>NC_090444.1:1425991009-1426294039 GCF_031143425.1 Pleurodeles waltl | reverse complement strand
TATAATTAAGTTAATCTCTAGGCATGTTGCTAAATTTCGTGCATACGGTTTTCTTGTTACATCATGTCAGTTTGGTACTTTGTTTTTTTTTAAATTTAAATCTTGCTCTAATTCATGTCTGTGTGTTGTCTGGTACTGTTGGGTATATTGAACTCATTAAACACATGTTTACTTTTTACCACATCACAGAACATTTCTGAATTTTAAACTGGTTGAGTGATATGCATCAAACGTTCCTTAACCATGATGTATGTTAATACAAATTACACTATGGGTGGACATTTTAAGAAATCTATTTTATTTTCACCTTCATATCCACTAGCCATGGCAGTCCCCTTGGTAGTCATGTGGCAGTGTCGGATTGTTATGAGAACCTAATTTTATCAGGTATAGTAAAGCCAATATAGCTCTTCTGCTTGTTTACTTCCAAAAATGAATCCTGCTTATCATGTTCTTAGTGTATGTGCCATCGAGATAAGACTTTGAGCTTGGTCGCACACATTCTTTGAGTCCTATTCATCACTTTGGACATGCTGATTCATAGAATCAAGATAAAGCCTCATTTTAGTATTGTAAAGGACACCTAGCAAAAAGGGAAAAGTTACCAGCATGGCTGTTGCTCCACTGTCATGAATGCAGGTTTAAGGCATAAGAAAAGAGAAGTGTCTTCTAGTGGTAGAACATGGAAGATGCTTGGAGACTCAAATATGTAACTTTGTCGGGATTCACAGACATTTTGCCTGGTTTAGCTGTGTCTCCTGAGTGTTCAACAAACCACCTGAATATAGAGGAGTAGGAACAGTATTTTTGAAAATCAGAGGCCTGCAGATTTCCAGAAGTACTTCTTGGTATATTTGTTAATTCTATATATACCTTATAAACATAGGAAGAATCTAATGGGCTAGATTTGTTACTTTTGTAAGCAGGGTTATGTAAGTCTCTCTCTTATCTCTATCATACAGTTGTCTCCCAGTTTTGTAGGTCTTGTGTAGGACAAGCCCTTTCTGTTTTTTTTTTTGTTTTTTTTAATACTGTAAATGTACAGCGCTTTGTGTCCACCTCTTTCAGCCATTGGCTTCTTTTGTTCATCTCATCATGGATCAGATCACACGAGTGTCTCCACTGAGGTGCATGAGTGACTGTTATACTTCTGAAAAGTATGGTCAACTATAGCACATTCATAATTGCATGTTTTATTTTTACGATGTTTACAAAGTGATCATTTTTTGGTATTACATAATGTTTTTTAAATTATTCTTTGTGTTGATGTTCCATTGCAAACTTGACACTAAGGTGGTTGTCCAGAGCTCCTCTCCATGTCTGTCATCGTAGTGTCAGAGTCTCACTCAAGTACTGAAAAAAGAGTAAAATAAACCTTATGCAGTTTAAAAAAAAAAGAAATAAATGATTAGTTTATGAACTGAATCAAAATACGACATAAAATATTGAATTCATCAGGGTTTTTTTTTTAAATTTTTTTTTTTTTTACCAGTTTTTGGGTGGCTGCCTGGAAACTCTGCTCACCAAGTTCTCCCTGCCATCAAAATGCCGTTCAGGCAGTAAGTGCCTCCATTAGCTCATCTTAGTTGGTCCTGCTATAACTTAACTTTGCTGCCAAGCTGCTGCATCTTACCAGCAGGGCCAGCGGTTCTATATTAATATGCTTTTATTATTGGCTTTGCCAGTGGTTGTTTGATTAACATGCTTTAGTAAACGGTGAAACTGAAATGCCTGTGTCCAGACATTTTAAACTGTAATAACAGTGTAGACAGTGCAGTCTCTAATAGCCTACTAAGGCCATTAAGGTCAGACATCCTTAAAATGGTCCCGTCATGGCCCCCAAATCTTAATATGTTGACGGGACTCTGCAGAACAGTGATTCTTAACCTGTGGTCCGAGGACACCTGGGGATCCACAAAGCCTTCTCATGGGGTCTATAACTGTTTTACAAAAATGAATAATATTAAAAATAATACATTAAAATGTAATAAAGTCTGTACAAATAAGCAAAATTGAAAATTTGCAAACATTTCGCTATTTGACTTTGAATTACACAAAATATTTGAGTACTTGAATAATTATAGAAATTGCTTAGGCCATGGCCCCTAGCTTCCAATAATGATTCTGTGGGGTCCTTACAAGTCAAAAGGCTAAGAAACGCTGCTGTAGAACATTCAGCATCCGATATATCTTTGCATCTGCTTTAGACAGCCATTATCTTCTACCTCCCTTTTAATGTTCTTAGTGGATGTATTAAATAGGACCCTGTAAGTACCTGACCTTGTAATGTCTCCCTAATTGTCTCTTTTTTTTGTTTAGGCATTGACTCTGTTTAATGGATCTGTTTGCTGCACCCACCTAAAGCTGTCTCCATGTTACTAGCCTGTCTAATCCACATCTATTCAATTTGTTTATAAACATTTTGCTTAGAAACTATCAACTATTCCATTGAAGTAAATGACGTCCTTCACTCTTTTAACTATTTTCATGATCATAGAGTGAAACCCTCTAGTTTATCTGATATAATCTTCTTTAAGGTCATAAGCTAGGATGTTCCTTTGTAAGTGATTAAAGAGACTAATGTCACCACTGTTAATGTCGAGCATACTGTCTTGCTGTTGGAATCTTTATTGTTTCAGAGGATCAGTTGGTCAAAGTTATTGATAGTGTCATCACAACTTCTCCAGACTCCTTAAATGTATATGAAATTCTACCATTTTATCCCTTTACCCTATATTGGAGAAAGAACTGCTGAGATTTATGAAATTACGTTATGCTTATTTCAACTGCTTTTCACTGACTTTCATTGTTTGTTATGAATTGTTCTCTAAATTATTGGATACAGAATTCTGCCTTCCTTTGGTTTCTGTATAATTGCCATTCTCCATACACCATTTTATTCTTGCCTTCTTTCACTAACATTGATACTCATGTTTTGACTCGTAGCATCACAGTTTTAGTAATTTTAACCCTGTTTTCACACTTGTGCTCTTCTATAAACTTAAACTGTAAACTTCGCACTTGTATAGCACACTACTCACCCGTTAGGGTCTCAAGGCGCTGTACGCATACCGCTGTGGAACCCCTGCTGGCTTTTCCCTGTGAGGCACCCACTCCTGGACAGCCCCAGGGTGAAGTCAGGCATCCAAGCGCTGGGAGGGCCGTTGTGGAGATTAAGCAAGCTATTGCCCAGAGTTACAGAGTGGGACCCATCAATTAGATTAGGCACTGAGGTGAGAATGATCTAAGTCCAAGGGAATTGAGCCCAAGACCCACCGAGGTGGGAATTGAACCCTGGTCCCGGGCCAGATCTCTGCATCAGGGTCTGCCGCTCTAACCATTGTGCCACACTTCTCACTTCTGTCCTGCTTCACTGCTTTTTTTCTGTTCTTAGTGTTATTCTTCGGTGTCAACAGTGGTCCATTTCCTTCTCCTACAAAATGTAGGATATTTAGGCTTTATAGTTTATACCCCCTTTCAATATCATAATGTTTTTCCCAATCTAGATTGTTTTCACAGAGGTGTGAGGCCTAGTATATTAGATGCCTTTTGAGCTCGTTCCTCTTTCACATCATTCAGATTTCCTTCCTAAGACCAGGTACGTGTTGAAAATAATTCTCAATCTTTGTAATGTTTGCTGTACTGCATTTTAGTTTGTACGGACTGAGGCATTAAGACAGCCCAGTGTAGCCCAAACCTGGGCTGTTACCTTGCAGCCCTGACAGCAGCTGATGGTTTTGGCAGGGTGATTATAGTTGTTTCTGCTGAAGCAGGAGATAGAGGATTGGCTGTGTGCCTCCCGCAGTGATGGGATGAATATGAGGAAACATACTATTACAGTGTTTGTTTACCCCATGAGATACTGAACCTCCCTGCCTAATGATCGTGGGAAATCCCGGACATGGCTGGAACTTGATTGGACCCTATCCGACTGGCCCACAAGTTGTAGTTTGAGTTGTTTCTTTGCATAATGGTTTGTATGTGTTGTTCAAGGATTAGGTTGCTTTAACCCCACTATGGGATAAATGTACCAACTCTTATGTTACGGTACTTAAGAATGCAATGACGAGTGTTTTATGTGCAAAATTGATGAGATATCGCTCAAATCTTATTTACTGATTGATTATTATTATGGAACTAAAAGTGCTTATCATTTTGAAAAATAAATTGTTGTTGGTATGTACTGACTGCAGTGGTCTTTAGGAAAACGTTTTATAAACTCTTTTTATTTATAAGGTAGTGATTCAGACTTTTTCTTATTGCCACTTACTAAGAGATCAGTATTTCCTGAGACACAATAGATCTAGATCCTCTGCTTATTTCCTGACTAAATTCACAAAGCTTTGTATGAAGCGTGGCATACAATCTAGCCTGGTTCATTTCACATATACAAAACACTCCACTGAAAGCATGAAAAAGTGTAAGACTGACGTATCCATAAAATGCTGCTTTAAAAAAAAACCAGCTGTAAACACATTATACTTTAATTATATGCAGCATCACTTAAAGATATGTTATTATTAACACTGTATTAAATCTTTATTGAACACTGCAAGGTTTAAGCAGCATTAAACTATGCCAGTTAATCAGCTAATGCATAAATATAATTAAGTGAGTATTTTTAGGACATTGCAGTGAATGAAGCTTTAATCATGTTGCGAGTGGTTTTAAGGTGAAATGCTGTTTACAGATAGAAGTAGTCCATTCCGTCACCACCACAGCTCCTGTTCTAATGGATGTTCCACTTCTTGAAACCTGCCTACTTTAGGGGTTCAGCCTCAGTGCTGTGAGAAACTCCTGTCGATGGGTTGAGACCTGCTGTAGGCAAAAGCTTTCTTTTACCGTTTAGTACCTTCAGGCTTGTCAGTGGCTCCTTCATGGAGAGGGACGAGCCAGGCTCCGTATAGAAGTGCCACTGTCTCGTTTACACTGTTCGCTAAAAATGCCTCTAATTCAGTGCTCCCAAGCTGTGGGTCGTGAGCCAATTTTAGGTGGGTCGGAAAGTCCATGCAACGAAGGTGCCTTTAGAGTCTGTATTTATTTTGTTACATATGCTGTGTTTGAAAGACGAAGATCAAATGTCAGGCTATGCCTTATGACAAATTGGAGCTTTACGTTTTTAACATGGGTGTTGGTATTTACAAACTCCTCTCACTTTGCAGTCACGGAAAGAAAAGTGAATTACTTGACAGTCTTACTGGAGCACTGGGAGTTTGAAAGGAAAGATTGTAGGATGTTATTTTTGTAACCCACAAATGCCTGTAAATCATCAGCAGTTCAGAAACCAAATATGAAACTTTTTTTTGTACTTCTGAAGTGGGAAGGAAACAAAGATTTTAATTGGATCACAACAAATCAAGGTACTTTACTTGGTAATGCATAAATGATAAATACTCACCAGCACCAATTTCGACACATTATTTGTGTACAATATCGTTTTATTAGTAAAACTGTATGTCAGAAATGCAATGGCCATTTGAGTGGTAAATGTGTAGTTTGTAAGTGAAAGTGCAGTACCACACAATGCTGTTTAGTTACATTGAAAAAAATCCCACCTTATGTCTATTAAAGCTATGTGAGTTGCTCAAATGTTTTGTTCTAAAAAATGGGGTGTGGTTCTAAAAGGTTTGGGAAGCATTGCTGTTATGACGTCTGAGAGTGACTAGGAGGAACCGTCAAATGTTATTTATGTACATTCGAACTAAGGGCAGAACCGTGGGTTCCTGGTACAATCTATGCATTTTTTATAAAAACCTGGGACGACCCCATGCATTCCGCCACATATGCACCTTCTGTTTCCTGACATATGTTTTGCATCATGTATCATCACTGTTCGAGGAGAGTTGACACAGTGACTGGGAGTGATGGCGAGCAGGCTGGAGGAGATAGAAAATACGTGTTTAGTAACTGGGTTGTAGAAAGGCTAATTAGTCTGTCTCGGGCAAGAAAAGAGGCAAGAAGGCTTAGCTTGCACAGGAGACATGGACTAGAGTATGAGGCACGAGGGAGACGTATGAGTAGGCGAGTTTAGCTTTAAAACATTTTTAAATATGAACACTGAAAAGTCACAACAACAATACAATACAGCAATGTGTGTTGTAAAGTAACATAAGAATGCTCTCAACTTTAACGTTCCATATTACAAATACCGCTAGTATTCACTGTAGAAATTCTGCAGTTGGGAGTGTTGAATAGAAATACCACAGGGAATTTATATATGCTCAATGGTAAATGGATGTACATTCCTAGTTGTACTCTGAACAATGACAGAATTGGTGTGGATTACCTAGTGAATGTAAACATTAGTCTTGAATTTTATTCAAAGGCTAAGTGGATACAATTGGTAATTTAAAAATCGAATTTGTGTAATGAATGTTCATGATCCAAAGAATTTAGAATACACTGGACAGCTTCTCCATTTGTGGTTGTATCTGTTCAGTCTTGAAACATTTTACTGCTGTTCTCACAGATTCTATTTATAATGCAGCTTGTCGTGCGTTGTGCAATAATTCTAGGCTGCCTTGAATAAAAAAATAAAAAAAATGTAAACAGATTTTATTGGTTTACAAGTTCTCCGGAAGCAACAGGCCAAACACTAGCTTCACATATCATATAATCAGTACTTAATCATGTGCGACTGTGGCTAGCTCTCACTCACACCCTCTCCATCTTGGTCTACCACGCTCTCTCTATGGTAGACCAGTAAAGCAATAGGAAACGCTAGACAGCTGTTTGTGTAGAGCAACGTACAATGAGCAGGGCTGCAGATGCGACAGCCAATTCTACTAGGGGATCGGGGGTTCTTAAGCCACCAACAGATGCCTCCAGGGAAGGGAGATATTGGGAATCTTCAAACAATCCATCAACGCCTCCGATGCCCTGACCACATCCATTGAACCCCACGCACGCCTGTCCTCTCTAAGCGGGACCTCACCTTCGTATCCCACCCATCTCTTTAAACCACACCGTGACCAGTGGACCCCGCCAGCTGCCTCCCAATGCCTCGCAAATTCTCGTTTTGCCAGAACAAAGGAACTTACTATAGACCTTGCCTTAGCCGTGTGCGGGAACCAGCTTAGTAAGCAATGTGCAGGGGATTAGGGAATCTCCTTTTCTGTAATGTCTGCCACAATGGTTGTGACTTCTTCCCAGTAGGACACTAGTTGTGGGCAGTCCCAAAACATATGAAAAGATTCAGCCCCAACTACTCCACATCTCGGGCATGTTGCCCAGACTGTGTTAAAATACTTGTTCACTGTTCCCGGGTGAGGAATGCCCTGTGTAGAATATAATAATTGATCACCTTAGAGCGGTTGTTTCTTGAAACCTTGGCCTCCTGGTTCAGTATATTCACCCAGTCTCCCTTGGGTATCACAATCCCCAGATCTTCATCCCAGCGAGCTCATAATATATCAAGTGGTTTCTGCAGGTCGTGCCTGATCTTCCTATGCAAACAGGTGTCAGCTTTAAAGGTGCCCAAGGATGTAACCACGTGTTAGCAAGTCCTATGGTGTAACGGTTTTGACAAACCCACCACCCACTGTGTTCTGTTTGCCGCCGTCATTGCTCTGTGGAGCAGCAAGTGCAAAAAAAAAGGGGCAAGCCAAACTCCGTGTGAAAATCCTCAAAGGGGAACAGTTCCTCATCACAGAACAGATTTCCCACTTACATTCCTCCTGCGGCCATCCATGAACATCTGGGGTACAGAGAAGGGTATCCCGCCGCACCTGTAGTTTGTGGAGCCCTGAAAGAAAGAGTAGTCCATAACTAAGGGGTGCATATGTTGCTAAGAGTCAACCAACCCCCTCATGCCCTGCCAGTTCGCAAATAAATGTGCTGACCTGTTGACTGGAGAATCTCGCAAGGGGGTGGTAGGAGCAGTGCAAACTGTGATCTGCAACACAGTTGAAGTCTCATCTGTAATGCTCTCCCTCCCTTAGCTGTAACAGTGCTACATTGATCCCCTACCTATTGAGGTACAAAAAGACTGGCAAAGTCACAAAGAAATATAGTAACTAGGGGAGTGCCACCATTTTAAGCAGGGCAACACGTCCAGCTACTGATCAGGGGAGCGTCACCCATAAGTCAGTAGTCGTTCTAAGTGCACGGACTGCTCCTCCAATATTCCCACCTAGCAAGTCAGCCAGGTCATGAAATATCTTAATCCCTAAATATTGCTTGCACTGGGTTTGCTAGTGGAGCAGCATTAGACCCTCAGGTGGAGCCCGGTATGGTAGTGTTGGAAACAGCTTTGATTTCCACCAATTGACCTTCAATCCTGACAGTGACCTGAATTCCTCCAATAGCTGTCTGGCCCTTGTAAGGTCCACAGCTGTGTCACCAAGGAGTAGCAGGAGGTCAGCAGCATACAAAGTGATATATTGTAGTTGATGCCCTACAATCAAGCCCTGATAGTGGACTTCCGATCTGGCGCAGCTAGCAGCGGCCCCAGCACAAAGAACTGAGGTGAAAAGGGACAGCCCTGCCTAGTTTCCCTGCCTACCTCCTATTTATCAAAATACACGGACGGTTTTAGCTCTGGCCATAGGGTTCCTATAGAGTAGTTTGGTCCAATCAACCCTAGGTATTTCATCACCCCATACAGGAAATCCCACTCCAAACTATCAATGGCTTTTTCTATGTCCACCGCAAGGTATGCCGCCTCGTACCTGGCATAGGTGTCCACCTATAACAGGGTCAGTAGTTACCGGACGTTAATTGCAATGTTCTGGCTAGGTATTGATCCTGCCTAATCGATGTGTACTAACTTTGTTATCTATGGGAATAGTCTGGTGGCTAGGATCATTCTGAGGATCTTATTGTCAGTGTTAAGCATCAACAATGGACTGTGCGCCGTGCTATCATGCTCTGGTCTGCCAGGCTTCAACAGTGGAATTACCATTGCCTCCCTTCTCTAACCGCTGCATACAGGTCCACTAATGTAGGAGTCAGTAGATCTGGAAACGTGGTGTAGAACTCTACGGGAAGCCTGTATCTTTCAGGTGTTGATTTTTGGGCCATTCTCTCCATGGCTCCCCTTATCTCCTGAGGTGTAATATCTTCTCCTAGACCTGCAGCATCCTCAGGGGTTAGAGTTTGGAGAGGCAAATGGGCAGAAAATCTGGTGATAACTTCCCCCGTGTGCTCAGAGGCTCTTGCATAGAGTCCAGTACAGTATTCACTAAAGTGTTAGTTGATGTCCTCTTGCCTATATAGCCTGCCCCCCGATCTGTCTTGAGTTCCACTATGACCAAGCCCGCTTGGCAGGATTGGCCAGCCAAAGCAGGAGTGTGCCAATGCCGTCACGTACTGCGTGGGCCCGAACCATGTGTTCCTTGTATTCATAACATCTTAGTTTCTCAACCTGCCTGCCAGTTTCTCCTTAGTGTCAAATAGTTTCTGCTGTAGGTCCTGGTGACCTGACTGACACACTTCCAATTCTCTTATCTCCGCTTCAGTGGCCACCACTTCAGACACCAGTTTATGCCTAACTCCCACAGTCTCAGTTATGCATTTCCCTCTGCTTTAAAGGCATCCCACTCCACTAGCGGTGAGGACTCAGTGCCTGTTTTGGCCTCAAAATATTATTGAATGCAGTCCCGTATAGTGTCACGAAAAAACAGGTTTTCCAGAGACGCTGGCTTCAGTCTCTAGGTAGGAATACAGGACCACAGCTGTACCCAGCCAAGGTGGAGGAGGGACCAGGCAATGGGCCGATATGGTTCTGGCCAGGCATTCAACTTTTCGCACTAACCCGTGAACATCTGGGGTACTGAGAAAAGTATCCAGCTACACAAGTAGTTTGTGGAGTCCTGAAAAGAAATAGTAGTCCCCAACCAAGGGGTGCATACATTGCTAAGAGTCAACACACCCGCTCGTACCCTGCCAGTTGGCAAATAAACGTGCTGACCTGTTGACTGGGCAAATCTTGCAAGGACGTGGTGGGAACATTGCAAACTGGGATCTGCAACACAGTTGAAGTCTCTTCCTATAATGACTGAATGTACCAGGTGTGGTCCAGGGCTCTGGAAAAGTCCTCCATAAATGCCCTCAATCTACATTGAGGCATCGATGTTAATTATTGCTACGTCACGCCCTGCCAGTTGTCCCGTTACCACCACAAATCTACCTGCGGGATCAATTAAGGTTTTGTGGGGTTGAATGTGACCCCCCGGCCGTATCCAGATGAGTATGTCCCTTGCATAAGCTGAGTATGTGGTGTAATAACCCTGTCTGCACCACCTCCTCTGTAATGCTGTCCCTTCCTTAGCTGTAAGATTGTAAGATGAGTCTCTTGCATCAGTGCTATGTGGGTCTCCCACCTATTGAGGTACAAAAATGCTTTATATCGCTTAGCTACCACACATGTACTTGATTCCGACTGTGGAGGCGATGCTGAACCTCTTGTACCCCCGGAGGGCAGCCCATGATCAAGGAACCCTAGACCCTTAAATCCTACACTGCCGTCAAGGGAAATGGGGGGCACGGGGGGAGGTTGGGGCAAAAAAGAAAAGATAGACTTGCTACACCGGTCCTGCTTTGCTTTCTTGCGACACTGTGTAAGAGGTAGTGCACTTCCTGGACCTTTTGTGTTGGTGTGGATGTAGTGCACTGGAAGTAACAAGAAGAATAGTTTACCAACAGTTCTCAGCATACAAAGATTATGTAGTTATTCACAGTCTTGTACACTTATAGGCTTCACCACAAGTACTGCATGAGAGTGGGTACAAATCAAGATTTAAGGCTGGAGTTTCTGGTAGTCTCAAGAATCATTTTACATACAGTTCTCTGTACAAGTATGTATTCATATGTGGTGTGGTGTAATAAGTCTTCTCTCATGGCGGGTAGGTTTCTTTTCTGATACAATTCAAGTCCGGAGCACTCACTCTGTAAAGGAATTTAGAGCGCTAAAGCTACTGAAACAAACGTAGTGTCTGTTTCCAGAAAGCAAGCTTTCTCTATTCAGAACTCAGTCTTATAGATAGTCTTAGACTTAATCTAATTATTAGTGCGCACTAACCTGTGATCAGGTTAGCCTTGTCACTCCTACTTAAAAATGGAATCCTGAGAAAATCTTTGTAGCTGTAGCGCATGGAGCCGAAGAGGAATCGTCACACGGACAGAAGCATCACCGGCACCAGGATAACAGGAGCTGCAGGGAGGCTTTTGCTGAGGAAGACTAGAGTGCTGGAGCAATCTGGTGAACTCAGGAGGTGAGCGCAGGAATGATGCTTGCTCACGACAGGAACGAGGCCAAGTACCGACTCGAATTTCGGTGCGTTTTAAATACTGTATGGGTGTGGCTGACTCCTGGAAGGCATGTGGCCCACATGGGCGACAGGAAGGTTCCAATGGGCCCTGGGAGAGAATATCTGTCAGCTTGATGGTTTTGACCTTTAATGCAAGCAGGAACAATCAATTGACATTAGCAGGTGAAGTCAATAGGTCAAGGCAGTTGGAACCAATAAACATATCTATTCCTTGCAAGTGTACAAAATGAAAAACGAATTGAACAATGGTACCAGAATGTTCTAATGGTCTGGAAAGGGGCCTGCCAAGGGTTTAAGTCTAGGTGGACCTTGTGGTCTGAGGGGTGTTTATCCTGGTCTCGCAGGAGGCCATGACGTGCTACAGGAGAAATACAACATGAGCTATGTGCACCAGACACAATTTACAGAGGGTGCAAGAGGGGATAGTGACATTACTTATGAGGGTCCTTTCAAGACCAGGGTCGAGGGCCTTCAAGAGCAAAGGATCAGTTTCATCTGCAACACTCTTAAAGCCAGCTATCATTGCGGCATTAATGATGAGCGCTCCTGCTCCAGGCTTTATGTAGTGTACTTGAGGAGGCTTTCATGGAGCAGTGCTATGCCTTACTACTTTCTTGCAGATCATGGTAGTCAGAGTCCCAGCTGCCGTAGTCATAGCTCAAGGGCAGATTACTTCGTGGGATATACCTAGCCCGAAGGCTCCTCAGAGTGTAGCATCCAGTCTTTACACCACCCCTGGATATCCTTGTTTGGGGGACATCATTGCACCCATGTGCGGGTGCATGTAGATCCTGCAAACTCACCCGCATGTTCCGGCGATGCACCAATAGATAAGGGTTTCCTCGCCAGGATTCTCTGGCTCTCAGCCCTGGCCCTCGCCTTCACAGGGGAGGGTGGGACCACCAGGTCCGAGTGGTAATGGCACTTCAGGCACTCCCCCGTTCACCCAGCCAACATCGGCCCACCTCACCACATTGCCAGCTCCAACACAAGGCACTTCATTCCTTCTAGTAGGTCCAAACCTCTACTGCAACTGACTTCACCACGGTGTGTGACTGGACTGGGGCTAGCACAGTGAGTGGGCGTCTCTGGGCACTGATTGCCACAATTCGATGCGCCAAGGCAGCCTGTCAGCTCCAGGGGGCCACCGCCTCTCAGGAGCTTTTCAAAAGTAGGTGGTCTGCCCTAGGACTCCCCCAGGACGCACTCCTCCTAAGGGCCCCCTTTGCGGGGCAGCAGGCAACACAGTTGTCCCTCTGCTGGGAATTTGAACTGGAGCACTTTTCTTTCTTCACTGCTGCCTGGCCTGCCACCACAGGCACCCCCACAGTGCCCTGCCGAAGCCAGGCCACTGGGATCTATTCAGGCCCCTGGGTCCGCTACACAGCTTCTCACCATTGTGGAGGAGCTCAGGTGGGTGCAGTAGGGCAGACTGGGGGTTGCTGCTTCTCATAGTCATATTCTCACCCCCCTCCCCCCTAAATCCCCAGACCCACCCTTCCCAACCCCTCTGTCAAACGTTCCTCCAGACCACTGGCTGACACTGCACTACCAGGTATTTCCAGACATCGGAGGTGTTGGGGCAGGAGGTAGGGTGTAGGGTACAATTTGGGTACTCCCTCTGCCTCAGGATATGGTCAGAATGGCAATGGATGGACTTTCCCAGGCAAGAGCTCTGGAGTTTGCTCCCTACGCCGTCCCGCCTTGAATTTAAGTCTTGGTGTTTTTTTAACAATATTTTGTTCATGGTTTCGACATCTAAAATCTTGTTTTTATGAATAATTATTATTATTGAGTTCATACATTAAAAAGTTAAAGCTGTTTCGTTTGAATAAGTGTTGACGGTTCTGTAGCTCGCTGTTGTGCACCTACTCTTCCTTGTTGTTGTGGGATCTTTTTCGGGTGGCCTCCTATGTTGTATGGTAAATCGACACCTGATACGGATTTTTATCTGCAGTTTGATGTTCATTCTCTGGCCTTATCATTTCTTTACACCAGTGAGGGCTCACAAGACAGGGCAGAAGTTATGGTGTTATAGTCCTCAAAGTTTGCTGTGCCCCGTGGTTGATAAGTTAGCTCTCCTGAGCAGTTTAGGCCTGCTTTCCACATAACATGGATTTTCTTTGTGCAGAGGAGACACTTTACTGTTGCCACAACATGACCGTTGCAGTTTCTTGTTTAGCCTGTGAACAAGTAGTCCGAAAATGAAAGTCATGTAGGTCAAACCACATTCAGAAGTAAGATGTTTATCATCACCTGGAGCCACTGCTACACTGCTGGGAGGACTGTCAACTTTTGTTTGGAACGTATCACTTTTACACACTCCTACCTACCGCTTTTTAACTGAAGGGCTGTTGGAGAAAAGGATTTGCTGAAAGCATCTCAGTTTATTTATTATAAATATGGTTCCAAACCTGTGTCTTAGCTTTACAAAACTATGCCAGTGCTATATTACTGTGACTGTAGCCCCCCCCCCACATGGAAAGCAACAAGATGACGTCAGAATGCAGGATATAGCCTTGAAAAATGTCGTTTTTGAGGACAGTGAGTGCATAAACAGCAAAATGAAATTTTGTGCTTATCTCCTATGGTGACTGATATATTGTTTGCAGGCCCTATCGACTATTTAGTGATCAGTAAACAATTTGTGTCAGTTGTGTGGAGACAGTATCCTAATGTAGGGGCAGTCAGAGGCACAGCCTTAGGGTTTTCTGAGATCTCCCTTTCTAAGGGAGTGTGTCATAAGTTGTGTTGTTAAATTGGGAAGGTGGTACCACTACCAACTCAATACCTCTGGGTAGGTCAAAACACATTTCTGAGATAATTTCTGCCCAACTCATGGTAGCTACAGCACATTCAGCAGACAGTCTCCAGGGAAGTGGTGCGTGTTATGGTCAGGCGGTACCAGCAACTTCAAAGTATAGAACACAACAGAAAAAAATCCCAAACTGATGTAGAAAATTAGAGAAAAATCTAATGAACGACAAGACCCAAAGAGCATCAAAATAGGTTCAAGGGAACCATAGACATTGATTTTGTTTTAAGTTTCAAGACAAAAAGCAGGTCAAAAAAGTTGGGCACTATGGAAAAACAACAGTTTGCAGTGGACCTGGTACCTAGGCTCCATTTCAAGCTGATTATGTTTCAACTGAGGTTAGATGCACCAAAGTGGTTGTCCTGATCCAAAAGTTTTACTTTCAGGCTCCAGCTGCTGGGAAAGTATCTGGCCAGTCCTACAACACCTGGCTTCTAGGATCAGGCTTCTGGGCACCAGGTCATTTTTCAGCCAGGTCTCCTCCAGGGTCTGGTCCTCTTTAGTCAGCTGGGCCCTCTTGAAGTCGAGTACTTCTGCTTTTTGTGCCTATGAAGCAGGTAAACAGGAGGCCAATAACTCAACCTATAGAGAACAGTTCCAATTCCGGGGTTTCAGCAGGATTCTGGGCTCCTTCAGTCCTTGAGTTAGTCTTCTTTTTCCAGCGGGAGTCAGAAGTCAGGATTCTTCATACAGCAAGGGTTTCTTCTTGAGAAGTTTTCCCAGGTCCGGGATGTTTAATAGGCCGCATGGAGACCGGTGTGAGTATAACATTTCCTAGCTATCGTGAAGGCAAGGTTTAGGCATTAAACTTGCTCGATTTGCTACATCAGTATTCCAAAGCAACGTTAGAACTATGTATTCCATGAGTCCTAAAAGCAAATTAACAGTCCACCACTGGCAATCTTAGACTTCATGTAAAACAGTTAATAAGGAATAACACGTTTTCTTTATTCATGTATAAATTTGACCATTGGATCCTCTCTTCATTTAAGAAATCTTATTTACAACCCATATGCCGATTACATCATAACATTCCAGTGCAACAAAACTAATGAATATTCTTCTGCCATATGTTAAAGTAAGGTCCACGTTGACCTGGTGGGTGCACAGAAGCTTCTGTATCTTTAAGGGTTGTATAATCCTTGCCACCGTATCCTTTATATAATTGGAACTTTATCCAATGATAGCTAGGAAATTTTATTTTTGTGTCAAGATTGGAGGCTCACATTATGCAAGTCTAAAGTGTACTAATTACCATTGATGTCTCTCCTGTCAGTGGTTTTAAGTGAAGTTTTATAGAAATTGAGTTTGAAGACCAATGTGCTGCAGTGCCCTCCTACGGTGAAGGCTTTAGACACTATGACCCCTCTGACTGCAAGTGCACTGTATTCCTGTTTCCTACAAAACCTGTTCTACTCATCTCGCTATGTTAGGAGAAGAAATAGGATTTGTAGGCTTCTTAATAGCAACCAAGAATTGCACTGTCTGCAGGTCCTATTTCCTCTATTATGGATTTGTAAGCTGCAATGCACCTTCCCAAACCCAGCTTTGGGTTCTCTTAGAAAGCTAGGTATTGAACCACTTTAGTAAGAGACTTTGGTCGTCATTATGACCCCGGCGGTTAGTCCTAATGTGGCAGTAGTATCACCAACAGGCTGGCGGTACATACTGTCACATTAGGAGAATGCAGCCAACCCGCCACTTCTCGACTCATACCGCCTTGGCAGTATCAGCTGCCGGGCCGGAGATGTCAATCTCCAGCCCGGCGAATGGCACAATACCACCAGCAGCATTATGAACCTGCCTACCACCATGGTCTTTGTGGCATTAGCAATGCCGTGAAAACCATGGTGGTAGGCCCTACCAAGGACAAGGAATTCCTTCCCTGTCACCGGTAGGCGTCTTCCCCCACCCCCCAACATGCACCCTCTCCTTCCAAAGCCCCCCATCCCCATACACACACTAACCCCCCCCCCCCCACCCCGACATTCAAATACACTCCCCACCCCCTGCTCCAAACACCCACCCCCTCTGATCCTCTCAACACGCACACACCCACCACACATACACCAAATCACTCACACTGGCATACACGCATTCATACACGCATACTTCTAGACATGCTTGCACGCAATCACACTGACATGCAGGCACGCACTCACTTCACCATTCTTACACGCATTCACTCACGCATACAACACAACACACACTGACACATTCACACACACAAGCACACACAACACCCCCCTTCCCCTGTCGGAAGCCCAACTTATCTTGGTCGAGGAGGTCTTCTTGCAGGGGACGGGAAGGGGCACTACTACCGCCAGCAGCGACCCGCCAGCAGAGCACCGCCAGGCCGTAGGAATTGTCATAATACGGCTGGCTGCGTTCTACTGGTATGATGGTGCTTGTGGTAGCAGTGCCACCTTACCACCATCCACCACCATGAACACTGCCGGATTTCCACCCTTCTTGTGGCGGAAGTCTGGCTGTGCTCATAATATGGTGGACGGATGGTAGTCGCGGTGGTGGTATTTTGGGGGCCGTCACTGTGGCAGTTGGTGGTTTTTACCACCAATATCAAAATGACCACCTTTGTGTTTCTATTCTGTAGGAATAAACATCCAGTATCCTTCTCCACTCGGTGGGAGATTTCCCTTAATGTCCCTTTTCTAATTAGGATAGCTGCCCTATTTGAGTAGAGTTTGCTGAAGGGAAACAAAACCTCCCAAAGATGCATTTAGTTTCTTATTAACTTCATTCCCTCTATTGTAACATAATTATACTTTGGCTGAATTGCCTACCCAAGTACAAATTGCCTCTCTTCACCTTATTGTTCAGCCTTTTATCTTTTAAGCTAATTACAGACAAGCTTCCCATTGTAACATGTGTCAATTACCAGGACAAATTTAACCTTTCTCAGCTCTAGAAAATATCATTCCACTTTTTCAATCCCTTATATCTCTATATTTTGCAGCATAAAAAATTACCATCCTTCCTGCCCATCCCCCTTTACTCCAAACCAACTTTCTATTGATCTTCACATCTCCATTTTCCTTCCTTTCCCTGGTGTGCTCCACCTTGTGGCCCCCTTTATGCTACCCATAACAGCCTACCTAGTGTCCCAAAATCCTCATGAAACACCCTTCTCTGACTGCAAGTCCCTCCCCCCTCTCACATATTATGGTTGCAATATATTGGCTCCCGTAGCACACCCATGGTGGCTTTGGCCATCACTCATCTCTCTCTTCCCCCCCCCCCCCCCCCACCACCACCATAAACCATTTCTCAGCTGTTTTATTTCAATTTATTTTGAGAGATTCACAAAGAGTAACTAATATCCCTTGTGTTGTAAGCCTGGAGACTCATACCCAGCTCACTTTTATCAGAAATTCCTTTTCTTCCTTTGTCTCTGAAAAAACCTGATATCTTCCATTCCCCAAACGTTTAACTTTGCCTGCTCAACCAGCCGAGTTTGCACACCTTTATTTAGCTTGAAATTCTTACCATTTGTTTAAATTCTCATCGCTGACGGGAAGTCTCAAATTACACATCACCAAGACCTGCTCACATATTCTTTAATCCCGGAAGCATACTAGTATGGTCTGAGGCCTTTTACCATCCCTGAAGGGCATTCTATGAGGTACTCTATGCATTTTAGAAATTGACAAGTCTAAAGCTGGTTCATTGAGCACACAAGTCCCTGTTAAACTTGGCACTACCGCTACCAATTTTTGAGTCCACTTTCCAGTTCTTGGGTACTCATATTAGACACTGGATGGGCCTAAAAGAGTGGTTTTCCAGATCTTCTAGCTTCCCATTCACACTCTGCATTTCCCTCTGTATTGTTTGAATCCATTTAACCTGGCTGGAGGTTGTATCATCCAGGTCTGACACTCTTGGCTCTGCTGTCATTTGGTGGGTGTCTAGGTCTGAGATTATGATTTCCAGTTTACTCACAAGGTCAGCTTGGGCTATTTTAATATAATGTACTTCAAAAACAATTGAAGCAGGGCTAGAATTGTGTTTCTTCTCCTGGTCCCCCAAGATCTTTCAGAACTGCCATATTGTCGAAGTGCGTGGAAGGTGAGAGGGATATTTTCAGCTGTGCCAAGTCCTCTGACTCAGTTGCTGGGGGTAACACCGTCAAATCCATATTGGGAGGTGTAGAAATATTGTGCTGCTGAGCGGTACCCCCAATTTCTTCCTTTGAAACATGAATCTGTTGGTTGCCATTCTGTGGTCGGGGAGCTTCTCTCATTCCTCCGGATTAACCAGTTGCTCTTTAGGTCTGAACCAATCCTGTTTTGTCTTTGTGGCCTGTGTCTCCTGGGCAGAATAGGATTGCGGTAGCAGATGTGGTAATGGCTCCTTTCGTGTCTGTAAGTTTACTTAAGTATTTATTATGGCCTCATCAGGAGGCTGCAAAGTCTTCAATGCCATTTTTACCAGTTGTTGAAAACTAACCTCCCCTGTTGAAGTCCCCCTCTCCACCTTGCTGGATTTCTATCACTGGTCTCCATCATCTTCAAAATGGTGTGACTTCTAGGGGACCTGAGCCCTGCTTGCCTGAATGATACCTCCAGCAAATACTAAATTTTCACTTTGGAGAGAGAACCAACTTGATACGTCTTCATTTTTGTTTATGGCGGGCTTTCTCTTAAGAATATCTACCATTTGTGCTGCACCAATTCAGGATGATGATGATGATGATGATGATGAATATATTAAGCTGTTTATGTAAATTGGGTGGAATTATGACTGAGCAAGTCCTCAAACAGCTGTCGCCACCGCCAACCGCTGATTACCCCGCCAGCCTCCTGGGTTGCTTTCATGAAAGAGAATCCCTCTCCATTGTGTCGTTCACTCATCTGAGGGGGAGGGAATGAAAATAAAGGAGGTGGAGCAGGCACATAACACATGCAGTCAAAATGTTCCCAATATTGGAAAAGAACCACATGAGCCAAATTGGTTACCCCAGGAAGTCTAAGGCCTCAATATGAAGCGATAGCGCCGACCAAATATCTGCTCAAACAAAGAATGTTTTAAACACTCAAGGGCAAGTTAAATCTCTCACTTGGGCTACATCTGGCTCTTGAGACTTCTTAAAAATTCTGAAAATAGAGTTCAGAGGTGGGGGGTTTCGCAGCTCTCACTGCAGGCTGCTGTGCTCATTAAACGTTTCACTTTATCTTTCTCTCCAGCTGTGCTCTCAGTAAGCCACTGACAGCCCTAAGCAGCACCTGCTTTGCTTGCCTTTCACATCCGCCACTGGCTTCCATCTCTCCAAGCAAGCTGGTGATCAAGTTTCAAGTTGCTTATCTTAACTCACAGCCAGCCACCTCTCTAAGCAAGTCTATTGCTCTGACACTCTTAACTTTCTCTGTGGCATGTCGCCTTGATGATCACAAGTCCCTCTGCAAACCCGCTGCTGTTGCTGATACTGAAGTAGACACTGTTACTCTTTGACAGAGCATGTAGATGCAGAAGCCACCAAGAAGGGAGCCTTCTCAGGCACTCAGCCTGTTGGAAACTCACTCTCCCATCACACCTACTCTGCTTCAGTCATTGGGAGATGCCCCTTGTATTTCTTTTCTACGAGAAAGAGGTTGCTCAGGAACACCTTCAGATGGAAAAAAGATGTACCACTGTCCCGCTGTCTAGAAGTTCCTACCCTTCCTGATTTGTGAGAAGCATGCCTGCCTCTGTGAATATAAGGGGGTTATGCCTTGTCCTTTGACTTCAATAGAACTCTGTCTGGAACTCTGTTATGGTCTTTAGCATTCAGACACCCCCTGTTATCTCCTTCCTTTTGTGTTAAAAACAAGTTCATCCTTGTCCCACTTTTGGCTGTAAAAAATGAATAGTCCTTTCCTAGGAATCCACCTAGTGCATTGTGCACCACAGAAAGTTTCTCTACTGTTGTGACCTCAGCCAGTACCTTGTGTTGGGGAGAACCCACAGAATCTTTACAGATGTTTTCCACTGGAGTGGCTTTTTACCCTAATGCTACTGGGGGGTTGGAGAGTAAGGATATGTTTCGACCCTCCCCCTGCCTCTACCTGCCATTTTGAAAACATTTTAGTCAAAAACATTTTTCATGGACTGTTGGGCCTTATCCTATATGGAAGAAGTCTGACAAATTTACTAAACTCTGAATATGAGGTCTCTAAAGAGACCATATTCAGCCACTGAAACCACATCCACAGTAGCCAAAGTAGCTTTGGGTCAGTCTTTACTAATAGAGAGCGTGTTTCTTGGTAGACAGCTTACAGTTTGCATTTCTGAAGAAATAGACTGCCCTTTGCACCCAACCCAACAAACTGTCCGGGGAGATGAGATTGCCAGTTTCTCTGGTCTTTTTGGCCATATGCCTAAATTTAGCGAACGGTCCCACATCGTCAAGGAGTTTATCTTGATATGCTTTCCATGAATGTAATCAGTTTTTTCTGATCTTTCACAAATTTTATAATGAATATGACCATTTCTCCATCTATCTTTGGGGTCAGTACCACCTTGTATTTTAGGGATGAATTAGCGCATTCAACTTTAAATGTTCTTTGACTTCTTTGTCCAACAACTTCCTTCGTCTGCTACTCATATATTAGTTTACCTTTGCTGCAGGGAACGATTTTGCAGACTGCAAGTGATTTATAATGTCTGGGACCAACATGCACGCTTGTTTCTTGATTCCCAGATGAACCCCTGTAGAGAGTGTTGCCCTCCACCCTCTGACATTTGAGACCCTGTTCCTCACTCAAGTCCTTGTCCCGGTCTGGTCCCTCTGACTCTTCCTCTCTCCTACTCTTCCCTGTCATAGGAGACATCATACATTTTTGTCTGCTAGGGGGCTCTGATGTGGAAGAGACCATTTTTGGGGGGGATGCATCAATGCTATACACCAGTTCCTCAATGAGGAGATAAACATTTCTTCCCATACCTCCTCCAATATGTCACCCCTGCATGTTCCTACCATGCTAATCAGGTTTTTAAATGGATTGTATTGGCAGCAATACTTGTGGGCCTTAATTATGGGATTTTCTCTCCGAATGTTGTAACCGTAAGTAGTTGCCCTTGGATATTTTGGACAGGACTACACGCCTACAAGGCTACACAAGTCTCCTGTCAGTGTCCCTTGATTAAGAGGGGATTATACCAGCATTAGCAGGTTGACTGGCCCCACAGTTCCTAAGAGAGCTGCTTTGGAGGCAAAAGGGTTGTTCGAAATGGATTTTTCTGTTTCTTCTAAAGTCTATTTCTCCAGTGGGCCACTTGCGTACTGCTGCATCTCCCTCTCCACTGACGTATCAGAAGAGACGAGCGAAATGCATGCAACACTCAAGATGAGATGCACAGTGCTCTTTGGTGGCACCAAGACATTACTGCACAACCTTAAACTTCACACTCAAGTCAGCTTGTCTGTGAGGTTCCTTCTGCTGCAGAGCCGACTCCGCGCTAGAGTTTGCCTCAACGCCGAGGGATCCTGCAAAGGAAGCCTTTGTTGGAGCCTTTTTTTGGGCCCCGACAGGCACGGCACAACACCACGCACCGGAATGAACTGTTAACCGGCAAACAATATTGACAGTGCTAAACAACCCTGAAGAAATTCGTTACCTGCAAACTATAACAGTCTCTCATTATAAAAGCACTTCTCTGGCTGCTGAGCAGTTCAGATAGAGGATGTGCTTTTTAGGGTCGAGCCTGGGTAGCATGCGCTTGCGCATGCCTGTTGCTTGCAAGACGCTGTAGTAGTTAGAAAAGGGCTCAGAGCCCCATCCATGTCACGCCAGTGTCTTTCATTGGTTCGTGGGCTTGCCTTTTCAAATCTGCTTGCTTTCATTAGTGGAAGGTATGCATAAGTCATGCCTTTTCCGGTGGTTATCCCTCCTCGAGTGCAGCGACCGAGTACTGAAAACATACGATGCTCACTGTTTTCCGTCCAGTTTGTGGACTACCTTTTCTCTTTTTTGCGCAGAGCGATCTCGCTTGTTTAGCAGCGCAATCACGCTCGTTTTTTTTTCCCCATTGAATGAGGCAAGTAAAGTCCGGTTTGGAGTTTCCAACTGCTAATAGCTCTAACTCAGAGAAATGTGACACCCGATGCATTGCAAATGCTTGTTTTCCTTGTGAACTGAATTACATGAAAATCTAGGATTGTGATTAGTGGATTGTTAATTTGCTATTAGGACTCACAGGATATGTAATCCGAACTTTTGCTTTGAAATATTTGTTTTTTTGGGCCGCTGAGCGATAAATGCATAATATGATCTTTCTGTCCTAGTTTAGTTATTGTTGTAGAAAACTGAAAATGTGTTGAGTATGTATTCATTTGTGTAGGCGTATATAAGTGCATGTATTTAATGAGGTGTTTTGTCGCACATCTGATCTGCTCTCTTGTAGCCACCTCGGAACAATATTCCATTGTTGGAGGACATTATTTATTCAAGTGTTGATCACTTGCCTGATCAAAACTGTGACACATTTCATATGTTCAAAATACGGATTTATGCAGAATATTGCTAGGTGCTAATTTCAAATTTGGTGGTCTGCTGCAGCAACATCATTGTATTATTTGTGTTCTTTTACCAGTTTTAAATGTATTTATCTGACCGAAAATATTAAATACATTGTAGCAAATAACTATGCTCTTTTCATTATAATGCTGTTCCAAACAGTGATGTTTTTCCTCCTGTCATTATTTAATTGTTTGTGAAATATCTATGTGGATTACCATTTCTCACTAAATATTAAAACAGACGCATTCATTTTGTGGGTGTGTTTAACTGTGGTTTTCAATGGCACTATTAAATGTGCATTCCGGGTACGTGGATGTATCTTTAGTATTAGCTCAAGGAAACTAGTGAAGTTCAATAATTTATTGTGTGGAGGGAAACACCTGAACGAGAGCTAGAATTACCCTTATTCACACAGTGCTATCTGAAGTTAGAGTTGTGGAAGTAAAATGCCAGCTCTTAAATGATCCAGCAGTTAGGTGAATGAATACAGTACCTATAAATTCTGCATGTAATCTTAGAAGCACTCCAACTTCCTTTCAAACTTTTTGGAACGGTTTTAATACTTTTTTTCGACTACCGAATTTACCCTCACCCACAAACGGAGATGCCTTAGTGGGTTTCACAAAACAGTGAGTCTAGAACTCTTTGGAGAAGCCATAGTGTGACAAGTCAGCCCTGCACAAACAAATTATTAAAAACTGCTTGAACACGGACAGTGGATTATGAGATAGATACTGCCAGGAGCTGTGCACCAGAATTCGTTGTGTTGTGAAAAGGCTGTACTTTTAGAAATTGGTGGTCCAGTTTGTATACATGTACAATCACCTTCGCTCTTGTGCATATCTTCTTTTGTCCTTCGTAGATTTCTTTCCATATTTTCCCGTTTCACTTCTCACTCTGTGTTCTCCTGTGTGTGGGTCTGCCACCACTTCTCGCTACAACAGAAAGTAGACCAGCACCTGCCTTCCTTTGGTGTGTATATTTCACTCCGACCTCCTCCATGAGCTTTCTGAGACCACCAGAGACGTACCCATACTCGTCAGGTGATTCATGTCTTTGCAGTATATAAAGAGACTCTACTTGGAGTCTCCGTGCATCACAATTCCTCCAGCTTGCTCCTGCAGTTGGGTTATTTGCCTTTGCTCCAGTTACTTGTTCCCCCAGTCCTGTTTGTCCCAGCTCCAGCCCTGTCTGTTTCAGTCTAGCTGTGCCTCAGCCCTCTAGCTCTGCTTCAGTCCTGTTCTTACACCAGCTTTTCCTGAGTCCTGTCCTTACTTAACTTCACTACAGGCCTGCCAGCTCCGACTCTGCTCCTGTTATATTATTCTTTCAGGTCTGCCCTGCTCCTTTCATGGTCTTACCCAGATCCAAAACTTAAGCCTTGCATAAACTTTCCTGCTAAAGGGATCCTTTAGCATTTTCCTTCATATGCCGCCAAGCACTACTGTTCCGTGTCCACTTCTCTGTAACCTGTGTTACAGCCTGGGACTGGTTGGCCCCTGGAATGCGTCCCTCTTTCCTCAATTCGCTCATCCAGTCTTTGAAAAACTGTTGCTTCTCATAATGCATTCTAGATGAACGTTGCTGCACTGATCATGGTTTCTATAGTACAGTATGTTATATAGCCATCCTATGCCAACTGTTATTTCTCTTTTACATCGTTTTATCATTTAAGCACATTGTATATATCATAGTAATAACTGCTATGTTCTTGGGGCTAGAAATGAAGACATCTTACTTGACTATACAGTAGAATTTATGTATAATCCAAATAATTCTTTATCGTGAACCTGAAGCAAATATGCGTTCACTCCTTTTCCTGATGTGGATCTTTAATTTGTTGTTTTCTTTGGGTGTTTGCCCTTCATATTACTCTTTTAGTTTTAACTTTGTATAATAAGGTCAGCTGCAGTCTCTGTCAGCAAGGAGGCAATGCTCCTGTTCTGTTTTTTCTTTATGTTCCCAAATCATTTTGTAAGTTGAAACCTGGGTTCACTTCAAGTTGGTCCAATTGAACTATGATACCTGAAAACAAGAGTCACAAAAGAAACTAGATTGGAGGTTTGAACCCTTGGTGACATGAA
This sequence comes from Pleurodeles waltl, assembly GCF_031143425.1. NCBI lineage: Eukaryota > Metazoa > Chordata > Amphibia > Caudata > Salamandridae > Pleurodeles > Pleurodeles waltl. The sequence goes on along the minus strand of NC_090444.1, from coordinate 1,426,269,354 downwards.
GTCCCCTGGTGACCTTAGGTATATTGGGTGTTGGGCTCAACGTTCTCTGATGTATGTCTTTTGTTTTGAAACAGTGTATCCTCTTTTTACTTTGGATTCTTACTTTGTAAATGGGACATTGTTATCTTTCTTTGCCTTAGTATTAGTTCTCCTTCTCACTCCTCGTGTGTACCTTATTGAACTTTGTATAATTGAAATTAATCTACCCATGCCATTTCTCACACAGATGGCCCTCCCTCTAGCTTTCTGTCTCTATAGAGAGTAATGCATGTCACTTACAACCACAGCAGGGAGTGTGACACTGCTCATTTTCCCTGGGTTTTCTCAGTTGAATGGTAGAATCCATTAAATTGACTTGGTGGGGAATTCTTCACCCTTCATGTAACAACACAAGGAGTATTGAATTAAGTCCATTTTATAACGTAGTGTTCTTCTGAACCCCGCACCACTGCCTCTCTGTGCCTGTAATCTGTCATTTTGTACGTCTTGTTGAGTGCAAACATTGTTTGACCCACAGTTTGCACCAGAAAAGGACCTCGTTAACTTTTTTATGGATGCAACAGAAAAATTGCATGCTTTTGGACAGGAATGTTTTTTGTTAAATCAGACATATTTATTTTCAATATCTACTTGTTTGCCTTTTTTGGTACATATCGGGGATGTAATGTTTAGAACCATAAAGCGTGATTTGGCATAGATCAGCTTGTGGTGTGTGAGTACTGGTTACAAATGTATCCGATTACACTGTTTCTATTGTTATTTTAGGTTTTGCCTATAGGCAGCTTTTAGCACTCTATTGTCGATGATCAGTTGAGGAGAATACAAGACAGAGTTGGCTTTGAACCCAGCCTATTGCTGATGATTGGCTGGCTTTCTTGTCACTCATTTACTTGACTCTTATTTAATGTCTTTCCTTCCTCTTGTGTTTGTCCCTCACCTGGAGCTTTTTTGCCACCGTTTTGATTGGATGACTTGTATCCTCCCACTGCTCACATACAGAGAACTGCTTTTTTTCTTTTCCTCTTAGCGCTTCATGTGTTTTCTTGATCTATCCATTGTGTACTGCTTCTCCCCAAAATCACCCTCCACTTATTGCACACTCCATGTCGCTCACACCAGCCCCAACAGCTTGTTCATTGCTTGTCTTTTTTTAGTATTTTTCAACTCAATTGCCAATACAAAGCTGCACCCTCCACCACCCCGCCTCTTCTTTGCTCGCTGCCGTCCTCCACCCAATGCTAAATTGCTCTCAATCAATCATGGATTTGTAAAACGTGGCTAAACACCCATAGGGTCTCAAGGTGCTGTTATCTTAACAGATATAGACCCTAAAGTGTCTCAAGGCGCTCCCATTATCTTAATATTAACCATTGCATTATTTTCCTTTTTTGTTTTTAAATTGTTTTTTTTTTTGTTTTTTTTTTGTGGGCCAGGCAGCTGGTCACCTCGACCCCTACCGAACAACAATCTACCTCCGAAGGCACAACACTCAAGCCCTGCTCTAAACTGATTTGGTTCATAGCAAGCCACAAATGCTCTGGCAAAAGCCCAAGCGAGTCAGTGACTCAGGATGCGAAAAGAGAAATCATACACCACCTACAAATCCTGGTTCCCACTGGCTCTTCAACTGCAACCCCTGCAGACACCCTATGATCAGGGGTCCACCACAAACCTACTTCATCTAGGTCACAGCAAAGCACCAGTGACATGAACATGCCCTCTAGCATAAGCTGGGGATGAAATTCATACTCTCCTGGTGGACCTCACAAACGACCAAGGCTGTCACCCACAACCTGCACTAATGGCAGATGTGGGAAGCCCGTGGAGAGGCACCCTGTTCTACTGGGGCTGAACTGTTTTTAGAACACAATGACCCCCATGCAGCAACTCAGTGACAACTCACACTGTGGTGCTGGCCTGCGTGGAAACTGATCAAATATGATGGACTTGATTGTATTGTCATTCAGCGACTTGCTGATGCCTCAAATGAGACTGACACTGTGGTGCTGGTTGGCGTGGAAACCGATCAAACATGATGAACTTGATTTTATTGTCAGCTTTGTTGATCAACTCATAACAGAGTGCACTACTGATGGAATTAGTTGCAAATGTTTTCGTTTGTGATGGCTTTTGTAAATGAAATTAATTTGTTACATATCTTAAGAATGTCATGTTATGATCCTTGAATCGGTACTATTTAAGAATTGGTCTAGTTATGTGTACATTGTATATTATCTTAAGAACGGATACCTCAAAACAGGATTAAGGAGTTTTTCGTACCGCTGAAGGTCGCAGGAAGAAAGAGGAGGGAAGATGGCTGCTCAGGCTCTTCAGGGATACACTGACCACTGACTGGTTGATATTTACTGTAACGGGTTGTTATTTCTTCCCAGGGTTTTATGGGAAATGAAGTTTGATGTCCGATTACATTTCTTGAATAATGGCTGCTATTAAATAAAGTGAGGAAAGATAAAGCCTCATCCTTGCCTCCGTGCCTTTAATAGAATTGAAACTTTCCAATACGCTAGCTAGGAACTTTTTCATTCTGTGGTGCCCTCAACTCAAGTATTATCACTGTCAAAAAAGGTGTTCCAGAACCTCCTGAAAGACTATCTTTGCTCAAGCGTAAGTGCACATTCTGCCTACTATTCCAACGTTCAGATGAGGTATGGCATTTGATTTATGGTCGTTTAAGAGAAAAACTGCACACAGGGGCTCTCTTCTTATAGCCTTGAACATAATGCTTCATAAAAATTGTGATTAGAGGATTCTAAGGCCTAATATCTTTCATTTTTAAAAGTACAAAAATGTTCAAATACAAATTTGGACTGTTGGGATATTGTACCATTATTACGCTTATCACAAAGTGCCTACAAAAATAAACACTTGTGCAGAACACAGAGCTGGGCTGCAGAGGTTGTTCTGCCTCTTAGCTCTCACGTTCGGTTTATCTCCCAGAAAGCTGATTTATGAGGAGGGTTCTAAACCAAAACTGCAAAGCAGCTGTGCTTGGAGGAAGGGGTCCAGTCCCTGACTGGTGCACAGACGCTCTGTCACATGCATGTGAAATGCAGCTTGCCACTTCCTTGCAGAAGAAAGAGCTGTGTGCATGCGAAAGGTGAACGTTCTTAGAACTTAAAGTGTAAGAGCTTTTGTAGTACCTGGAAACTATAATTATATTGTGATGTTACAGTTAAGCTGCCACGAGAAACCTAAACCTAACTGTAACATCACAGTATAATTATCATTAATTCTGACCCCAACAGTTCAGATCTCTCATTTGTTGTCGAGTTTATTTTAATTTTAAGTACACTGGTTTATGGTGGTGGAGTGCGCGGGTTAATTGAAAAGTGGGAGCCGCAAATGAGACAGACCTGTGCCTCTGGAGGACTAATGAAAGTTAGTCAACTTTCACATGTGAAGCAAAGATGCCCCTTTAAAACTAATTGTGGCACATTACTGGGTGGGTAAGTAATCCTGTTTGCTATCAATCAAATCTGCCTAAAAATGTAAGCATTAGACTGCAAGCAGACGTTGCGGACCCTTTAAATAAAAAAATAGTTGCTCAAATTCAGTGCGTAAATGTAAAAAACGACAATTACCCAAGTCTCACAAGACAAAAAATTTAACCTGCCTCCCTTGCAATTTAAGCACACGACATGCCTCAAAAAATCATAAAAATGTTACTAGGCCTGCAGGTCGAGTAACTTGAATTATCTACCTAACTGAAATGTACTTGACTGGTAAACTGGTCTATAATTGTGTAATCCTGGGCAAATATTTTATTTTACAGAGCGCCTTTTTCTTCATTTTCACATATGAGTGCACCTTCAAATATGCAAGTTCAGCGCTTCTGCTGTACAAAAAACTCTTGTTTGATAATTAGGCTAAACGTTTCCTCCATGTATAATAATAATCTAGCCCACATATAGGGTAAACATGATCCCTGACTTGCCATCAGGGTAGGGGCAGAAGTGTTTTTCAGTTCGTGTTTAAACACTCACTTTTAATAAATACGTTACTTAAGCATGATGTGGTAGCACACTGTCATTTACAGACAGTAAATTTCCAATTAAAATGGCCAAAAACTTACCCAATGTATGGGTTTCAGCTGTTTCCTGGAAAGGGGGTAATTCGTGTGAGGTTTCAGGCTTGAGCCAGCGCAGTCAACAGATGAACGAAATATCTGTGCACAGTAAAAGACTGAACAACATACAACTCTAAAGCTGCCCGAGGCACTGGTGTTAGTGCTCCTCTGAGCTTGAGGCAATGTGATACAGGAGCCAATGGGGGGCTCTCTATTCACACATTATGAATAAAAGTGAAGGCAGTGAGTGGCGAGCACTGCCTCCTATCAGATTCTATATTTTAAAGATAAGCACCCATCTTCTGACCCAATAAGAGCTTATCTGTATTGCTGAGCACGTTTCCACCTCTCTAACGAGAGAGCACGGCTGCACTCAACAAGCTGCACCGCCATCTCAGCAGCTCCGATTAGAGCACAACAGCTGATCTTTTCCGTCTTGGGAGGAGGAGGTGGGAGGGAATGCCACAGTAAAATTCAAGCAGCTACAGCCTGAGGTACCAACTGTGCCGCACGAGCAGGCAAGAAATAATAAAGCAGGCCCTGAAACCAAGAGATAAAGACCCACAGTGTAAATATTCTGTACTTAGTCCCTGCTCCATGGGTTGAGCGAGAGAGGGAAAAGGAAGGACAAAGAGGCAGGACTGACTACTAGCAAGCAAGGATTTTTGAAGGACACTGAAACAAGGAAGTGAGAAGCAGGGAGATGGTTTTAATCCCACAGAGATGTATACTTGAGGTCATATGCTTACGCTCAACCTCATTAGGGAACTTTACCTACAGCTTGCAACATCAGTCTGAAAGTTAAATGAATAGAGGACAGTCAGGTTTGAAAGCAGAGTGAATCATATATTAAATTATATGTGATGCTGTTAATGTATACCTGTTCCTCTTCCTGCTCTTTGTTATGCAGACTGGGAAATCCTGATGATGCTACACAGAAAACATGCGCTAGCTAAGCGACCCTTTCCTACTGAACACAAACGAGCACTTGGTGATGCTTGAAGCTTCTACAATTTCCCCTAGTAAACGGATTATCACAAGTAAAACTGTATTCATTTTTAATTGCAAAAACAATTAATTGTGGATTAGATAACTCATTTGTTGAATTAAGCTCTTCACAAGGCCTGCCTGAGAATCAACTGACGTGTCATTTAATACACAGCGCAAGCAATGCCCAATATACAAGGGAGATTTTACAATACAGAGTAAGAGGGCAGCTGAGCATGACACTGACATTAAATAGAAATATGAACAACAGCGAGAATACACCATTTTAAAATCCTAACCAATCAAAGCAAACTGATTTATTTATGTACGGTCACATCTGCAACGTCTACATGCGTTGACTTCCTCCCGAGCTACAAAACATTTTTAAAAGTTGTATTGAAAGACATTCGAACACAGGAAATCTAACAACCATTTTCTCAGATCAACGATGGCCAGTCTTTCTTTAAATTTCTAACAGGGAGAACAATCAGGCAGTATGCTCAGATTCCACAGATCCATGGCCAAAATGAGCTTCCAAGTGAGCAGATTTTGTCAGTTCTACATAAAGAAAAAATATGAAGAAGCAGAATTGAAAAGTAGGTGACACGAGGAAGATGAATTCTGCAAACATGATACATGAAGCCAAAGCGTGTGTAAAGTCACAAGAACACTCATTAAGTGGAGGAACAGTTATAACTTTCCACTGTAACTAAATAAGCTAATTACAACAAAAGGTTTATCCTTTTGTGATTAAATACTCCACAAAATATAAGGAAGTATGAGGAAATTATATACACTTCACACATGTCACACTTTAAAAGAGCAGTTACATAATGTACACAATGCTTGCCCAACCACTTTGTTCACAACTACTCCGAAGGACTGAAATAAGAAGAATAAGCATCTGCCAAACTATGTCTTTTGGCTTTGCCACTGGAGACCAACTGGCTTTGTTAATGGAGATCTATTGGCTTTGCCAGCACTTTTTTTCCGATGCTTTTCCATATCAGCAAAAGGTAAAAAAAGAAAATGCTTGCCGATGCTGAACGGCATTGGCAAGAATAAAGTGTTATGATGTGATAAATGTACCCAGTAATCTCTCTGCTTCTTGAAGGGATTGCACCGTACTCCTTCAACCTTCCCACATAAAGAGAAGAGCAAATTGGTGTCCCCCTTGGTACTTGACGTCCATGCTCCACAATTTATCTTTCACTGCTTTAAAATCCAGTCTGCGTCAAAGCATTATGGGGGAGAGGTCCTGATATAGTTGTATGGTGTGCCCCTGAAAGACAAGGACACTTTTTTTTTTTGTTGTCCTGCAATGTGGAAGACAGATTCTTTCTCATTAAAATAATGTGGGCGGGTCAAGATATTGTGAGGTGCGTCAGAGGGACCTGGGGCAGTAGCTCGGTGGACATGATCTAGGGTGGGTAAGGGGGCATCGGAATCTCCAATGATTGAGTTAGGAAGGTCCGCTGTAAACACTATAATGTCCTCAATCTCTGCTCCCAGTGGCACCCTTTGGATGCATATATTATTGCGCCTAGCTCTGTTCTCGAGTTCCTCTTACTTGGCGTGAAGTTCTATGGATTGTTCTTCAGTGGTGGCTATACGTTGCCTGAGTGCCTCTGATTCTCCAAGCATGCATCCCCAGTGAGCTCTAGGTCGCCAGCTTGTTCTCCTTTATCAGTGATGTCCTCTCTAACGTCCTTGATGCAGGTCTTGAGGTCAGCTTTACGAGAGCTAATATCTATACGCATCTCCTGTAGATATTGCTCCATATAGTCTTGTGTGATTGGACCATAGGGAAAGGCATGGTATAGACCTTAGGGGTTAGTTGTAGTTTCTCCTTGTCTGACGTTCCCAGCTTGTTCAAAAGGGAGGGTAGCAGAACCTCTATGTTGTTCTTGTTGTGCAGCATAGTTATGTAAGAGGAGGATAGATCTTCCTCATCTTAGAATGAACACAGCAGGTAAGAGTGTGTCTTTCCCACAGGGAGATGGGGAGCATCACCAGGTAGTGCACTGGGTTTTGTAACAGTGTTGTATGTGGTGGTGCCCACTATGCCAGGTAGGGTGGCATCTGTAAGGTAGGCCAGTAAAAGCTCCTCTAGGAGGGTCCGTATGTGTGGCAAAAGGAGAAGTGCCAGTCCAAAGGCCAAACAGTCAACAATTGCTGCAAGCTAGCAAGGATGTATACTAGTAACCCCTGTTCCACTATAGGGAATAGTGGCCAAGGGCACCCCACCCCCACGCAGTTGCACCAAAGAGTTTATGGGCCCGCTGTGTGTTTACTCCCTAGTAGTCCCACCAGGAGGGTGAGAGCTTCCTAGCACCCCAGCAAAAGAGTCTGAGTCTACCTCCTCCAGTGTCCTTAAGCCACAAGTTCCCCCGTTGGTGCAATGAGGGAGCTGGTGTATGTTGAGGGGCACGCCCCAGGGCAGACGGAGCCCCTTCCGGTGAGGCAGTAATCCAAGCTCCTCTAGGCTCTCCGCAGTCCTTGGGTCAAATGGCGGATGGTGCTTCCCAGGGGCTTGCAGGAGTTGTGCCTTGCTGTGGTGTCCAGGCCTTGAAGCAGTGATAGAAAGCTACAGGCCTACCTTCTCCTGTGTCCCTCCAGCACAGGGCCCCCTCCAGTGCAGTAGAAGGTGCACACGGGCGTAGGTGCGGGTGTCGGGACGGATGAGGGCCTGCCGTAACCGAGAGGGTGGCAATCCAGGTCCCACTGGGACCACCTTTGTCTCTGGGTCAGACTGCAGTCGGCGCCCCCTGGGGCTTGCAAGAAGTGGCATCTCGGTGAGGTCCAGGCATCTGTGTGAGGACGGGCAGCAGCAGGCTTCACAGTGCCCAGCTGAGCCCGCTGCAGCAATAGGCCACCCACCTCCTACGGGGGAGCCCGGGCCTCCTCCGCACATATTCTCAAGTCACCTCTAGGCGTAGCTTCATGTGATGACTGGGGGCTCCCAGATGCCCAGTCCCCAGAGCCAGTAGTAGTGGGAGCTGACGTGTCCCAGGCAAAGATGAGCTCCCTCTCTGAGGCCGCAATGAGCCTGTGGCCACACGTGTCGTAAGATGGCGGCAACCAGCCGACGCCTCTTCCACCCTTCGGGCGGAGTCGGTCCTGTGCCATCTACAGGAGTCTTTGGTGGATTTCACCTTTGTGTTCCTCCTACGGCTCGTAGTGCAGGATCCAGCGCCGGTGCTTAAGATGATGGTCAGATTGTAGCGTGAAGCCCAAAGAGATGAGAGAACACATCGCACTCCATTGCTTGCTAGGCCACATCCCCCAAACCACATTTTAGTTACAATTTTACTGAGGATAAGAATTTACTATGCTAGTGTTAACCCAAAATTATGTTTCCATTTTGGAGAACTAGGTCATGTGTTCTAGGGATTTTAAATGCCTCTGCTGTTACTTATTTTAATTTCTGGTCGTTTTTCTCGCTTATTTCATTGTTTTACCGTGCCTAATTCACTACTGACGTGCACTTTAGAGTCTTAGGCATCTTCAGTCATTTTCAACTCTGCCTTCAATTCACTGATAATACAGTGCTTTCCCTCAAACGGAATCAAATGTTTGTGTACTTTCGGCCTATTTTGCCTTCTAACATATTAGGAAGAATAAAGTGGCATCTGGAGCAATTGATACACAGTTTAGTTCCAGTAACTACAATAAGGACACCTGCACTGTTGCAAGCTATGTTTCCTGCTTTATTGAAAGCTTCATTCTCAAGCTTCTTTGTTCAGCTGTCTCTTACTTTCTTGGGCATATGACTTGTTTGCACCTGAAACTACTCTGAGGTAGTTAGCGGTTGTGAAGTGCTGCTTCTCACAACACGTTTCCTGTGCCTGAAAGTGGTGAAGCTGCTGGCCCCAAGCACCCTGAAACTGGCTTGAAATTCGATTCCTTTAGCAAAAGGCTTAGATGTTTAAAATTCATCCTTCTGGTTTGCTCTGGTCTAAGCTTTTGTTAAAGAGAAGTGACCTAACTCCAACTTTTCATGACGAGAAAACCAGAGTGAAAAGAATATTTACCAGTGCGTACTGCATCAAGGGCTATGCACATTTACCATTTCAAACCATATTCAATGGACTTTTTCACTATCCCAAAAAGAACACAGCAAGATCAGGATCACAGATGCTATGATGCACCATCTGACCCTTATTTAGGGATTTTATCCCTAAATCTAACTGGGGTAAATGTGAGTTGGATGAGGGCTTGGGACAATGACTTGCAGTGGAAGAGAACCAGCAACCAAATAGTTTCTTTAGACTGGGCTTTAACCTCAGCATAATACAATTATAGGAATAGTGCAGAAATGGCCTATTTGAATAAGATGCTTTAGAAGACTTGCTACACAAGGATCTTCTGTTCACTATTGTTCTTTTCTCAGGCAGAAAGTTCCAATGTTGCACTTCACCACTGTGTCAATGAAATAACGTTTTGTTATCTGCATTCTATTGATAAACAACAACTCAAACTAGTTTGAGCAGATGACCACTAAGGTTCAGCAATCTTAGCAGTTCAGTTATCCTAGCGCCTGCATAAGTTGTACTAAATTAGCCTTGACTTGCTTCTTCTGAGACCACATTCGAGCTGGTTCTTTTCATTTTTTAACTGAAATGCCAAACGTCTGGGCAGAGTGCCCTAGTCATGTGAAAGGGCCATACGAACAGCGTTTTTCATGGATGCAGTTAATGGTATTTCATTAATTCCCAATAGTCATTTTTATTTGCTAGTGGAAAGACTCAGCCAACCACTGTTTCTGCTGAGAGAGCTGTGCCATCGCTGAATGAAGACAAGTGAGTGGCAGACAACCAGAGACCGCTTAAGAAGCCCAGCATGCAGGTGGATTGCCTCAACAGATTAACAGAACCAAAGTTCTGGAGAGTGCATTGGCACACATGCCAGCCTCCCACTCCACACAGCTTAGTAAAGGAAACTGTTGAATAGCTTCAGTAACTTGCAAACTTTGTCTTGCTTCCACTGAGTCGTAAACCATGTATACAATAGGGGGCCTCCTATGTCTCCACAAAAGCCACACGTGATATGGTATCGGGACACCACAACTTCTCCCTCACCTCCAATTTGCACTCTGTCAGATTGTCGTGGGCTAAACATCAGATGGCTGGATTCCCAATCCATCCCACTGAAGCAGCGGTGGTGCCTCCACCAGTCATGCTGTGCCAGGTGGAGGAGAGGGACTGCTAGGTGTCTCACACCATGGGCAATTCTCTGTTATGTCGGTGCTTAGCTTTTTGCACAGGTCAGTCACCTGGAGTTTGAATGGTTGGTTGTCAGAAAAAAAAAAAAAAGTACAATGTTTTCCCCATTTTGCAGACTGGATGATGACCATAATGAAAGAGTGTGAGACTCACAATAAAATGTGTCCACCCTGGATCGCTGCACAAAGGTGCCACTAGTCCTCACATATGTAACCATAACTATGCACTTTTTTGTTACTTAACTGCTGCCAAAATGTACAGTCATAATTCGTATTGCCTTCTGGCTTCCAGGTAAATTAAATAATATAGATTGTACATATGCTTTTTGTTAGAAATGGGGTCTCTAGTTGGCAGTCAGTTTGCACCCTGTCCAAGTAGGGACCCACACTCTAGTCCGGATAAGGGAGATACCTGCTCAGATAACCCCTGCTCACCCCCTTGGAAGCTTCGCATGAGCAGTCAGGCTTATCTCAGAAGCAATGTGTAAAGCATTTGCGCATAACACACAGTAATACGTGAAAACACTACAAATGAACACCACACCGGTTTTAGAAAAAAGTAGACAATATTTATCTATATAAAACAAGACCGAATACGATAAAAATCCAACATACAGTAATAAAAATATGAATTCTGCAAGATTTACTGAAAAGTACAGTTCCTTGAAGTCGATAGCTACACCTGGGGCTATCACGGCATCGTGATCAACAAATCCAACCGTTCAGGCTGGCCACGGTGTTGCGGGCCAGCTACGGTGTCGGGAAGACTTGCAAACAGTACCCTGGATTTGCAGGGCGTCCTGATCCTCGAGGTGAGCTCTGGAGAGCGGTGTCGCTGACGTCGCGGTGTCGGTTCCGGAGTCGTCAGGCCCTTGAGGTCACACGCGTTGCGGATCGAACTCCAGGCTGATGAAGTCAGGTGCGCCAGCGTGGATGGCGTCAGGCTGCGGTGCGAAGCGGGACGATGAGATGTGCGGTGCCCACAGGTCACGGTGCAGGCATCGGCTCAGTGACGGCGTCCAGCGGCATCGGTGAGACCAGGGCTGCGGTGTGAAGAGGTGGTGGTGCGACGTGTGGTGTCCACAGGTTGCGGTGCAGGCAGCGGCGTCGTTGCTGAAACGCTGTCGTCGGTAGGCCCAAGCCAGTGGTGCGGGACAGGACGGTGCTTTGTGACCCTCACGAGCAGTGGCCACATGCCACGGTGCAGGCAGGATGCCTGGTGACGACACAGGAGTCGATGGTTCTGGAGTTGGTGGACCGGGGCTGCAGTGCGGGATGGGACGGTGCTTTGTGTACCTCACGAGCGGTGTCCACAGGCCACGTTGCAGGCAGCGGCGCCAGTGTCAGCAAGAGCGTCGTCGTCGGGGATGCCCAGGCTGCAGTGTAAGCATGCGATACCGGAGTGTGAGGCCCACAGGTTGTGGTGCGAGCAGCGGCTCAGTGAAGTCGTCCGATGACGCCGTCGGGGAGACCAGCGTCACGGTGCGAAGCAGGGCAATGCAACTCCGTGTGGCGTCGGCAGGTCACGGTGGAGGCCAGCGGCCTCGTTGGTGGCGTCGCGATGGGTTCTCCTCTTGAACAGCACAAACACACACAGTTCCCAGTGCTGCAGGTCGAGGAAACTGAAGTCTTTGGTGTCCCTGAGACTTGCAACAGGAGGCAAGCTCTACTCCAAGCCCTTGGAGAATTTTCTCAAGCAGGACACACAGCAGAGTTCACCCTTTGCACTCTTTTCAGGCAGAAGCAGCAACTGCAGGCCAGTCCAGCAAAGCAACACAGCCAAGGGACAGTACTCCTCCTTCAGCTCTTCTCCTGGGCAGAGGTTCCTCTTGATTCCAGAAAGATTCTAAAAGTCTAGGGTTTTGGGTCTTCTTCTTATACCCAGTTCTGCCTTTGAAGTTGGCAAACTTAAAAGCAAAGTCTCAAGTGTTTGCAAGATCCTTCCTTGTCCAGGTCAGTCCCCAGACACTCACCAGGGGGTCGGAGACGGCATTGTGTGAGGGCAGGCACAGCCCTTTCAGGTTTGAATGACCACTCCTTCCCTCCACTCCAGCACAGATGGCTAATCAAGATACGCAGGCTACACCCCAGCCCCCTTTGTGTCACTGTCTAGAGGAGAGGTGTGAACAGCCCAACTGTCAAACTGACCCAGACAGACAATCCACAAACAGGCAGAGTCACAGAATGTGGTATAAGCAAAAGAAATGCCTACTTTCTAAAAGTGGCATTTCCAAACAGACAATGTGAAAAACAACTTCACTAAAAGATGTATTTATAAATTGTGAGTTCAGAGACCCTAAACTCCCTATTTTTATCTGCTCTTAAAGGGAATCTGCGCTTTAAGGATATTTAAAGGCAGCCCCCATGTTAACCTATGAGAAAGATAGGACTTGCACAGTGGAAACCGAATTTGGCAGTATTTCACTGTTAGGACATATAAAACTCACTAGTATATGTCCTACCTTTAAACATACACTGCACCCTGCCCATGGGGCTACCTAGGGTCTAACTTAGGGGTGCCTTATATGAAGTAAAAGGGAAGGTTGAGGCCTGGCAAGTGGGTAAACTTGCCAAGTTGAATTGGCAGTTTAAAACTGCACACACGGACACTGAAGTGGCAGGTCTGAGCCATGTTTACAGGGCTACTAATGTGGGTGGCATAACCAGTGCTGCAGGCCCACTAGTAGCATTTGATTTACAGGCCCTGGGCACCTCTAGTGCACTTTACTAGTAAATCAAATATGCCAATCATGGACAAACTAATCAACAGTACAATTTCTATAGGGAGCACTTTCACTTTAGCACTGATTAGCAGTGGTAAAGTGCACAGAGACAATAAACCTGCAAAAACAGACCTAAAAGAATAGGAGGAAGAAGGAAAACAGTTTGGGGATAACCCTGCAAAAGGCCATTTCCAACACTTTTAGACTAGATGAGTGCATGTTTTCTGTGTGTTAACAAAGAAAAACATCCACATGCTTAGGCTTTTCCTTCCTAAAATGAGCGTGATATTTTTTTTGGTAAAGTTTGTTCCACGCCCAGTATTTAAATTGCATCTTGGCCTGTGAACATGCTGTTAGACTGCTTGCTCGAGATGGAGTACGCTGTAATACTGAGGTGATTAGATGTCACTAAGTGTATGCTGTGATGCTGTTAATAGCACTGACTGATTAAGCGCTGCGGTACAAGCGGAGACCATTTCCAGGCTCATTTATCATGCTTTCCTCTCACCTTGTGTTATCAAGGATAATGCGACTTATGCAAGACATTTTAATGCAGTAGTCATCAGTAAGGGGATCCAAATGCAGCACGAGGTTTTTGTTGCACAGTACTTTCCGTTTTTAAATGAGCCGTATCGCTACATTTGCTAGGTCATATCTTTGAAATGACTTCTGACTGTTCAAAACTTGGCAGCTTGACTTTTGTCAACCTTGAACCTTCTCTTATTCGCATCCCATCAGGTACTTGGCACTTTATGAACAACTCACACACTATCTTCTCACACATATTGGAATTTTCTCACCTATAATGATTCCTAGATCGTGACACTTCCAAAAGATTTCCTGCAACTGAGTTCAGCATGGGTGGTGAAAATATATACCGTATGCACATAATCGCCAATCCTGGTTCACGGAATTGGCGTTTGTAAATTTCACGTGTTCAGAATATTTCTGCTTCAACAGAATTTTTGCATTCACATTTTGATTATGGGTGTTCTTGTAAATGTGTCTGTCATCACCGTGAAATTGTAGGTAGGTTCCCATGCTGGAAAAATACATTCATTTATTCCCGTTGAGGGGCTCCATGCTTTTCCAGGGGAGTAGTGTGGAGGGAACTCCTCCAAATGTGATTGGGTGTACAGGAAGTTGTTCGTCATGGAAAAATATGTTTCCTGCCGAGAAACTAACAAAATAAATGGTACATGGAAATTATCACCTGTTAAGAATATCATGTCACCAAAAGAGAGACCTATTAGTACTCTTGGTAAAATGCAACCGTTAGTGTTCTTGGAATTCTCTGAGAATCCCACAGAAGACTGATGTTGGCTCGATATGTAGATGTAATCCTAAGGAAGCAAATCTCAGAATGTCTCACAATCCCCTATGGGAATCCAGTCTTCTCTCTTTTATTCACGTTCATCTTTGTAAGCGTCATCATAAACGTTTTTGCATAGCACTTCAATAATCAGGCAATTAAGCACAGGGTGTAGATAGAAACACCCAAATGACTATGCTCATTTTAATAACCAAGTCTTCAGTGCCTTTTGTAAGGGTCAAACATGCATCACAGCTGCATTGGCATCTCATTCCACAATCCATTTGCATGGCCTGGGAACACTCTGCTCCCTGCTCTTTCCCAGCAACCTTAAGAAGAGCCTTACATTTTTTTGACACTCACCTTAACTGTCCTGTCAGGCATTAAGATGATAAGCTGGGCTCGGCACCCAGTGTTAATACTTTAAACCTTACCCTTTTCCTTGCTTGACAATGCATGTGCCTCCGAGTCTGACACGCCTGCATTTTTGGGGTGATATTGGCCACCTCTATCCCGCTGCTGAATCATGGATCACCTGTACATGGCAATGTTCCTTTTGGGTGTCCCCATTAGTTCAACATTACAGTAGTCATTATAACCCCTCTATAGTCACTCTTCCCATCTATCAGATGTATCTTGGAGAGGATGGGTCAGTCTATGCGATGATGATTTGAAGTGGCTACCACTGATTTAACAATTAACGAGCTTTGGAAAATCCAGTAGGTATCGCCTGTGTGAAATTTATTGGTTTGGGAATGTTTTTTAGACTTGTTGTACAGCAGTGCGGACTGCTGTCCAACATGGCTTCAAGTAAAACGGTGAGAGGCTTTGGTACAACGGTCAGTGCTGTCAACCTTGTTACTGGGGAACCTGTTTGAGTCTGCTCAACATCCTGTGATTCTGGCCAAGTCACTTAATCTTCCTAATAAGAAAAGAAAAAAATGAGTGTCCCTGTGTAATGCAAGTGGTGCTCAGGTAAAGCACTCCAGTACCTTTGGGACGAGTTAGCTACATAAGAGCGGCAACAAAAAGAATTAAAAGAAAATAAAAGGTCCAGAATGGCGGTAAAAAGGACATGAGGAAGAAGGGTGGGGGACACAAAGGAGGAGGGTGGTGAACATGGGGGAGGTTGTGGGAGGTGGCTTGAGCAAAGAGGAGTGGGTAAAACAGCAGAGAGCAGGGAGGAGGACCTGATGTGTTAAAAGCTGGTGAAGTCATTCAGAACAACAGTAGCGGGCGGGGGATGGTGGGTTAACACGCTGTGGTGGAGAGAAGACGACTGCAGATGCACCCTATAGGGTGCTTGGTAAGTGTCCCTCTGTAATGTAAGTGGTCCTCATGTAAAGCATTCCAATCCCTTTGGGTCGAGTTTGCCCTACATATATGTGCCAAAAAAATAAATAAGTACAAGGCCCTGAATGGAGACAAAAATCTAAAAGTTTCAGGCCTGTTGCAGAGCTTCAGTGAAAAGCACCTGCGCTCTTCGATCTAAACTAGATCACCCACTTGCTGTCTCACAATAAGTTGGAGCATGTGAAACATGTTAACTTCTTCCTAAGCCTGGGTGCAAAAGTCAGCCCAGGAACAGCTATTACCACCAAAACATCAATATCAGTTTTACTGCTCCAGGGCTGTTTAAGCAGCATCAAGTTCTAAGATTGCTAAGGGCTGAAGCAGAAGGGGTACATGAAAGAGCAGGGAGGAGGATGGGGTGGGTTGAAAGCAGGAGGGAGGATGGGGTTGGGTAAAAAGCATGGGGGAGGATGGGGAGTTATTTCTAAACAACAGCAGTGGCTGTGGGTTGTGGGTTAACATGCTGTGTAGGAGAGAAGATGGTTACAGGTGCACTCCAATAGTGTCACTGTGTAATGTAAATGGTGCTCATATAAAGCACTCCAATCCTCTCCGGTCGAGTTTGTGCTACATAAATGCGAAATAATTCAAAGGCAATGTGGCGCAGCAAAAGGGCAGAATGCAAACTCATGCACTCGGATCAGTGTGGGGAAGGGAAAAAAAACAATGTACTTTGGAAGTGCGCTGGCTGCTAGCAAGAAGCTCTACTTGCTCCAGGGAAGAGCAGAGAAAGAGTAAGTGAAAGCTGATGACGTGACTCTGATGCTGCTGACCAGTGAGAAGCACGAAAATGAGAGTAGCTGCGAAGTTTACGATTGGTAATTAATGGGCGGCTGTGAGTCCCTTTTGGCATTTTTTTTTTTTTTTTTTTTATCTCACGATTTTGCAAGCACAGTTAAAGGTTTGTGCATGTGAAACCTAAAAACTACCCCCAGAATTTTAACTTTATTGGGATATTTACATCACCAAGTTGAATGGATTTGTAGGTTTCTCATATGGTCTTTAGCGTATGGTCTAATCTATTAACTCCTGGTGCTTTTGCACCACAGTGCTAGGCCCTTTTTGGCTGTTTGGGGTACTTTGCACTTAGGCCTTCATAACTTTTTTCCCTCATTAAGATATCCACACCCAATTTGTGTCTTTTCTCCAACATCCTGGCGAGTCTAAATGTACCTAGGATTGGTGGAATTACATGATGGGAACTGAGAAAATATCCAAAATATAGCTACATTTGGAAGGTTTTTTGTGGGGGGGAGCGGGGGTATAGAAAAGTGCATCACCGAAAGGTTTACTGTGCTAAAGTGACTATCATCCCAGCTTTCAGGAATCAAAAATCCTTTTTACCACATTTTTTGTTTTTTTGCAAAGAAGTAGACCATTTTTTCAATTTTTGGTGCAGGTTACCTCTGAAAGGGAAATGGTTAGCCTGTCATCTGCATAGTTATGTATTGATATTGTTTTGATTCATTTGGGAAATCTAGGTAGGTAATACAGAACTACAGTGCCTTTTACGGTAGATGGGCATGGTTTGTGATAACCATGAAAGTTAGTGTCAATTATGATTTCTTCCACTTTGGGAGAAACTTCCATGAAGGGGAACTTGTCCACAGCTCCAGCACCGTTCTGTTTTTTGTTGTTAATAAAGTCTCTGTATGTCTTTCTGTCACTATTCAGTTTTCTTGTGTCCAAGTTTTTTTCTCAAAAAGTCTTGCATGGCCTGACAACATTTTTCAGTTGGCTGAGACCCACTATTATTAGTCTCTGGATGTGCTATTGTTTTCGCGGTTTTAAATAAGTCTTCTGCAGATTTACTAGTTTCAAGTATTGTATCAGAAAGGGCTTCTGTTTAGCTGTGAGGATAAAGTTCCTGCCTTTTTTTCTTAGCTCTTTGGGTGCCTCAAGTATTCTGGTTTATCAAAGTTTAGTTACATGCTTTTGTTACTTAGGTGCTCAACCCTTTTTAGCCCACCAAATACCAATTATATATCTTTTGCACGTATCTTTGCCTTCTTTTTGATTTCGAGGAATATGCTTCTCCATTCGAGATTGAGTTCTTGTTGTATTGATCTGCCAAAAAGTCACCCCATTCTTGGTATTGTGAGGAGTCAGTATAAGTAAACACACTAGATGTTGTTCTAGATTATCTTGGGTGAGGGTCTCTTCATTTCCTGTAGATCTTGGGCTGCCTTATTTTACTCTTAGTTTTAGGTATCCTGGTTATAACTTCACAATTCTTATTTTGGACTGCTGTGTTAAAATCCAGACCAGAATGCATCCTTTGTTATGCCTATTGGTGCTAACAACTTTCTGCAGTCCTAACGTGTTCAACATAATCCACAGATTGATTGCTTCTGGATCATAGATGTCATTGAACTAGTTTTAAATCTGCTAAAACCATCAGTTGCATTTAGTTGCATTTGCAGCAGCATAAGGCAGATTATTAACTCTAAAATATTGATTCAAAAAGCTTTTTTTATGTTTAGAAAACCACCATCTTAAATATGTTTTTATATGTATGGGAACCTTGCATTTTCTGTTGTAGATGGTACAAAAGATTCACATTCATGGCCCTAGAGCAAACCTCTACCAATGGATAGTCATTCCTATGTGCCTAGACTCAGTCATCCTCACCTGCCATTATATGTAATATCATACATTGCTTGGTCACGCGAACGTTTAGCTTATCCAATTTTGTCACAATGCTCTCTGTCAGTGAACTTTTTTGGTCAGAACAAAGTCAACAGCTTTTCCCTGTCAATTTGTTGTTGCAGCTCTCTTACCCCATGACTGCAACTTCAGAAATAAAGGGGTTGTAGGACTTCCTATATTCCTGAACGTGACTAATTAAAGGTTAAACTATTACTCTTCCCTTTTACTCTAGGAGTTGCATTTGTGTTTTTAACTCGGTACCCTCTCTTGCAAGTACTGTTTCTTGCCACCATCCTCCTTGTAGGTTCTTATGTCATATTTAATGAGTGTCTGCAAAGTTACTATCAAAGATGCTCATCAATGAATAATTGTATAGGAGTACTGCAAACTCCCAGTCGGTCCTGTCAGAGGTCATAGCAGTACACAACGTATACTTAACCTCCATCCTGTAGATATTACTGTGTTCCTTCCCCTAGACTGTTATTGGCTTCCAAAGCACAGGCAGTAGCAAATGCTTTCACTGTCTGAAACATAGCTCTTTCTGTACTAGTTTTGTCCCACAACACCATATTAGACCATATCTGATATGTCTAGAACAGCTGATCATTCTTACCTTTGCAGTACGGCCAAGCAACGACCCTGCTTCCTTGTTTTTTTCTGTCCATGGGTACGGTTAAAGGCACATGGCGTGCAAGGCAGAAACCAGATCACAGGAAAGCCTATTTTTGTCAAGTGAACACCACAGCAGTTATGGCTAAAAATGATTTTCTCGTGTGTGATGAGAAGACCTGTTGACTGGATTCAGGAGTAAATCTCACTACATGGAGAGGGCAAAAACCTTTATTTATTATTAAGGTATTCAGTGTAGCCCTGACCTTGCCCCAAAAATTAGCAATGCATTTTACAGAGACAATTTATTACATTTATAGCAGGACCATCCAGAACCGTGTGATGTAGAAAAATATAGGAGTGTCTTTCTTATTTGGAATCCTCTAGATGCTACAGTATTGCAGAAACCTGGATGTGATTGATGGAGAGGAAAGGAAGGAAATCCTGCAACCGTGTAGTTGTTACAGTATTAAACAGCCCTGTATAGAGTTGATTTGTACACATGTATCTGTCCTTCAAGGTTTGCATGATTTCTGTAAGATAGCTGCTGCTTCCATTGGGAGTTGGGCTCAGCAGCTTGAGTTTCCTGCAAGAATCTGTCTTTGGGATGTGTGCAACAAAGGTAAAATACAAACACTGTTAATGTATAAAAAGTGTAAAGGTCCTAAGGTCCAAACAAGTTAGGCAGATAGATAAAAAGTAACAAAGAAGAACAATTTATAATAGGTAAAAATTATGTCAAAGGGACAAGCAGCCAACAAACCCATCAGTCATTTTTAGTCAGGAGCTTCATATTAAAGCTATAGTGCTTCACATGATTACAAACAGTCATGAGCCATAAATTAATCAGACTCGTACAGAATCTCTTCTCTTCAGTAATCAGTACCTCTGCATCAATATTCAAAAGTTCTCTCTTTAGTATTCAGTTCGGGTGTTTCAGCCAAAGTCCAGGAAGCAAGATTATATTGCACAGTTTCAAAATACATTCTTTGTTCTACAGTTTTTTCCCCTAAATGCACTTTTGAACGCTTCTTAATATAACCTGCACATCAAAGGAATATTGTAAAAATATTGAAAATATTTGTGGTTAAACATGGGCTACAAATAGTTCAAATCAATTAATGATTCAGATTTATTTTGAAGCATAATGCAAATTCAGATCAAATGTTGCTGTGACACCTGTTGAAGGGGTGTTCTGAGGAAGAAATCACTAGCTCTGAGGAAGAATTAGGATACAAAATTGCTGCACCAGTTAGAAAAAAACGAATTGCTGTTAGTTGGCGGAAATATGAAATTAGAGATGACCACTGGTTATCAAGTCTTGCGTTCTGATTATATACTTTGTAGCAAAAAAGTATCCCAGAATTCTATGAGTCTAAAATCTAAAAAGGTGTACCCTTGTCTCTACTATCTTGAGTTCTTCCGAACTTGGCTCTTCTTCTCCTGGTCTTCCCAGTTTAACTTATGCACTTTAAAGGCAAGACTTGGTCCAGGTTCCTGTAGTGCCCGGTTCCACCAACTCTTGAAAAACATATTTTATGCATGGGAAAGGTGCAACAGAGGTCATTGAAATATAATGCCCTTCTTTGTAGCTGCATGAAATTCTCCTACCATCTTGAATGTTCCGTGGCCAATCCTTCAACGTAGCGGGTCAGCTTTAAACGATTTAAAGGTTGGAGAGGTGGATTAAATCCCAGACAGAAATATGGATGCTTTTTTGAATATGCTACAGGTAATCGCAGGCAAAATACATTTTAAAGTGATACTAGGTTAGTAAACAATAGTAATTTATTTTCATAAATATTATATATTTTTGTTCAGATCACTTATTTGGTTCAAAGTTGTTTTTTGATTGCGCTTTCCTATCGGAAACTAGAGATTACAAATAAATGTATTTAGCAAAAGGGAATATAGTTGAAGCAAGCTGTCTTGAAAAAAAAGGTAATTTACATCATATGCAATGTTTTAGAATTAGGTGGGGAGTCCACCCTTCACGCCACCTCCCCATATATGTAATCTGTGTAGCACCCATTCTCACAGAAATCTGCCGTATCAGAGTAACATGAGAATTTTGAAAATAAAGAGATCTAAACAGATCATCTGTGGCTGGGCTTGTTCATCATGCCACTGCCTCTACAGAGGTAAAACAACAGGTGCTCAGAGCTAATAAAAAGGGTAAAACTATCAGGAAAGGGTAGATCATTTTACGTGGAGTTAGTTATTTGTCCGGAAAGGCTCTATTACTTTTAGTTAGCTACCAACTTGGTTCTAGAATCCAGGTTTCATCTGCCAAGGTTAGCACTATCTTATAGCCCATACTTCCATTTGTCATCCACCTAAGCAATCAGGTACTGTAAATGACACCAGTGCTTGGGAAGTGAATATAATGTAATCTGTTTTAATTTTTACTGGCATTTAGTGGTTTATGAAATTTTAGTGCAAAAATGAGAAAACTATACATGAAGGAAGGTACTCAAATACAGATTAATAAATTACAAGGTTTGAAGAGCAATTCAGATAATTACATTTTCCACTGGCATTTTTATACGAAACGTTGCAAGTAATTTGTGCCAGTTCTTGTAGTATTAAGATTGGAAGGTGACTGGCTAGATCATACCACAAGAAGCTTAGTTGTAGAGAAGAATATGTTGGCTGCTGGGATCTTATCAAAGAGTCTAACGTTGCTATTCCACAACTTGTTACAGAGCATTCATTGACTCTGTCCATTCAGAGATATTGATCCCCATGTGATGTTGTAACTCCTGGGCCAAACTTTGGTATGGCCCTCCTTCTCTCTTATAGACTGATGGTCTTTGCACTATTAGGCGTGCTGGTGCTCCTACTCTCCCTTTTAGACACATTATTAATGAAAAGCCCTTTTGTTTGCCAGTGACCAGATCTTATTGTCTATTTTTCTAGATTGGTGGCATGTTGGATTTTGGTCTTGGATAACCTCTTTTCATAATTATACCAGCTGGTGTCTTTGCATTAGTTCCCGGAGATTCTTTTGCCACTGATTTTCCATTTTACCTTCTGTTCAGCAGTCCATGTGTGTAAAGTTATGTTCATTGACTTCAGCCTTTCTACACTTGGCCCTTCTGTTTGCTTGGATCGACTATAGGATATTGATGGAGGTTTAATGATTTGTTTCCTTTCTTTAATTTGTACTCAAACATCAATGTTACGGGTTATGCTGCTGCCAGTAGATCCCATCTTTCCTTTTGCAGCTGTGAGTTAGCTACATATTGAGTAGATGACTGCCTTAGCCTTGTTTGTTGTCTTCTTGACCATATGGTCTGCTTAATTGAAAGTGGGCACATTGACTGAGAATTTTGTGCCTTCTTAAGCTCACCCCCAAAGGGTCTCCATTTCTAGATTTTGGGATACTCTTGGTGGAGAAATTCCTAGCAAGATAGCAGAGATTGCTGTGATTTTCTTCAGGAGAGTGGGAATTTAGGCGGGTGGTTTAGCGACTAGTTATAGTCACTCTCTACTCTTCCAGAACAAAGCCCTAATTCATAGTTGGACTTGTGAGCATTCAGTGCTCTACTCATTCGGTTAAGTCAGTGCCCATAAAGAAAGATCCCTCCTTCTAGATACACTTTTGACAACAATGATGTCTGGTTACTTAGTGGTAGCTTTATGTCCTCACTCATCTTCCCTGATAAAGGACCTATCAACTGAACATGTTTCTTTTGAGCTGGTTGGTGGAGATCTGGTACTGAAAACAGAGCAGGAGTCTAAAGTGGAGATGGGATTAGAAGTAGCATCATCCAGGCAGCAGGCGGGCAGTTGGATTTACTTGTTAGGTCTGCTGAAGCTATGCATACTTGCCTCTGTCTTTTCTCTGCTCTTCCATTCCTTATCTCCTCCCAACATTCCTATCTTGTAATTTTGAAATCTGACGGCTCTTTAACGGATGAGTGATGGAGATGTTGTACAGAGCTGCCCTTGGAGCATCTGGGAAGGCTGACATTTGTAATCCTTAGCCCTAGTGTGAATCAATCCGTGGGATACATGTTGGACTTGATAGGGTTGTTTCACTTGTTAAACCTAAACTTTTCTTCACATTTCTTTTACCTTCATGCTCAAATATAGATATGAGGTGACTATGAGACAGAGCTTACAAGGTGTCTTGGTTTATAGTTGTCATTCACATATCCATCTTGGGAGAAACCTGTGGGATATGTCTCTCAACTTGAGTATTTGGGCCTGAGATGGCAATAGGAGTAACGCCTACAACTTTAAGCATAGTGTTAGAGGTTTGTGTGAACATCTGTGTTTGGAGATGGTCTTTAGACTTTCCTCTCTCTCCTTTGACGTTCTGCTGCCCTAAAGCTAAATGCCCCTGATTTTGTAATTTCCCCAGGTACACAAAAGTTATACCAGTGGGTCACAAAGTGAACAGTTGAACAGCTCTTAGTTTGGCTGGGGAGCGAAATTAAGAGTGGGAGTGCAGAATGTAGGGACCAAAACCCACTCCACGCTCGTTAATGTCGGTGGGCAGAAGGTGTGGTGATGGCTTGTGGATTTCTCAGTCTAAGTCATGCCACACAAGAGCAAATACCGAGGGCCAAAGATAGAATGCAGCCATAAAAGAGAGTGCCCTGTTTAGGATATGAAAATATAAATGAGGACTTAAAGCATAATATTAAGGTCGAGGCCAAAAGCAGTACCTACTTACCATCACTTGGTTGGCCTTTAAAGCTGGCTCCTGAACAACAGCCTCCAGCATGGTAAAGAGAACAGCGGATACATGTGCAGGCCCTGCCAAGAATTGCCTGACTCCATCTACTTCCGGTGCAAGGTTGATGCCCTCAGAGGGGTTGAGGAGCGCTTTTAATGAAGGCCTTCACATCTCCAGCCAAGCTTCTCTGCCATTTACTGTTAACTCCAATGCCCAGAACAGCACTTCCCAGCTCCTGGTACTAATGATCCTGAAGCAGCATGCCACATCTCCGCTAGGATGTGCACTCTCACCAGCATGTGCACTCATGTACACTTGAAGCCATTTCCTTTAAAGGTTATTCTTTTAAGGATATTCAGACATTCCGCAAAAGGTAGAGGTGGAGTGTAGGATGGGCTCAAATTTATGTAAATATGAATTGAGGAGTATTATTTTAATCCTTGCCACAGACATAATGTGTATTTGATGGGATTGGACCTGGGTCATGGAATGTGCTATGTCACTTGTCCTGTCAACCATGTTTGGTTCTGTGTTACATGAGAGTAAGACAGTCAAGTGTGAAAGTTCATTAGATTGAATGCCCTAACTCTATGCTTCCATGAGACATTTTATACTAAAAATTGTGGTATGTCATATTTTTTTAAAGGGTAAAGGCAGTGACTAGATCGATTTGGTTTTTAACTGTGGAATGGTGGGTGTTGATACTAATGAGCGTATTGTGCTAATTTTCACCTGTAGATCCTTATTTGATTCTTGGAGGATACTTTATTATATTGTTTTTTGTTTCTCATGCTTGGTTGAAATATAATGAAGATTGTTTAAAAAAATAAATATTTTGACCTCATTTTTGCAGCAAAAGTTAAACCAGTCCAAAGGTTCGTAGAAATCGGTATGCTTTTTGATTGGCGACAGGGTCCATTTTGTTGGAAGTGTTGAAACTCTTGCCATTTGTTTTTATGGTAGCATCTAATCAGTTTGTAAAGTACTGCAGTCGCTTTCGCCCCATCCTGCTACGTTTTTGTTAACTGGTTACAACTGGAATTTTATTAGTGACTAAGTACTGTTTTGATATTATTGCCTACATTATTCCTCCTTGTCTAGCATAGTTCTTGCCTTTGTAGTATTTAACATAGCTTTTGTAGACTGCTGCCAAGGTTTGTATCACTCATTGAAATATAAATGTTCAGATTGCCATTTAAAATAAAATAATGAAGCTACTGCGGGCTTGAAGTAATGTTAAACGTTTGCTTCTTACACCTTTTCATGTACTTTCTGCTGTTATTACTGAATGACAATGGAAGCCACACACACTTTCATTCTTGCTATTGCCATTCAGTGACCAGAGGATGGAAAGATGGATAAGGACTTCTTTTTTCACTCCTTGATGACCAGCAATTGTTTATTTATTTGTGTTACAGTTTTGTTTAGCACACAAGCACTGAGAGATATGTATGGTCTTTACATAGCACGTGGTTACAACAGTCTACCAGTAAACTTAGACCAACAAGAATTACTCGGTAGAGGCATGGAGAGAAGGTGGAGAGGAATGGATGGAAGACGGGAGAGTAGCATTGTGATGAACTGGGAGATTGTAGAAGTAAGGGATTATGGAGCAGGAGTATGGAAAGCAAATAGGGGAGGTAGGGGAAGGTGAGGGCAGACGGTAGGCAAAGGTGAGAGGTGAGGGTGGGGAGCATGAGTAATATGACAATGTAGAGGGTAGAAGTAGTATATTAGTGGATCAGTGGAGGGAACAAAGCATAAAGAAGGTGGTACAGGTCAGATTGATAATTGCCTGCCTTCAGTACTCTGAGGCCAGGGGAAGGCTGGGGGTGGGGGGGGAGTAGGAGGGGAGAAGATTGGAAGCAGCAAAGAGAGGAGGAAAAGATTGGAGATCCAAGGAGAGGGAACTTGTGTATACAGGGACCAAAACAGAGTATAACAAGAGTAGGTGACAAAAGTTGTAACACATACTTTACATCAACAGTGAGACATATGTAATCTAAAAAGATGAGTTTTTAGAAATTTGGAGGAGTGACTGGAGGGTGGGTTTGCACCTAATTCCTACAGTGAGTGAGTTCCTGCTGAGGGAGGCAGCTCTGTAGAAGCATTGATACACCACATATGAGGTTCTGAAGGTAGAGGTTTCCAGAAGATAGTTGTGTTTGCTCCTGAGGCTTTTCAACATGCAGGAAGAGATCTTGAGTAATTTGACCAGATAACATGATGATCCTAAGAGAACTGCGCTGTAAGCTAGGCAGTTCAGTTTAAATTTAATACTAGCTTTTATGGGAACCAGTGGAGAAAGATAAGAGTCTGTCTGTGGAATGAATGGCGGGTTGGGTGGCCCCTGTTAGAACAGTGTTGCTGAAGTCAAGATGAGAGAGAATTAGTGCATGGGAATCTGATTTTAGGGGATACAGAGGTAAGAGCGTTTTTATTTTTATATGGTTTAGCAATTAAGTTTACAAGTGATATTACAGATAAGCATAGGGTCCATCATAAATCCAAAAGAACAGCCAGTAGGAGTGAGTGAATGACATAATTCAGTCATGTTTAGATGTTTCACTAGGTCAGGGTTGAAGGATTGTTTGTGTTTAGGAGAAAAAATGATACATTTTGTCTTTTAGGATAAGAGATGAGAACCTTATTTTACCCAAGTCTGAATGTTAGAAGTGCAGTTCTTAGAGCGAGTATGTTTGAAACTGTTGAAGTTTTCACATAAACTTATGTCATCTGCAAATTAGTGGATAGCAAACCCAGTTCCTCTGCAAATTTCAGGTACATTTCAACAAACATGTTTAAAAAGAGCCCATTTCCCACCTAATTAATGATATGTTTCTTGTCCCATCACAGACACATATTTTTGAGCTGTAGGAGGGTGCATACAATGAGGATGGGGTAATTAAAGAGTTGACTGAACAGTTATGACAATCCTATAAAGTTATTTGGGTAGCCTTTTTGTATTTTCTCTTCCATCGTCAAGTGCTACCTGTGAGTCTCTATCATTTGCAGCAGAATCCCCACATGTGGATACCTTGAGTGGTCCCACTGACTCGTTTGGCTGCACTATTTCCAGAGATCTCACTCCAGAAGTGCACCTGGAGCGACTCAAAGCAGAGGAGGGTGTTGGGGCTTAGAAGTTGCAGTGCAACAGAGGAGCTTCTCTGTCCTCAGACCCTACCTTTCACTATTCCTTCCTATGCTTATGTAGTCCTCCTCAGTCCCTTTAAGGAGAGGTTATGTGAGAGCCCACTCAAGGGGAGTAATGGAATGTTGAACCAGTGGGCATGCACTAGTCATTATGACTCACTGTTTATCTGTTGTCTTCATTCAAACTGTTAGCGTTCCAGAGTGCAGATTTACCAGTATTATACAATGGTGGTTGCCACTGTATAGTTACAGTTCAGTCACAGTTTCCTTAGGAAGAATGTTTTTTGTTTTGCTAATAACTTAGGTTCAGTTTGATGAAGCTTCATGAAACATTTCATAACATATAGATTTTTCCACCTCATCTCCTTTTTCGAATGTTTTGGGGTGATCTGTCATGTAGGGGTGCACAAAACATGAGGGGGGCCCATAAACATTGATTTCTTATTGATGTTTTGGGAAGCGATACGGAAACAAAAAACTAAATAAAATAGCACCAGTTCTGGCAGAAAGTTAGAACTTTACTCAGAAAGCATGCTTCAGTCATTCACTCATTCAGCATTTTCAATCCGTTCAGCCTTTTTCCAGAAATTATCGTTTAAGGAGGGGCTTGGGTTCTGCATGAAGGGGTTAAAAAGTTTGGTATATCTGGACTGTTGATGTCCAGGTATGCTCTTAATGATCATTATAAAACATTATAGTGTGGCAGTCATTACAGGACTCAGGGGCATGGTCACTGGGTCCTGAAAATTAATTACAAATAATATAAGGGGACAGAGGGATCTCATCATGATCCCACAAACGTCTGGGGGTCGCAAAAGGACCTGCCTTGAATGGCCGTACATTACCTGTGTAACATGTTGTGGCAGGTATTGCAGAACTCTGCAACATGGTCCTCATTGAAATATAATGTAGTGAATGTCAGGTTTTGAGGGTCACAAAAAGGAGCACACTTAATGAGTGATAACAAATTTCAGTCGCACTATAAAGCATTTGTTGATGGTGTCATTCTCATTGTAGAAATTATAGTGAGTTCTCCGGTGATTTTACTGTGTGAAAATGTTGACCCTCTGCAGGAACCTATTTGGGGAAAAAACTGTCTGAGAAAGTAACCTTGAGCCCAGTAAATTGAGGAACTGTGGAAATGGACGATCTACAATTGTTTCAAATCGTACAGTTGGGCTAAGATGGATGTCTTTCTCATGTTGGTAATGGGAATCGTCCCTTGATGTTTCAAGTGACTGTCATATGATGGACTGCGACTAGACAGTTAATCCTTCCAATTTGTGTGGAGTGATTGATTGACAATTAATCGTGCATTTTGGACTTTAATATATATCACTCCCCAGTTGGATTAACCGCATTCTTCTTGCCCTTCCCTTTAGGAGAACTTGCCTGGAGTCTGAGAGGTTACAGACCGCTCTGCCTTTAGCCTTCATTTTCAATGCTTTGTTGAGACTTAAACATTTTCCTTGACCCAAAAAGAAGACTTTTTAATGAGTTTCTGAAATGGTTACGCCTTCCCCTTTTACCTACTTTTTGCCATCCCTAATTAGTCACATTTTCCCCCAGATGTCGTTTTTTCAGATTTTTTTTTGTCCTTTTTTTTGTCCTATGTCTTTGTCTAGCACATGATAACTTGAAACTTGCCAATTTGTAAGGTTTTTCCTACCAAGAGAAACATATGTGACTTTTAAGTTATCTTCATGCTGAAGAGAACTGGACAGCACTTCCTTTGAAATCATCAGATAATCCTGTTGATTTCGTATTGCCTTTGTTAGGTGCTTAGTCCTTTTGATGTTAGTTTGGTTAAACTGCTTCTGTCGTCTGGGACAACCCATGGTTAATCTGTATCTCTATTGTCTTGTTTTGAGAATCATTTTAATAAATTTGAGCATGAGTCTGTAATAAAATCCTTAACTTTATTCCTGACTCGGGTTTCCTTGTGTGGCCAAATGGGTCATACTGTCATATTGAATTGTTGTTTGTGTTTTGATGCCTAACCTTTCTACCACTAATGCTGGGTAAAAAGACAAATTGACCTTGTTAAAAGCATACCTGGAAATGCTTTATCGGGCACAAGTTGATTCCCTTAAAGTTTGGAGTTCTACTTTTTCATGGTCTCCGTAGTCCTTTTATGATGTGGGAACAGAGGCCTGCTCAGTATGCCCTACTGGGGAATGGAAGACTCGAGTGTAGTTTAATTAAGCAAATATCTTTGCTTCTGTATCAGTTTGCAACACATCCTTATTAGACTAAAAGAGACTTGAACACTTGTTTTCAATGCTGTTTGAAGTTTTCCTCAGTAGAAGTGTTTGATTATCTGCTGCCCTCTTGAGGCTCAATGTGTGATTTTCACCAGAGCAACACATTTCAATGCATCTGTACTCAGCAAGTTTTATTAAAAATACATACAGTCTCTTGCTTTCAGTTAATGTGTCAAATGTGGAAATGGTCAAATTGGATTCCTACTGGAGATACTGGTTTCAACTATACTGATAATTCAGAAAGCCTATTTGAGTTTGAGTATTTCTGTTTACTTACTGGCTTTATTAAGTTATGACTTTGTGAATGAAACATTTAATTTCTATTTGTACTAACAATATCTACATTAAAAATGTCACCAAAAATAATTTGAAAATTACCGCTGGATACATCTAGTTTTTTTTTTTTTTTTTACTTAAGAAGCCTACCTACTTTTATTGTACTGGGATCAAAGTGTTGAAGTATCTGTATGAAAATGCCAGAAAATGTCTTGCATAAGTTGCCTCTAATGGCATAACATGATCGTAACATTCTTTGCTGCATAGTTGTCAACCCTCCCTCGTTATTTGACCTGGGCCGTCACTGCATCATAATTCCAGTGACCCTTACTAAGAGTCATGAAGTAACCATTACATTTATCAGAAACTGAAAACAGCCGTATAATCGATTTGTAAACAAATACCTATTGTGCTTCTCTGTGAAGTAGCATTGAAAGGACTTTCAATTTTAGAATATATTTTCATACACGGAAGTTCGGTACGGACCAGAATGTGAATACTCTTCATGCAAATCAGTTATTTGATATCGTGAAAGTTAAAGCTACATCTGTTCTCACACGGAAATAAAAATAAAGAAAAACCTCTTTAAATAGAACTACTGGACATATCCCTTTAGTTCTTAACATGCAAGGTGCATACACGGTGCAGTGCATGGCACTCAATGCTATTATTTTGAAGACAAGTACTCATGTCTTAAAGCAATTAGTCAAGCTAAAAAGTACTGATTAACCTGGGATCTCTCATGAATATGAAAGAATATGGGCATGTTATTTGCATACTATGGTCATGCCCCAAATAGGTTGCATTGGAAGTTTTATTGAAGGGCAAAAGAGATCCCTGTGTGTTTTACATAACTAGCTGAAAGTTGATAATATTTTCGTACGAGAGGCGCTAATCTCACTACAATGTCAGTGTTCCAAGGGAGCTCAGATGCCAAAACGTTTGTATTAAGAAAATTACACATTTGGGAGCTTCTATTTTTTTTTGCCAGGTGCAATATCATTAATAAGTCTTCTCTGTTGCGCCATGGTTACAGACCGTGCTCTGCCCATGGTATGCATCATGCACATCACATTGGCTGCAACCGCAAGCGATACTTAATTTAGCACATGGACATACCATCTTGGAGTCTTTTGACCTTTGCTTTTTACACACTCTACATGTTTTTTGTGACCATAGTGGTAAAATCTATATTCATTTTTAATCTATTTATTTTATTTTTTCTATACGGTGAACCACATCAGAGCTCTTTGCATTGAAGTGAGGCTAGGCAATATACACTCAGAAAAGGCAACGTCTCTAATCCTGCTTTATTGACTTCTCAAAAGCTTTTGACCTTGTTGACAGGAATTTGCTGTGGCATAAATTGGTATCGTGGAATAACCCGGCTAATCTCCTGCAAGCAATACAGCTCTTGTACCCCGAAACCCGGGCAAAGAATACCCTGGGTACGAACAGGGGCCTAATACCACCAATTCCAATAGGACAAGGCCTATAACAAGGTTGTGTACTTGCCCCAACATTGTTCAACCTCTTCATTTCATATCTGGGTAAAGTATTGGATGAGGTGCATTCACATCCCCCAAATTGGGACAACTACTGCTGATGTCACTCTGATACGCAGACTATATAGTCCTCATGAATTCGACCCCTATCGGCCGGCAAAACTTGCTGAACACACTGGCTCTCTACTGTGCAACAAACTCGATGACAGTTAATCTAGACAAAACTAAAATAATCATTTTTTGAAAGGACCATAAAAAGAAGACAAAATGGTACCTTGCAGGAAATCCATTAGAAAAGGGGTCAAGCCACAAATATCACTGGACCTGGCTCTATGAGCACCATTCTTCCATGTGCCACCTGAATACACTGAAGTCTTGTTTCACCCATCACTGCCTTTCAAAAACTGCACAGTAAATTCCCCATGCCAACTATGAAACCAATCCTGGCAGCAATTAAAGCAAAACCTTTCCTAATGTTATTCTATGGCTCTGTAGCCTCCCAGGAAAGCTGTCTATTTCTCAACAACGCTCAGAGCAAAGTCTTTCACCTCGTTAGAATACGTCACCTGCACAAATTTACTTTGAATTAGGGCTAACACAACAAAGCGTCCTTCTCAACTATCTGTCATCCCTAAGAATAGGCCCCTGGATATAGTAAAAGCACTCACTTGAAAAGAGATTAGAATAACATTCACATGAAACAGTTTGGCCCATGCTAGAAGTGAGGCTTTAGAAGCACTGGATTCGCAACACCTTTGAGAAGCACATAATTTTTTTAACTTTTAAATATTTTTAAATAAGCTCATAATGCTTTTAAACTTGCAATGAACAAACGAAGCTATTATCGTGGGTGCAAGACAAGGAACCCTTTCAAAAGTGCAAACACTTGTAGCTATGCATCGATACATACAAATCGTTTACTCCACAGAGCTGTCTACTTGGATCTACCAACGATTTCCATAAATCCAGATTTTAGCGCTAGGATTGAGCCTAATACCAACGAAGGGTGTGCTGCTGCCGTGGGCCCCAGAACCCAGCTTGCCATTATACAGGCTGAGCCACGGACTAGAAGAAACATTTTTGCATATACTGCGCATATGTCCCACTTTGCAATCTGCACGTAGAAAGCTTTTACGTAAGCTTTTTAATGCTTATGGGATAAAATCATGCCTTCAAGCTCTGCATTTCTGCTTGCAAGTCTTGAGTGTCCAAGTAACAGCCTACCTGGTCAAATTTACCATAATTGAGGAGAAGCTATTTAAAGCTGGTGCACAACCGACCTGGAGAACCTATTGCTTAATACTTCCCCTCCCCTCATGCACTTCTTATGCACTGTGACTTTTATCTTGCATGTTTTGCACTATTGAGGACAATACTTCAAAGGCCTCCCGACAGGTTTGCTGCTCTGTGAATCCATACAGGGACGTTTTTGAAAGTACATTGTTTTAGATGCACTTGTTTTCGTCCTTTTCTCTTTTTGTTGCTGACGCATTTCTCTATCTGTTTTCATATTTGCAACATGCTTATTTTATCATGTAAAGACTTTAATTAACTGCATCATGATTAATAAAATCCAGATCATGTGGTACTCTGCTCACATCTACGCTCTTCGCTTCTTCGGGCCAGGCGCAGCTCTCTAGCGCTTGATCACGTGCCTTTGCTATACGTTGAGCTGCTCATTAGCTGAAGTGATCCCTCAACCCTCATTCTCATGTCACAGCTTATTGCTTGGACATCATTTCATCAAACGGCCAGGAGAACCGGAAGTGGCGTCACGCTCCCTTTGTAGTACCAGTAGCGCCACATGGTCGACTGCTATTGCCTTATGGCAGCTGCTGATGGGCAATTAGGGGAAATTACAGAAAGTGGATTTGTTGGCTTTTAGAGCCTGTTTTATTTTCAGTTTTTTATAAAGAGAGCTCGACTCGAAGATATTGGAACACTGAGCATTTGAGCACCACAAGAACACGTTCAGAATTTGTAGGCATGGGGAGATTTAGTGATTTGCCTAGAATCACATGATGTGAAGGCGACGCCGAGACTCGAACCTAGTTCCTCAGCTCCTAAGTCCCCAGCTTCAAAATCCTCACCTCTGGCCATTACGCCACTTCTTTCTCCTCTGGCACTGCCTGCAGAACCCTTGGATTCAAGGTGAGCAGGGGCAGTGCCATTTATACCGAGACCCAATCAGAGAGTAACAGTCATACCCTACAATCAACATACTTGAATCATTTTGCAAATGTGCCTTCTGACAGTCTCACTGTCATGGCCGTTCTCCCGGGCACACGAGTTCCCGTCACTTTCGGCTCCCAGCATCCGTGAAGAACTAGTCTCTATA
This sequence comes from Pleurodeles waltl, assembly GCF_031143425.1. Taxonomy (NCBI): domain Eukaryota; kingdom Metazoa; phylum Chordata; class Amphibia; order Caudata; family Salamandridae; genus Pleurodeles; species Pleurodeles waltl. The sequence goes on along the minus strand of NC_090444.1, from coordinate 1,426,236,187 downwards.
TTTCAGACCCCTTTGATGGGAACAGATGCAAATGAATGAATATAAACAGATAACCAGTAGAAATGACATGGAATAAGAATGCTTTTTTTGTTGTTCGTAGTTAATCGGGACATATTTGCATGGCGTCCAGTGAAGCAGTGCATTCTTTGTCTTGAAAGCTACCATAGGTTCTCAAAGGTAGATACTACATTTCCTGCTCGTTGCTTTTTAAGTGTTTTGTAAATTGGCCCACTAGATGGAACTGTTGCACATGTTTTGAATGATTTGAATATATTAGTATTATGTTTCATATTAAGATTTTCCTCAAGTAGCCCCGATTAATTTATGAAAAATGGAAAGCAAACACAACGTTTTGGCATTTGGTGTGTAATTTTAAGGACCGTTTGAGGTATGTTATGTTGAACACTCCTAAATAAAGATGAACCAAGTGGCAAATACAGCGTGTCATCATCTAACACCTTAACAGCCAGCGTTGATAGCGAATGCCTTACAATTAAATACGAACGTGATATTTCAAGAAAATTAAAATGAAAAAAATAAATCCATATCATACAACTTTCATTGCCATACCCATCTATCCTAGATGGGGAAGGCGTCTCTGTATGGATTATAGGAAACTTGATATTAATTGGAGGAGGATGGAGAAAGCACCGAGAGAGGCGGCAGTGGACGGAGGCGGGAGTGGAGTAGGGGAGGCGTGTCCTCAACTGGCAGTTGGACATAAAACAAGAATAACGGCGTTATGTGGAAAGAGGGGAAAAACACTTTCTGGGCATCAACAATACCCTGGCAGATTGAAGATCGTCTATTAGATCTCAGACTGAAGGCTAAATGTCTTTCAGTTTCTGACTCCGTTTGGGACCCTTCTCCGTGGCTCTCTTAGTTCTCCAGTTTTACAACGTTCTAGCTCTCATTGCTCGGGGCAAGACCCTTAGCGCCATGATTCATGTCTGGGATTCAGTGGTCCACCTTCGGGTTCCTTCCTCAGCTGCAGCTGACAAAGGATTGGTTTTGAAACTTCGAAGTATTTCAACGGTTTCTTCCCCCCAACTCGTTTACTCGTTTGCATGGATTAGTCCAATAAATCGCTCGAAATCCAATTTCAGTGAAATGAAACATTTCTTTTCTTGTTGGTGAATCGTTTGTTTCAGAAGAAGGTGGAATTGAGTTCTAGTACCAATTTAGTAAGTTCTACATTTGCTATATGTGTAGTTTGAAAAATGCGATATCTAGGGTGCTTTAAATGGATTTTAGGTGTGCAAGATATTAAGTAAAACAAAATAATATACATTAGTTTTCGATGGAAAGTTTATTCCACACTTTTTCATTTTTGTCTATAAAGCGCATAATCACCAGTATGCATCTTATTGCTGGATCACATGTCAGAAAGGGGGAGAACTTGTAATCAATGGGACTGTTAGAACGTGAAAAGGATTCCTTAACTTCGATGTAGAGACCAGCAAATATGTTCACCATAATGGGAGCTATCAGTATTTTCCACCTGTTATAAGCAGTTTAGATAAAGAATGAAGTGTGCAAGGTTGGAAGTAATTTCAGTTTATTGCACACAAAATGGCCTGTGTGATAGAAGTAGCACAACATACAGCCTTAAATATTGAGTAGAAATGATTAGCCAATGAAGTTTCCTGCCGGCCTAAGTGAGTATCAAGTTTCCCGAGACCACAAACCAACCACACACAATTTTGTATCCTGAAATTAGATTTTCGAGGTAGATGGAGGACCCATTTATAGTATATTACAATTCTGTAATCTGGTAAAAATTAATGCACTAGCCAAAGTCGTCTGAAAGTCTCAGGAGAAAGGTAGGTAAGTAGGTTCAGCTAGTGAGATCACAAGGTCAGAAACCGAGTTAGTTTCGCTTGGAAGGACATTAAGCAGCTCAACACTTGCATCTTTAACTTAATTAGATACAGGGATAGGGGAATGCTACCTAAGGCCTTCTTCCATTAAAAAGTATTGCAAAGAGTTACCACTTGCCACAAACAGAACCTCTCTTGTTGGTACCTAATTTAAGGAAGTAGCTGCCCTTCCTGTGATGGATGCCCAAAAAGCAATCCCCGAAGGTTGAAAAGGTGCTGATCTAAGCACAGTATTTTGAGTATTGTCAGTTCAGGAATGAAGCATACATCTAGAGGCCTGATCAGAAGTTTAAGTAAGGTTTTAAATATAGATGTTAAATAAGAATAGGATAATTAATCCCTGTGAAATACCACAGCGGGTGAGATACTGCTTAGACCACTAAGAATAAGGAGAAGGTTTGCATTTGATTATCCTAAAAAGGAATGAAGACACCCAAGTGTGGCGTCCAAGATTCCCACAGAGGCTAGTCACTCAATTAAGCTATTGTGGAGGACATTTCCAGGAGGACTAAAAAAAACTAGCACCTCACAAATTTTTAATTACTCATGGATCAATGACTAGAGCCACAAGGGCAGATTCTGTATCTTATGGAAGGTCAGAATCCCAGTTGTTGAGATCCAGGCATTTCTAAACGGCTTTCTATGTTAATTTGGGCATAGCAGGCTGTGGTGATGACACATGAGATTATTTGGATCTTTGGGATGCAAAAAGGCTTATTTTTTCAATAGAATAACAAGCACAGTATTTATTGTCCAAGGTGCAGTTATAGCGGAACATGAAGAGTTAATGATTTTCGTAATGTCAAGAAAATTAAAATCCATTGCAAAAATCTCCATCCTTCAGAACATTGCTGAAATCCTTGAATTCTCCTGATCCCAATTTCACTTTGTAGACTCTCCCATTTTCAAAGCTGTAGATATTAATAACTACACTTTTGTGTATGAGCAAGTCTCCTTTTACATTTACAGAATAACTGAAATGACATTGCTTACCAATTGCCAAGTCTGTTTGCCTTAACATTCTATCTTTGCATAGAGACCTAGTCAGTTGAATACATTTAGGTTGCTAGCTACTTTGGAGGTGCAGAGGGGTGTTTCCTCTAAGTGGCTCCTTATTGTGGTGGGGATAACCCACATAACTTTGTTGCTTTTATTTTAGCTTGTTGGATATTGTTTCTAAACAATCTTTTATTAAAGTTTAATAAGCAGTACGTCCAATGCTGAGGTATACATCACAGAATAATGTTGCTAATAGTGCGCATCCTTCTATCAAAATGGGTCCAAACCTGTGGAGCTGAATGACAAATTTCATGCGTAGTATATATGTACTTTCCTTGTTTATGTATTTCACACATGTACATATGCAAGCAGTAGTCATCTTAGTACAACTGTATGTGATGTGAGTGCTGAAGGGAACCTAGAGTGAGCAAATATAAATATAGGCGTCATCCAAGGAAACAGTACATAATCTGCCCGCAGCAGGACTGCCATCCTCCCCTAGGTCCACCCACTCCTCCCCAACGTCCGTGTGGTAAGTGTTGAATCAAAAACTAGGTATTTTGTGAATGGTAGATTGTTGTAGGAGCTGTGCTTTAGTGTATATTGTAATTGCAATTATAATTACAACAAAGTTGTTGTTACTCATTTATGTCAAAGTGCAAACAAGCACTGATAAAACCAATACGTCTGGTTTGTTTTAGGCATATGTGTGTTGTGATATGTCTGGAAGCAGTAGCAGAAAACTCACAGAGGCACCTAAATGCTGGTCGGAAAGCATGCTGAATAACACCCAGGACTATAGTTCACATGTATTTTAGCCACATAGACCATACCATTTATAGCGACCTTCCTCCCCACACCACCACCTTTTTTATTCCACAAAAAAACGGTGGCCCACAACAGTTTTTTTTTCCTACAGACAGGTAAAATCTGTCTCATAAGTGAGAACTTAAAATTGTGATTTCAAAGTGTAGAGTCCTTGGAGTCCAGTCTAAAACCTATGGAGCAGAAAGGTGGAGTGGCCAGTTTGCTCCTCTGTGACACTCACTTTGCAGCGTCTCTGGGAGGGCCGGTGGGCAGCTTGTGTTCCGTGTCAGATGGGGAAGTCATGTACTTCATTGAAAGAAATCTGAGGGCCTGACATTTACTGTGACACCCTGGGCCATGATAATAGGTTCAAGGTCTTTTGGTGCCACTCCACATTTTTATAAGTGGAGCTGTGATATTTGTTCCCTGATGAAGTTGATCCATAAATTGTGCAGGTGATTTGTTCCCTGGTGAAGCAGGTCCAAATATCCCCAGCTTCTCTTGGAGACGAGCACAAAGGAAAAAATGCAGCAAGAAACAGCAACAAGGAGTGGAAGGAGGTGGTATCATGGAGTACAGGGTGGTGACGGAAGCAACACAATCAGTGGGATAGGAGCAACAAGTGGCACTAGTGGGGCAAGCAACACTTAAAACGCAGAAAGGGTAGCAAGCTAACCAGGAGAGAGCAATCTGTGTATAGAGCAGAGAAAATTATCAAGAAAGCAAAGGGTGGCGGTTGGAGGAGAAGCACATTCACAAGAGAGAGAGAGAGCACCATAAGAGGTGCTGAAGACCAGCACACCAGGGATACAGCTGGAAAACACACACTTTTTTGTAGAGTGCTTAAACATAAAGAAAAAGTAGCACCTGAAAAGTTAGCAGTGGAAGGAACCGAGTAATGGGGGTTCATGCTCCAGAGGAGGGACAACCACAAAAATGAAAAGAAGGCCTACACAAGCTAATGAGTAAGAAGCAAGCAAATGAATGACAACAAAGCCAAGTAGTGGTAAGCAAAGAGCAGAAACTAAGTCCACTGTAAGCTAGCAATCCGTCTCACCTCAGACAATGCCTATGCTTTCAAGTAGGTAAGCCCTAAAAGAATTTACCAAGTGCAGATGCACTTATACATTATATTATTTCCATTTGGAAATACATCCCTTTTAACTCTTCCAAATGTACAAATGTTTGTGAAATTTGTAAGAGTCGGATATTTTCTGAAAATAATCCCAGGGGAGCTGATTTCATACTCTTTGTGAATCAGGCAAAGGTTGCCAGTACTGTTAATGGGGAACAACTAGCCTTTTGAGGGTGACCAGGTAACCTAAGCAGTAAGATTATCCCTGCTAAACTTTAAATGTATGTTGCAAGACGCTTCAAGGTTCTGGGACCTTGATCCGCTTACAGACTACTAACATTTAAGTATGGCTACGTTATTTAAAATTATGATGAATTATAGTAAGAAATATATACTCTGAGCCTATCTCACTCTACGTTTTTCCTAGATCAGATGTTTGGTTTGAGTATCTCTTTGGTCTTCATATTTGCTGCTATTTAGTTAGCTACCAGCCCCGGACATGATTTTTTGTCTTGATTGCAGCTCAGTCGAACCCACCGTCTCAGGTTACCCCCTCAGTTCTGCAGGCACCCGCCTCTCACATTTTACCGGTGGCAGGGGTATATGATTTACAGAATGCATCTGCCAAACGTGGTATTTTCCCAGCAGACAAAAGCACTTTTGTGCTGTGTGGTGAGCACTCAACTGGCTGTCCATATCCACTGAGTCACGCTAAAAGGTACCTGCGGTGGTCATCAGGCGCTGCATACCGGATGCCCTTGCTGTGTGGCGTTCAGAAATAATTGGCCATGATTAATATAGCTCCCCCTTTGAAAGTATTGAAAGACACCTGCAGACGCTAAAGGGTGAATATTAGACACTAGATGGTGAAGAATATTTTTAGAATTTTATCCCAAACTATACCCTGCATGTGTGCTTCCGATTAAGTTTACATTGGAAATCAAGACAGTCTGTCAAGGCTTTTTACCGTTTTCCAGAACTCTTGTGCTATTACTTTCTCCCGCAAGTTACAATAAATGTTTTCCTGCCCTGAATCGTCATTATTATGAAGCTCCAGGCGGCAGTCCGCTACATCAGACTGACAGGGTCCATAGATGTTAAATGTCATGTACCTCTTTGTGTCACGTCTACCTTAGGTTCGCAAAGCTATGTCTCTCACTGCAGCTCAGTCCCCAACGCAGGCACGTTTGAACCTCCTCAGAGGACCAGGTTTTTCTCATAATCTGTGATTGCTCAGTGTAAACTGTGGCACACCCAGTGAGGGTGCAGTGTGACAGACTGCGACAGTTCCCCTGCTAACAAATAAAACAATAGATATGCACTACAATCCAAGTGACCACTCTTTGCCGCTCCTGTGACAACGTCAGTTTGCTTTGCAAAACAAGAAATTAATGTTTGCAGAAAATGTGCTGAACTTCAGGATTTCAGCCAGTAATATGTACATTTGAAGAGCATAAATGGCTGCGGATCTTGATTCTGTGAATCGGGGTGTTGTATTTGTGACCTCCTAAATTTCAAAATGATTTGCTCCCCCGCCCCTTTTTTTTTTTAACGCAATAAGCACTCAGTTTTACAGCCTCATTCGGATTCAAGGGGTAACATCATTGAGGGAAATAACAATCCCAGGGGTGCATCTTTTCCTCAGTGGTGTTTTACCTCCCCTTTCAGTCTGCAAGTGGAACAAGCATTTGCAATGCAACGGGTCTCACATTTCTCCAAGTTAGAGCTATTAGCAGTTGTAAACTCCCAACCGGACTCTTCTTGCCTCATTAGATGGAAAAAATACGAGCACGATCGCGCTGCTAAAAAATGGTTCGGTTTTGTGTTTGCTGGAGCTCGAGCAATTAGCATTGTAAACTCCTAACCGGACTTTTCTCGCCCTATAAATTGAAAATAAAAATAAAACAGTCTCACATAACTAACTGGACTTTTCTTGCCATATAAACTGAAAAGTCAAAGTTTCACAGAAGCGAGCTAACGGCTACCATCAGTGCAAAGCTAACACACAAACGGAAATAACAGTTCACTCGCAGTGAATCCTATCATCAAAACTGCAGTTAACTACGTAACAGGGTCGATGTCATGCAAAACACTCGACTTCTGCCAAGCAAGATAGAGCTGCGAAAAGAGAAAAAGTAGTCCACAAACCAGACGGAAAACAGCGAGCCTTGCATGTTTTCAGTACTTGGTCGCTGAGCTCGAGGAGGCCTAACTACCGGAAAAGGAATGGCGTATGCATGCCCTCCACTAATGAAAGCAAGCCGATTTTAAAAGGCAACCCACCAACTAATAAAAAACACGGACGTGACATGGGCGGGGCTCCTAGCCCTTTTCTAACTACTACAGCATCTCGCAAGCGCATGCCACGCAGGCTCGACACTAAAAAGGGGTAAGAGCTAACGCCACTTGTTTCTCCCTGTTCCAAGATGCAACATTCTCAGTCTTGCTATTTTTCAGTTCACTAATTTCTCCAGTTTTTTCTGGCAAAATGTGTGCATTAGAAAGACCTACAGTTCAGTACGAAATGTAAGCACATCATTTAATACTGCTTGTGGTGAAAACCATTTTTTTTTTTCTTTTTTTGCCTGCATCAGTTTCACTTACGGGAATAAGACCCTTATTGTAATGCTCTACAGTATCCCTCCGTTCTCGTCTTTGCCCATTTCTATCGTGTTTCAGTTTTACACCTATGTTACATACACAGTTTCGTAAGCATGCCATTTCACTTTTCGTACTGCAGCATCAGGCCTGTACCCTTTGCCTGGCATTCTTTCGAGGCCTTGTGTTTACATTCACTCATCTGAATGGATCCTAAATACTAGCGCTGTGAAGAAGGGATGTTGTGTTAGGCAGTGCGTGATTAATGTTCTAAACCCTTCAAGATCATGTCATGTGAGGGTCTTGTCACTTTCAAGTGCTCTAATTGTTGATTTGGTTGCCTCGCTTGACACGAGGTAATTGCTTTTTTCTCTTCTATAAATGGAGGAGGACTGCTTTGTCTCCCTATATTAGGTTCTTTGTCGGAACAACTGTGCTACTTTTGGTTTCCTGCGTGCGTTATGGCACCCTGTTGGCATCTGCAAACGCTGATGCTATTTTCTGTTTTCGAGGTAATGCATTTCGGCTTCTGAGACCGTTAAGGATAATTACACCCACGAGCTTCGAAGGTTCCGGCACAGCATCTGTCTTGGACTCCTCCTGTCTGAGCACATGTTCTCCTATTGTGTCCTCGACGCCCCCCACCCCTCCCCCCCATGTCCCCAGAGACCGACAGCGTTTGAACACTCAGTTCTTCCTGAAATGGAGGGTACAAGCACCACGACTATTAGCTGCCCTTATGTTCTCTTCTTTTTCATAGCTGATGTCTTCTATTTGCACTTCTGGTTTATGTCCAAGGCACACAGCACAATAGTGTTCATGCTTCCCTTAGGGAAAGTTGAGAATGACTGCTTACCACAATTCAGGACGAGGAAATGTGCGCAAAGATGCAATATAGAATCAAAACGATAAGAAGACTTTGTCGAAACATACGTACAGAATACACAAGTGGGTAACTATACATTTAAAACTGGGAAAATCTCCTGTTGAATTACTGCATATATGCTCTCCAGTTTGGTGATTAAGTGCATGAGGGAATTATCAGAGTTAGAAATATAATGTTACCCCCTGCCGTCTCTATGGCTTAAGGGGTGTCCCTAACCCTACGAGGGTCCCTGTTTGGTCAGCAACCTTGTAAATCAACGAGACATCGGGCCTCGGCGACATTTTAAGAACCCCAGGTCAAACATTGCCGGAGTGGGGAAAGGGGCGTTTCTATGATTTTGTCAGACTCTACTGATTGACAGACATGCATTGATGTCATGAGAGAACTATAGATAGCGTTTTGATAAACTGATTGAGTTGAGTAATAAAAAGTTAATTTAGACACGGCTTGGTCTCTATAAATACTAGTAGGACATTGCCCATATAAAAGTACTATCTATAATAATGTTCACATACAAACAGTGCAGTGCCCTTCTTGTTATCCAGTGAATAAAGATACAATATTAGCCTAACGCATTTCAAAATAATACAAATATTGAAATCATTATTATAGTTCCACAATTATACTTCCACCATTCGAACATTGTTTACTCATTTAGTCCTCCGTGAACAATATACATTTATTTTCTCTGTGTAGTAGCTTTAATCTCTTAAATTATTTAATCTAATTTGAATTTTTACAAGACCTTGATAACACGTGAAATTATTATTTAGTTACGGTCTGGTTATTTATTGGGGGAACAACCACCCTCATGGGTTTCTTTCAGAAATCGAAGAAACATGCAAACTGAAGACCTTCAGTGATCACCAACGACTGCATGTTCGGAGACAAGAGATTAAAATGTAAGAAAAACTGTATTTGTTTTTGTTTATTAAATTTCAAGTGATAGTTCACACTTCTGATTAAAGGTAGGGATTTCTGAAATACATCTCTTGGCTTACGAAATTTCTCCCACCCTATTTCCTCATGTATTTGGGAGTTTCTAAATGAAGATCGCCCTTGCATCTGAAAGTTTTTCATGGGGCATATTTTTTTTAACGTTTCTTAAGAACCAAGGGAGGCTTTTGAAAATAGTCAAATTAATAGAACAAACAACTGTGTAAGATAGATGCTAAAAGGCACCAGATAAATTTGGCAGGAGCTTTAAAAATGTGATAAAATATATTTAAGCAGAGCAGGATTTTGGATATATTGAAGTTTACCAGTTCTCTTTCTGGGCATTTACTAAAATGCCAAAGTTCAAACATTATTGGACAAATGCATTGATGGAAACCATTCGTTGGGAAAATAGCAAAAAGAAAACACTCTGCAAAGTTCTCTTTGCCGGTAGAAACAAGATTGAAAGGCTAAGATCTTTTTGGTCGAAATCTGGCTCAGTGTGTACCCCAAGAATTCTATCTGTCTGCAGTGGAGGAGGGTTCGGGCCCGTTCTGTGGGAGCAGAGTTGGATTTGTTACTTTCATTTCAGTTTTAATCTGATTAAAGTTACAAAAAAAAAAAAAAAAAAAACACACACACACGTTGGGTCTTATAACGTTTCACAGCGTCTAGGAACTTTGGTAAAGCTCTTGCAGTGCCCAGATCCTTTCCTTGTCTGAGGTTTCTCCATTTTGAACATCAATTCAGGTCACTCAGGGACCAGACATATTTGTTGTTTTAGGAGCGTGGAACTAGAGAGGCCTTTATAGCATTCTAATATTTAGTGAGGATAAGCAAGGTGTGCAGCAGAGTTAGTGTTACCTCATGGACAATCACATCGTTTTCTTTATCTTTCCTTCCTGCCCTTGCCCCACAAAAATGCACTCTTTAACTAGTGCGAATTATGTCATCTGTCATTATGGAGTGATACAAGGTCCTTGCTTTATCATATCAGTCTTACTTGCTCCACACTAGTAGGGAAAGCCACTCCGTAACTCCGGCCTAGCAGTTTAGTAAAATAGCAGCCTAGCTCTCTGCCCACACGTGCCTTAGCTGTGATAAATCTTCTCTCGAAGGTGATATCCATACTGGTTGAATTCCATTGTCAATAGCATTATTCCAAAAAATCCACTATTTGGTTGGTGAGCGCAGACAAGACATGGATGTGTTGCAGCAGTGACTAGGTTCTCTGGTATCTTCTGGAGACTGATTTAACTTTATTTTTCTTAATATGTTAATGCTAAACGTCTTTTCACTATTGAGTATATATCAATTCTTCCCCCCCCCCCCCCCCCCCAAAAAAATATCCTATTTGTTGATGAGACATGGCATACCGCTTGTACAGGAAAGAGGGAGATATTAATACTACTATAAGCATTTAGTCATTCTAAAAGAGCAGTAGAATTCCAAAAGCACCTACATACTGAATAATATTGTTGACAGAGTTCGATAGGTCATGGCACATCAGAGGATATGAATGATATTTAATACAATAAGGATTAGTTGGGAAGACTATTCTCCAATTGGGGATGTCTGCTTGGTCACCCACGTCTTATTGTGCTAGTGCTCTGCATCATGAGCTTAGAATTGTAGAAGAGCAAAGCTTTACTTGTTTCTGTGTGAACTGTAATGGTATTAGTGTTTTAGTTTATAAAGGGGGACCAAACCCTTCATTTATTTCTAAAATAGATTCTTTGTGCGATGAATGATAAAGTTATTTTATGTATTCTCAACATTACATTATGTATTTGTATATATAATAAAGCACATTGTTTTCAGAGTATGACATATATTCGCCTTACTTAAATAAAGCAATCTGATATTCATACTATACATACCCCTCTTTAACAAAGCACTAATTTATCCAGTCATCCATCAATGTGCTCATTCATCAAATTTCTTTAGATCTAGTCATCGTTCATTCATTTATCTATGCTGTCGCTAGATCATCTAACTCTTGACTCATGCTGACAGCCATCATCTTATTGATCCCCAAACCCACTCACACAAACTTGCCAGTCGGCGAAGGAACACTTTAAGTTATAAAAGTGGCTTACCTATTGATACCTGTTGACCTGGCCATTGTAAGTTGTGGTTTCCTTGTTCCCTTCCATCAGATTCACTTCTCGATTGTTTAAAAGCTGACATGGCCCAGTGATATTTCATACTTTTTGTCCTTGCTGAAATTAAGTTTGGCTATTTTGAATCTCCCAGATGCTATTCTCCTTACTGCAAGAGCTACAAGACAAACCTACATTAAAAAAAACATAAATGTCAAGCTTTATCAGTAGTGCTGTTCGTTAATGTAATGCACTGTTCAATAAATGTATTTTACACTATATTTCTACATCTACATTATAATCTAACCCACAGATTCTTAACCTTTTGACTTCTGTGGATCTCACCTAGTCATTACTGCAATCTAGACCTAACTGGAAGCCGTTCACTAGGGCCAAAGCAATTTGTATGATTTGAACCCCAAAACTCCACAATGGAACAAGCTTTTAGCAAACAAATACACAAATGACGAAATATTTTATTTATTTTAATTAATTTGCAAACAGATATAACAAAATCCATTTTCTAATTTTGATGGCAAGGGCAGAGCTTTTCTAAAAGATACCTATCATCTATACTCTATTCTGTTTAATATACGTGCAGTGTTTCCACAAATCGGAGTATACCAATTTAGTTTTTAGTCTCCAGTTTTACATTTCTTTCACACTTAACAGAACTTTTCAGATTTTCAATTTTGCTTTTTTATTTACTTGTACTTTATTAATCTGTTACTGTTATACAAATTTGTAGGCAGTCATGGATCCTCCCCAGGTATGCATCAAGGACCCCCAGGGGTCCACAGACACCAGGGTAAGAACCACTGATATAACCAGTTATGGTCACATAATAAAACACAATTACATTTTATTTTTGTGAGAAAACTCTCTGTGACAATTCAAACATACTGACATTCCACACTCATAGCCTTCTGCTGTACATTTCGAATGGAACAGGGCACACTAGCCCTCCAAGTTCATTTTTGTCAATGTCCTGTCTGTGCAAGTTGCAGTGCCTTCTGTGAGCCAACACATGATAGCTTTTTATTACAATCCATTTGACTGGTCTTATCATGTTCATTGTTCTAGTTATTGACACTTGTTAAGCTTTTGCAGAGCTCATTAGAGGAGCACAGCAGGTGCTTGGTGTTAAGCCTGTCTCCAGCACCTCTACAGTCGTTTGTCTGATTGATGTCTTCCAGAGGGCATTTTAAAGATGATGACTGATATCTCATTGGGTTGAAGGCCATGGATTTGAATTACAGCACGGTCAAATCATTTTCCATTCTTCCAGGTTTTTATAAATTAAGTGCCATTAAATTGATAGTACCCATAACTTTAAATTGCAGTGCTTAGAAATTGCAGAATTGTGTAAATAGATCCAGCCTCTTGATAGATTTGGTTAAGTCAAGTGCCTCCTTAAAGAAACAATATGAAACTTGACAATGTGAAGCTGCAGCAACCATAAGGAAGTTAAAGACATTTTCATTAGCACCAGATTAGGCATAATAATAATGATAGAGTGTAAATTTTAGCACTGTCCATTATGCCACCAAAGTCATCAGACTGTGACAAGTTTCTTTTTAAATGTAAATAGTGGAAAACTAATGTAAAAAGTTGTACTGACACCCATTTTAAATGTGCATTTATTTGTATTTCAAAGTTCGACATAGTGCCTTTTTAATCTAATCACATGCTAGAGAGTTAACGTTGATGGTAAAATATAGTTTAGGCACTAAACTACCATCCTATCTATAAAAATTATAGATTTTTTTGTGTTTAAGGAAAGATTAATAATAACTTTGAAAATATGTGCAAGTAAGAAAAAAACAGTTTTCTGTTATATCTAATGTAATGCAATAACAAAGCTTTTCCAATTTATATTAAATGTATCACTCATACTGATGAAATATTAATGTTGAATTTATAAGTTTGCATATTAAATGTGGGTTACTAAAAAGTATTAATTAAGTGCATTTCATATTTTCCTTGTGTTAGCATAACTGTGGCCCACAGAGCTTGCATTTTGCGGTCACGTAAAAGTGTTGAATTATTTTTTCATAACATGAAGTCTTCTTTCAGATTTCATCCCTATGAGAAGCAAAGTCCATTTGTAATTAGACTATAGTCTAACTGTGGAAAGCCGTATCCATTTGTCCGCGAGAACAATATAGTGCAGGAACATGGACCGAGATCATATAAACCTGCTTGGAGTCGCATGGAAAGGAGAAGTTCCCATGCCAGACTTGGGATATTGTTGAACTTTTGCAATCTGGAGTATGGTGATAATTTATGATTGGATGATGCACCTTCAACGTAATATGAACTGACAAATCAGAATCCTTTTTGTGAATTGATGTATCCGTGGACATTCAAAATTTGTTCAGAGCTGAAGCAGACTTGTCTTGGTCTGCCCCAGACGATTTCCTGAAGCTTGCAGATGACTTGTGGATCATATGCTTTTCTGATGAAAATTCCCTGACTTGGAATTTTCCCTTGGAGTGTTATCTTCCTCTCTGCCATTTGCCATTGCCCCTTGAAAGGCCCTTTTAGGTTAGAAACTCTACTATGCTGACACTTTTGTTCCTTTTTTTCGTTAGTGACCTGTTGCCCGAGTTATTCTTTTTCCAAATTCTTTTTGTCCATTTTGTATTTTGCCAGCATGCGTTTCTCCCAACACATGCATTTCTCTAATTTGGTTAGCTGTAGGGTTGGCCTCTGCCCAGTTAAACATTGACTCTGCACAATCATTAGTCAATTCAAATTTAGCAATCTGAGCACTGTGTAATTTCTTCGTCACAGATATTCCTGTCGGCTTTCTGTATTATTCCTCTTGAATGCTTAGTTTTATTTATGTTAGTACACCTGAATCTAATTCGCCGCCTTGGGCAACCCATGGCGATTATGTACCTTTATAATTTGGTTTTGCGCACTGGTTACATGACTTTGAGCTTGTTGTTATAATAAATCGTTTTACTTTATTCCTGGCTGGAGTTTTTGTTCTCTGGTCACATCGGTCATGCTGTCTAAATTGCTGGAGGGAGGGGGGAGTGGTATTGAAGTATTGTTGATGGTTAACCACACATCTTTCTGTGTCGAAAGGTCTGTCAACCTCGTTGCACATTTGATTCCTGCGAAAGATGAAAAATGCATCCACAATAGCCTTTTAAGTATGGTTAGCAATTCAGTGTTACTTCAGTGATGGTGAAAGCCTTGATAGAAGTTTTGTCATTGGTGGGTTCAAACTGTTATTTTATATCTTATTTTTTTATTGCCATAAAGGTGATATGCATTTTTATAAACAAGACTGGAATACGATTCAACCATCATCACAAGTTGCCCAGCGCGGTATCACGTGGATGCCGCTTTTGGTAACTACAGGTGGTCTTGTGTTTCTGGATTCAAAGTTACCAGGTCCTGAAAAATGGTTTTCCCTATGTGGATCAGCACCCAGTAAAACCTTGTCTGAAAAAAGGTAAGGGCTGTGGGCTGAGGCACAGCCCATTACCTCACTTAAGCAACACAGATGGTAAAGACAATTTCGTTACAGGACTGGAGGCTGACATTATGCATAAATCCTTTTAATTCCACTTCTGCAGCACTTTAAAATACATTATATCACAATATAAACAATACAGAACAACACCATAGCAACAGAAAAGGTCAGTGTGAATCCTCTTTTGAATGCCGCTCCTCAACCAGATAAGTAGCACTTTATAATTCCCTACGTTACTTGACACAACCTTGTGAAGCTTTGATAAATTCTGGATTTCTTAGGCTCCAGTTTTTTATCCTATCTCCAATTTATGGAGATACATACTATGTTGACTTAATCTCTATAATTTCTAACATTTTATGCAGCGTAGTTTGGCAGACACATCTTACTGAGGTAATAGATGCTAACTTGGGCTGTCTGTACCTGCCGACCAAAGCGGGATACCATTGCAGGAGTCGGTAATTTGTCACTTGTAAGCCGTCTGACTTTGACGGCGATGTCTCGCAAGCCGTCTGATTTTTCCCCTGTGGGCGCCCTCCCGGCTTTAATATCGCTGGTAGTTACGAGGACGAGTGGCATTTTGTTCAGGGCTTGAAGACCCCTCGCTTTGGTTGGCGCTCACATGAGCGCAAGCTATCACGGTGATTTCTCCCTCATTGGTGTGGCTTTTTTCCTTCGGGCTCAATGCATTTTGTTTATTTTCTTTTGGGCTAATTGCCCTTTCTCTATTTCCACTTACGATAGCGCAATGCAAAATCAGCTGTTAGTTGATCGCTCGCAATGCGCAGCGTTAAGGCAAACAGCTGGGATTACTTTGGTCATTATTTCTGGTAACAGCGATCTAAAAATCTGAACCTATAAAATAATATTAAAAAACTAACCAGTTGTCAGGGCAGGTCACATTATTTAACTTAACTCATGCCTACATCTGACCCTATAAAATAATATTAAAAAATATAAATGTGTGTGTGTGTATGTGTACATATATATATGTATATATATATATATGTATTACAAAATGTCAGACTCTAAATGAGTACATTCGTGAGAGAGTAAATCAAGTAATGAGCAACAAGAGGCAGTCTAGAACACCTAATTACGAAACATGTTCCATATCTGGTGATGACTGTGATATTTCCAATTCTAAAAGCGGAAAGAAGAAGAGAAAAACAAAACATTTAAGTGAGGAAGCTATACCCTCATCTGTGATGGAAGGTAGAAACACCTTCAGAACGATTGGAGGTCCAAGCACCTCACAGAAGAGTGGTGTCTTTTCCGGCACAAAAAAGAGGGGTGTTCCTAGCGACACAAAAAGATTGGGTGACCCTTACAGCACAAACCAGATTGAGAGTTAGAGTTCGGGGCTCAAGACCCAGAGGAGAAACCCTATGACTAATATGTACTTGATTTGGACAAAGAAACCTTGGACACAGATGATCTCTTGGATGATCCATCATCCCATCTAATAATGACATTATCAAACACCCCTCTCCAAAGATCATCAGACACCCAAGAAACTCTGATTGGAGGCCTGTGGCGCATTTGGGTGAATTTATCAGAAAAGGAGGCACGTAACCTACTCAGAATGAAATGTCTGCTACTGGTAATTAAAGAAAAAGTATGCCTTGTTCTAAATCTTGACCCCGAGTTGATTACATTTTTATTTAAGGTGGGGCATGACCCAAGGAAAGGCCTAGAGAGGTCTCTTAAACTATGCCAGGACAGTCTTCTGGATGTCATCGGTCCTCTGGCAAGATTAATTGACGTGTTAGAAGAGGCATGTGTGAAAGGTCTGCTGATAGATCTAGAGCTTCTCCGAGGCTTGAGTCAATGAGCCATGGTGCTTTTGGAAACGCGTACTCTAGCCTGAACACTGAAAGGCTTAAGGTGGTACTGCTCAATATCAACCCTAAACTAGGTAGCTTAGTGGAGAAAGAAAGCTCTGAAAACTCTAGGGGCCTACTGTTCGGCAACAACATGGTAAAGAGCACATGAAAATATGTGGCTACATTCACAGCGCTTGGCAAAGCACAATTTAAATATTCCTAAAGTATTTAATATAGCTTTTGGCAGGGCTGGCAGAAGGGGACTTTTTGTCGGGCGATGATACCCTTACAAAGGTCACAGTATAATTAATCAAGATCAAGAGGAGGATACACCAGGGAATAACAAATTGGCACACAGTCCAACTTCTACCCACAAAGGAGACGATCACAAAAGAATAGAGGAAGCAGATGTCACGGGCAAACTCCCACTCTCCAAGGTGAGTGTTTTCAATCCACCCCATTTTTCTTCCCAAGAAAGAGTAGGGGAGGGGGACCTCTCAAATGTTTTGTACGGAACTGGGAATTTATCACTCCGGACACAAGGGTGTTGGAAACCGTTTAGGGATTCATAATAACATTTTTAGAAATTCTCTCACAACTAACATATGTGAGGGAAATCGTACTCAAGAAATAAAAGCAGGAGATTAAGGAGAAAGAAGTAGAATCTAGGCTTTTGAAAGATGCGATTCAAGAAGTAGGATTAGAAGAGAGGATTTATACAAGTACTCTTTTTCTGGTAGAAAAGAAGGAAAAGGGATGAAGACCTGTCATAAACCTTCGAGAACTGAATACGTTTCTAGTTTACCGCCACTTCAAAATGGAAAGTATTCACCTATTAAGAGATCTATTACTAAAAGACAACTGGCTAATGAAGTTAGACATTAAGTATGTATACTTCACAATCCCTATGACGCTAGATGCTCAGCCATACCTTCAGTTCTTTTGGCAAAAACGCCTTTATCAATTTTGCACACTACCATTCGGACTATCATCAGCACTCTGGTGCTTCACCAAGGTACCTAGATCAATACCTTTCTATTTAAGGGAAAGGGAATGAGGCGTCAGATTGAACATAAACCTAGACAAGATTCTTATCACAAAGTTGAAGTTGGGGATTTCCCTTTTGTAGAATTTGGGTTTTATAATAATCAAAGAGAAATTGATCCTTACTCTTTCTCATACATTAAAGTCCCTAGGGTTCACTAAAGACACTGTGAAAGTCTTACTTCTTCTTCCTCTAATGAAGATAAGAAAGCTCAGGAAGGAAATAAGATGTTCTCAGCAGAGATTCCTCATCTCTGAGGGAACTGGCAAGACTCTTGGGATTATTGTCTTCCTCAATACAAGCAATATTTACTGCCCCTTTGCACTACCGTTCTTTACAATGGATAAAAGCAAAAGCTCTCTGTTTGGGCCTTTGATAAGGGGACCAGGTTTTCCCAGATCAGGCAGCAACAGAAAAGTTGAATTGGTGGCTCGAGAATTTGGATACTTGGAACGGTCAGGTAATTTTTGGTTGTTCACCAGGCTTTGTGCTGGAAATTGGTGCATATATGACTGGATGGGGTGCACGCCTGGATGCTCAAGAGACTGGTGGATTATGGTCAAACCTAGAGAGGCTAAGCCATATGAACTATTTAGAACTGACTGTGGGACTATACGCGCTCATGACTTTCAAAAATCACTTGCAAGGCAGAGCAGTACTATTGAAAATGGACAATGTCTCTACAGTTGCTTATATCAATCGGTTAGGAGGTACCAGATCCATGGATCCTGTTAGAGAGACCTCTTCGCGAGAAGACTGACAGTTGAACTGAACAAATATTACAGTTGGATGCTGGACCCAGGTGCTCTAGCAGTGAATGCATTCCCACAATCTTGACAAGGAATTAAAGCTTATGCCATATCTCCATTTGCAATGATCCAGAGGGTCTTCCAAAAGGTGAGACTAGAGAAATGTTCCCTTATTCTAATAATTCCTTTTTTAACTTCACAAGCATGGTTCCCAATGATTTTGGAATTCGCTTGCAACATTCGATTCTGCCTTCCTGCAACAAAGGGTCTACTGAAGAGGTAGATGAAAGAGAACACCCTTAGTTCAGAACAGGACTTTGAACCTTCTTGTGTGAAAAGTGTCAGATGACCTAATGAACTGTCAGGTCTATCTGGAAGAGCTGCGGAACTCCTCGAGGAGACATGGGCACCAGGAACTCGATACAGATATAAAGGAATCTCGAAAAACTGGATTAGTCAGTACATGCACAGGGACATGGATCCCGTGGAGGCTTCTAAAGCCAACGTAGTTAACTATCTAGTGAGTCAGTTCAACAAGGATGTGGGTTATAGAACAATTACCTGTTATAGGTCCACCATATATGCAGGACATTATTTGGTCAATGGTAAGAGTGTAGGAAAAATGTTTTTGTTTGCCGTATACTCAAAACCATTAGGCTAAGAAGACCCCCCAGACCAAGGTCTGGGGGTCTGGTACTTTCTTTGTTCTGACACTGGCCAATTAATCAGTATCTAGACTCTAAAAAACTTCCTATGAAAGTGGCTTGTTTATTATGTTTAATTTCTTGATGCAGGATTTCCGATGTAAAGGCATTAGAGGTAAGTAATAGAATTTACGTCCCTTTCGAGTTACACTTGATATTACTAGAAGAACAAAGACTGTCTGACAATTTGTTTTACCCAAGGTTCCTGCATGCAAAAAGTTATGTTTTGTCAATTGCATGAGCCAATACGATATTTGTATGCTTGAGTTTAGACCCAATGGTGTCACTCAGTTACTGATTTCATTTGTCAAACCATTTCATGTGATTACTACAGCCACCATTGCAAGATGGGTGAAGTGTATTATGCAGGAGGCAGGTGTGGATTTACAAACATTCCAAGCCCATTCCTTAAGAGGTGCAATGGCTAGTCAAGTGTTATATAAAGATGCAAGACTCGAGGATATTATGAAAACAGCTGATTGGGCTAATGCTGCTACTTTTAGAAAGCTTTATTGTAAACCTATTGAACACATGTCGAATGCTGTGTTAGAGAACTACCAACATGCATAATGGAAGCCTCTGGTCCTTTAATGAAATAGCGATTCTCCAAGTTTCAATGTCAAGATAATCTGAATTTCTTTAAGGACACGGAGGCTGACATTATCCCTCCCTCTCCTCCCCTTAAACATGCACAAGATTTAAATATAAAAAAAAAGGGGGAAACATCTGCATGTTTTTTCTCATTCTAGTGTGTATTAATATAATCAATATGATATCTTCTGATGTTGTTCCAATCCAGCATTTTCTTTAACATGGTTTACCTTTTTTTTTTAACAGACAACCAGTAGTGGAATCCAGTTTGTCAGCAATTTCGTATGAAGTACAAGTTGCCCATTTACCTGTAGAAGCTCCATGTTACTTGTTAAGTCGCAGATTCTAAAAGAGGATGGTTGTTCCATGCACAGACCTTTTATCTGTTTCTATGCTGTTGCTCTGGATTGTTTATATTATGATGTAATGCACTTTAAAATGCTGCAGGAGTGGCATTAAAAGGATTTATGCATAATGTCAGCCTCTGTGTCCTTAATGAAATTAAGATTCTTTTGACATTGAAACTTTGAGAACTGCTATTCACACAGCCAGACCACATTTTAGCATGGCCATTGGAAGTCTGTCAGAAGCATTGTACTTTATTCAGATTGTATGAAACATACATGGAATATGCTTTTAAAATGCTCAATGTGATTTAAACGAACATTAATTGTCTGCATCTGAGTTTTAATTTATCTGAATCTTATGCCACAGTTATTGTCATACAGAATTGATAAACATTTTGATTAACAGTTTTAATATTTTTTGTCTTGTGGAAAATTTTAAAGAAAGGTTGTGGTAGACCCAAAAAAGAGTAGACAGGTACATATAAACATTGTAAACTAGTGGAGAACATGATCTGCTTCGGTTTAGTTGATGTGTGCTATATTATTGGAGTAGCTGTAGCGTGTATGAATATGGAACATGAGTGATAGAAGTTTTACTTTGTGTATTTATTACAAAGTAGAAATTAGTCAGATTTCTTTGGAAATTGTTGATTATGTATATCATGTATTAAATAGAAGTGTGTTTTATCAATAATTAATTCTGAATAGTTTTTTTCATTACAATAAGGAATTGTCTATCTTCTTAAATTGTGCAGATATATGGGTGCTGTGGAAGATAAATTACATGCAGGTTTTTATGTGAAAGATTGTATTACTGATTATCATTAATTGTGCCTTGTGGCTATCAGGCAGTCACCCCTTCTCTATTATTGCTAGAATAAGGTTTTGTTTTTGTTTTTTAAAATTATTGTTCAGAAAGATCTGTTGCACAGACCTCAGAGGTGGACAGATATCAAGTTTTTTTTGGGAAAGTATTGAAAACATACGGACTGAGGTGTTTGGGAATGTGGCACTGGTACCATGCTATGCTGGCCATAATGGGAGAGCTTGAAGACCGTGAAGAGCTCAAAACTATTTATGGTTTTCTGTCATTCACAAGTCCTAGCACACTAAGAAATAGCAATGAAGTGGAAAGTGCCTACTGGACAGATTTGAATGAGGGAAGGGGAAGGATTCCTGAATGCTGATGTAGAGCGTGTTTCACAGTAAGAAGAGATGTATAGTCCCATATCATAAAACCTCGAACCCAAACAAGGAAGAACAGATAAAAAATGTATGTGAAGTGAATAGAAGTTGTCTAACGAGATTCATGTTGGGGGTCACTAAATTCGAGATAACGCCAAAAGGACATTTCTAAATATTAATTTTGCGCCAGTGGAAGACACAAGTTAGCATTCCATGTATGTTGTACCATTTTATTTCTTCTTTATGTGACATTGGTTAATGGTTTCTTTTTTTTTTTTTTTTTTTTTTTTTTAAATCAAAGCCCACTTCATAAGCTGACGATCCCCTGCAAAACACAGTTTTAGTACCCAGTTTCCTTTTCGTTATATTGTTCTCAACTTTTCCTCGCTGAATTCTGTGATGGGCCTCGCAGCTGTGTTTTTACTCGATACATTTGTAATATATAACGAAGCTTAGATGTTCAGGAAGGACAGTAGAGCAAACTCTACTTCATTTGACCTTGCATTGCTTAAGTTTCAGTTTTTTGGTTAGATCATCAGTAAAGCATGCTACCAAAGGCAATATGGAATTTCAGTGGACTGATGGAAGGTATTTGGCAAAGGAGTGATTACTGAAGGTAGATGGGGAGTGTTGTCATGTCTGAGCTGTGTCAGCATGCACGGGTTATTCAAAATTAACATGTATTGAGGGGAAATTAGAAAAAAGCTGAGACTATAAAGTCACCTACTAAATGTTAGTTTAAAGAATGCTGATAATTGAGTTTGTATTTTATCGGACTACATTGATTTGCCCTTTTGCTCTTTAAACAGAAGGAAATGCATTTTTGTGCCTTCTAAAAATCAGTTAGCTCTTAAAATGTTCAAGCTTTATTGCTACTTCCACACAAGATAATTATGTTGGGTAAGCAATAGTTTTTCATTTGAAGCAAAATAGCAATGCCTATTGCAAAGTTCCCCATTAATTAGTACTGCTGCAGTAATATTTTTGGAGTGACATTCCGGAAAGGAACTATTGTCAAGACTTTCTTGTTTGAAAGCCTCGTTTTTTATCATGTGTAAAGAAGCTGGAGTGCACCATGTCCTGCCTGAGGCATCCGGTGCAGTTTTTTTCTTTTTTTTTTTTAAAGTTTGAGCATTGCTGCGAATGCAGATCAGTCAAGCTGTCATGCGATAGATGCAGCATTGTCTGATTGATGACACTGATTTATGTTCTAATCTTTTGGAACAGCACAAATCTAGTTATTTGTATGATACTGAATGCTATTTTTTTAGGGTTGAGCCTGCCTTAGCGAGACACTGTTGATCACAAAAAGGGCTTGGAGCCTGTCCATTGCTTTCCATTTGTTAGCTTGTGTGCCATTGTGACATTCGTCTTTACAGCCTCCTAATTAGTCACTGCAGGCCTAGCATTATTGTTGTTCCTTTCTGCGGAGTAGGAACCAAGCACTGATTGATTCGACTTATTCTTGCCCGTCCTCTGCTCCCAATGTGATTGAAGTACTATTTTATTCTTTTTAACTTTTAATACCCTGCAGACAGAAGGTGTGTGACTGCAGTTTTGTTTGCCCTGCTGGTCACATTTTTGCCTAAGATTTATTTTTTATAGTTAACTTTCTTTTTTTCCAAGTCTTCTTTTCTCTCTTTGCATGCATGATTGTTTTTGATTTTTCTTGTGGGTGCTGTACTCAAAAGATGAGGATTATCGTGTTCTAAATATTGCAGAATGACATTGTTTATTTCTTGTGTGTCTCAGCCCACACCAATCCATTCACCCCAAGCCACTCCAGTCTACCCTACTCCAATCCATCCAACTCTATACTATGCCACCACGTGTCAATCCACCTCACCTCAATCCACCACCACCCCAAACCAGTCTAGCCTATACCAGTCCTATCTACCACACTCCAGTCCAGTCTACCCCACTCCCATCCACCACAATCCAATCCACCCCACTTCAGTCCAGTCCGCTCCAGTACAATACCCCTAATCCAATCCACACACCCCAGTCCAATTCACCCCAATTCAATCCACCCCGCCCCAATTCAATCCACCCCACTCCTCAAGAAATCCACCACATTCCATTCCAGTCCACCCCACCAAATCCACCATACCCAGTCCAATTCATTCCACTCCAGTACAGTCCACCCCAGCCCAATCCACCATACTGAATCCACTCCACTACAGTCTACCGCACTCCAATCCAGGCCGCCATACTCTAAACCACCCTACTCCAATCCAACCCACTCCATTTAATCCACCCTGCTCCAGTTCACCCCACTCCAATCTACCCCACTTCAGTCCACTGCACTCCAGTCCACTAGACTCCAGTTCAGTCAAGTACACCCCAATTCAATCCAGTCCAATCCACCCAATACAATCAAGTCCAGTCCACCCTACTCCAGCTCAGTCCACTCCACTCCAGTTCAATCTACCCCACTCCAGTCCAATCAACCCCACCCCACTCCAGTCCAGTCCAGTCCACCACAATCCACCTCACTGCACTCAAATCCAGTCCACACCTATCCACCCCACCCCAGTCCAATCACTGTGATCCAGTCCACCCACTCCAGCCAATCAACCCATCCCAATCCAATTTAATCCACCCCACTCCAGGCCACCCCTGCCCAAATCCAATCCACCCCACCCCGGTTCAATCCACCCCATTCTACTCCAATCCATTCCAATCCAGTCTGCCCAAACCCACTCCAATCCAGTCAACCCAACTCGACTCCAACCCACACCACTGTACTCCAATCCACCCCTGCTCCAACCCACCTCACTCTGCTCCAGCCCACCCCAGTGTAGTGTAACCCAGTCCATCCACTCAACCCTACTGTACTCCAATCAACCCCACTACCAAAATACAATCAACCCAACTTTACTCCACTCCAGTCCACACCACTACCTCAGTCACTCCAACCCTCTTCACCCGATTTCACTCCACTCCGTGTTCCACCCCCTCCACCCTATTCCATCCCACTCTATGGCACTACATTCTGCAACACTGAACCATTGAACTCTGCTCCACTCGTGACACTCTACTCCCCCACAACACTCTACACCAACAAATCCACTCTATTCACCTTAATCCCCTTACTCAGCTGTACAACACTCATGACACTTATAATTCACTAAGCTGAACAGCAGCCACACTGGTGTACAACATCGATAAAATACAATGTCAAAGCCAATATCTCTTGCTTAGGCGAGACCTATTGCTTTTGCCAATGCTTGTTGTTGATTTCTAATTGACTTAGCAGTGTTTGATTTTTACAAGTGTAGAATTATTTTAGATTCTTAATTTGCATAACATTTGAAAACAGGCTAGTAGATAACTTTAGTGAAGTGTTAATAAAAACAATGTCAGTGCTTTGCAAAAATATATGCAAGTAGTCTAATTAAAACCATTACAGGCAAAACACAAGCCTATTCATTCATCTTTTGTCAATGAGTGACATATCTGGTACAACTGCTTTATAAATGACGAGGAGCAGCTCCCTGGATCCCCACCTTTCCTTTCAGTACAGAAACTAAAGTTTGTTAATTAAGGTGGGGAGTCCTCTTATAAATCTTTCACCAGCTCGATTTACCCATTTTTGTGTAGCTTTCGTTCATTTTATAAAGCAGTTAACTAACTGCACCTCAGAACTATTGAAACACCATATAATTGCTTTGTTACTTGAATACAGTCAAATACTGGTCTTAAAAGAATCCTTTATGAATCTAATGCTTGATAGGAACCTATTAACTGCGCTATATTTTCCTTTGCGCTTTCACAAAACCTGCAGACTCTTCACATGGCCAATCAACCCATTTTGTCTCAAGGGCTGTCAAAACAGGGCAACGTTTAACCTAGTATACTTATTTTTGACTTTAAAGGCGATTCAACCAAGCAAATATGTTGATGTGCATAGGAGGGAAATTTAAGAGTGTTACACTTCATTTTACTGCAAAAACAGCAAGGTGATGGAAGGAATGATTGAATTAATCTCAGCCACTAGCAATCGCTCAGGGCTGCATTCCACCCCTCTGTTTTTCTCCCACTGTGCCACTCTAGACAGAAGTATACCGTATGGAAATCAGTTTTGGTCTTGCTCAAGCAGGAACAGTCCAGCCCACAGTGCCAGAGCAGGACCACTCCAGATGGGAACACAAGGCCTACTTAGGTCCCATCATTGAGGTGCAGCTTGAGTCCTATAACATTGTGAGCATCAGACCCACATCTGGGTACGCCCATCATACGTAGGGCTCTACTGCAAAAACCGCAAGGGTATCGAAGGAATTCTTGAACTGATCTCAACCACTAGCAATAGCTCTAGGCTGCATTGCAGACTATCGTTTTTAACCCGCTGTGCAATTCTACCCAGGTATCTGCCTTGTGCAAATCAGTCTTGGTCCTGTTCCGATAGAAATAGTTCACCCCGAACTGCTAAACTAAGCCCCCTCCAGATATGAACACAAGCAAACCAAAACTGGTTGCAAACAACTTAGCTCTCATCAGTGAGGTATAGCTTGAGTCCTATGACACAGTGAGAACAGCACCCACTTCTGGACATACAACAATTTGATAGGAGGATAGTTAGAATTAATCTCAGCCACATGCACTGACTCTGGTTTGGCATTTTGGCCTGGACTGGAGCAAGATAAAGACTGAGTTGCATATGGCCGGTTCTAAACTTAGATGGCATGTTGTTAAAAATAAGGATGGATTCCTAGGCTCTGGAATTATGGGTACAGGGGAGCTGCAGCACACCCAAAATAAACATGCTGGTGTTCAGAAGGTGGATGAGCAAAAACCATGCAATTAGATTTTGCTTTTCTCTGGCCACATTTACTATTTGTTCAGAAACAGAGGTCACATGTTAGATTATATCTTCTGACAAATTGCTGTTTGTTCTTTTAACATGGAGGTTGGTCCTTAAGCTTTTCGGGCTGCAAAGTGTGAGAATTTTGTAAGTGAATTGTGTGGCAATCTTCCTTTGGTACCCGGAATGTGAAAGGAAAGTTTGTACGATATCAGTTTTTTATGTGTAACATAAAACATTTAAATACCCGTGAAAGAGCTGCATATATATTTAAAAACGCAGCAGTGAGGATTGCACAAATGAGGCACACTTTTTGGAATGATGACGTGTGGTAGAAACAAAGATTTTAATAGGTTCAAAACAAATCAAGACACTTTACTTGGTTATGTGTAAATTGCAAATATTTGCTGAAACTCGATTAGCTCAAATTATTGTTTTTGCACTATATAGTTTTACCAGTAAAACTGCATATCAGTGCGACTTCTTGTGCTATTTCAATGGAAAATGTGCTGTATGCAAATTACAGAGTGCTGCTAGACCGTACTTTAGTAATATATCGGCAACAGATTGCTCCAAAATACACCGTCAGCTGTATACTACACCTTTATTACTCTCTTCCTGAATGGGCGTTGCACATTTGCTATATTTGTTCTTTGGGTGACAGTTTGATTTTTCTAAATGCTTATTGCTTCAGTGATGTAATATTGAAAATTGTTCCGGCACCACTGGATTAACTGGGATGGGGCCCCTAGTAATTACCAGTGGCTGGGGTTAATTGAGTCATTCCGTCCTTCACTTTTTTGTTGTACTTCATTACACTTTATTTTGCTGCATAGGGCAAAATCCATTTCATAGACTTTTAAATAGAATTGGCCTTTAGCATTCACTTTAAATAGATTTAGAGCTATATAATTCTCCCAAGTCTGTGTTAGATCAAAATTTTCTAAAGTAGCGTCTATTGCAAGGGCCCTACGATTTAATTTTGAGATTCACAATTCCTTGCAAGCCAATTATTTTAACAAATGTTTTTCAGATGGTTAACATCAATTAAGAACAATGCAAAAACTGTCTTCCTAGGCTATAACAGACAAAATCCAAGCCTTGTTGGAGCTCGCTTGGTCGAAGAGTCTCTGAAATAGTTTGCACTGTGAGCCATGTAGGTGAACCATTATTTTAGATAAAAACATCTTGATACGGTTAACTTTCATCATATTGAGTGGCCAATTAACCTTGGTATCATTTTAGCTACAACAAAGGTGGGAGAGCCTGCTTTTGATTTTAGGGAGGTTTGATGTATGCCATTGATTGTCTGATTCATCCAAATACCTGGGTCCTTATATTGTTTAACAGAACTAATTTGCTTACGAGCCATGTGCCTTTTAGTTTTCTTTATTCTGTAAATGAGAATATTTGATTTGGCTAAGTTTACAACTAGTCTGTTCTCAAAGCAATATTTGACCAGCCAATCTAATGCGTGGGCTAAACCAGTTCTGGACTGCCATCTGCGTACTGTAGAACTGACACAGTTCTTCCCCCAAGCTTGGTGTGGAGGACAGAGACAGGCCCTGTTTTTGTTGATACTCAACTCTGTATCAGCCACGAAACATTAACCAGCAATCAAGCGAGCCCTTATACTTGTTATAAACCACAATTAGTGGGCATTGTGTCAGACGATGTGGAGTCATTGTCAAACTTTACTTTAACCCACATATTGCTGTAGAGAGATTGGGTTGCTTTTAATAGCAGGGGCGGTGTACCCTAATCAGCAAGTCATCTTTGTGATCTGTACCATTGAAGACTGTTTTGAAATCAATAAACCCTGCTTATTGGAAAAAAAAATATCAGCCTTTGTATGGCTTTCAATTAACATTGATAAGGCCATAATAGTTCCTTCAACCCAATCTAAAACCAGCGCATAGTGCCCATTTGAGAGGCCTATGTGCTGAGATCTTTCAGGCTAGATTAATTGTGGATATCCTTGAAATTAATAAAGTTAAAAACAACTGGAACAGCATTACAGGATATTCTGTCTGGAAGGATTTGTTACAATTTAACGCCAGTAATTCATTCACACAAGTTTTTTTTGTGAAACAGAAATTATTAAGCCATCAATACATGATAATAATATACGGCCATTCAATGGGAAATGCAAATCAAAGTTTTAGCTGGTTGTTTTTATGCCCATGAATGAGTTAAGATTATAGTTCTTGTTAGAAATTGGGTCTTTGGTTGACAATGAGGCTACCCCCTGTTCAAGCAAGGACCCTCACTCTAGTCAGGGTAAAAGAGAATCACCCTCAGCTAACCCCTGCTTTACCGCCTTGGTAGCTTGGCAGAGCAGTACGTTTAACTTCAGAGTGCCAGGTGCAAAGTATTTGTACCAACACACACAGTAACTTAATGAAAACACTACAAAATGACACAACACCAGTTTAGAAAAATAGGAAATATTTATCTAAACAAGACCAAAACGACAAAAATCCATAATACACAAGTCAGTTTATCAATAAAAATGCAAAAAGAGTCTTTAAGTAGTTTTAAACACACACTAGCGCTGCTAGCGTGAAAATGTATACGGTGCACCCCACACAGGCGAGTGTGCGTCACAAAACCAGCGGGACGTGCGTCAGAAATCCAGCCGCACGATGATCCAAAAACCCTGCTGCGCAGGTTGTCATCTCCCAGCCTCCGTCAGCGATGCTGCGCGTTGTTTCTCCTGCTCCGTGTGTCAATTCCTCGGTCTAGTTTCCTGCGAGTGTCGTTTCTCAGCTGCGGAGCCGGTCGTTTTTTTCAGCCGCAGATCGGAGTCGCGTCAATCTTTTCCCCACACGGCGCTGTGTGTGTGGATTTCCTCGTCTTTAGGCTGCCAGCTTCTCCTTTCAGGGTCCCAGGAACTGGATGGGCACCACAGGGCAGAGTAGGAGTCTCTCCAGAGACTCCAGGTGCTGGCAGAGAGAAGTCTTTGCTGTCACTGAGACTTCAAACAACAGGAGGCAATCTCTAGATCAAGCCCTTGGAGATTTCTTCTCAAGATGGAAGGCACACAAAGTCCAGTCTTTGCCCTCTTACTCTGGCAGAAGCAGCAACTGCAGGATAGCTCCACAAAGCACAGTCACAGGCAGGGCAGTTCTTCTTCCTCAGCTATTCAGCTCTTCTCCAGGCAGAGGTTCCTCTTGGTTCCAGAAGTGTTTCTAAAGTCTGTGGCTTTGGGTGCCCTTCTTATACCCAATTTCTCCTTTGAAGTAGGCCTACTTCAAAGTAAAGTCTCTTTTGAATGTGAACTCCTGCCTTGGCCAGGCCAGGCCCCAGACACTCACCAGGGGGTTGGAGACTACATTGTGTGAGGGCTGGCACAGCCCTTTCAGGTGTAAGTGACCACTCCTCCCCCCCACCCTCCTAGCACAGATGGCTCATCAGGAAATGCAGACTACACCCCAGCTCCCTTTGTGTCACTGTCTAGTGTGAGGTGCAACCAGCCCAACTGTCAAACTGACCCAGACAGGGAATCCACAAACAGGCAGAGTCACAGAAATGGTATAAGCAAGAAAATGCTCACTTTCTAAAAGTGGCATTTTTAAACACACAATCTTAAAATAAACTTTACTAAAAGATGTATTTTTAAATTGTGAGCTCAGAGACCCCAAACTCCACATGTCCATCCACTCCCAAAGGGAGTCTACACTTTAATCAGATTTAAAGGTAGCCCCCATGTTAACCTATGAGAGGGACAGGCCTTGCAACAGTGAAAAACGGATTTAGCAATATTTCACTGTCGGGACATATAAAACACATTACTATATGTCCTACCTTAACCATACACTGCACCCTGCCCTTGGGGCTACCTAGGGCCTACCTTAGGGGTGGCTTACATGTAAGAAAAGGGAAGGTTTAGGCCTGGCAAGTGGGTACAATTGCCAAGTCGAATTTACAGTTTAAAACTGCACACACAGACCCTGCAGTGGCAGGTAAGAGACATGATTACGGAGCTACTTATATGGGTGGCACAACCAGTGCTGCAGGCCCACTATTAGAATTTGATTTACAGGCCCCTGGGCACCTCTAGAGCACTGTACTAGGGACTTACTAATACATCAGATATGCCAATCATGAATAAGCCAATTGCATGCACATTTTGTATAGGAGCACTTGCACTTTAGCACTAGTTAGCAGTGGTAAAGTGCCCAAAAACAGCAAAATCTGAGTCCAGCACACATCAACAACCTGGGAAACAGAGGCAAAAAGTTAAGGGAGACCACGCCAAGGATGATGAGTCAAACAGGTAGAAATAAAGCATGGATACCCATAGGATCTTTACTGTCAAAACAACATTTAAGTGATGTCATGAGAATAAAGTGCTGAATGCACCTATCATTATAATAGGTGATAATGTAGTACTCTGTGCAGATCACATTTATCCTTAAGGGCACTTAGAAATATGGCAATTTTGGCAAGATTCAAAATTAAAGGTTATACCCAGAAAGTACTGCCGGAAGCAACGGGGAAGGTACGGCAGATGGAGCGCCAACATTTATTGATAGATCAAGAGAAGGAACATGGAGCTGGGAGGAATGTAGTTTGGAAGATTACTGATTAATTCCACATCACAAGTATTTGGTATCCTTAAATATAACTGGCAGATTCTCAAAGCGGACCAGTTGATTGGTCCTAAGCTAACATCAGCACCCCAGATTACTTACAGAAAGGGAGCTTTGTTGAAGGATCTTCTGGTTAGAAACCATTTTGAAGTAGTACCACATAGGAATATTGCTATACAAGGGTGTTTTCCTTGTAAATGCTGTAAAGCATGTAAGTTTAGTCGCAAAGTTTTGGAATATGAGGTGCCAGGGCAAAGTAAAAAAAAAAAAAAAAAAAAAGGATTACCAAATTACTGAAATGCAGTTCTGAATTTGTGGTCTACTGTTTGGTATACCCGTACAGTATAAAATATATAAGAAGTACGGTGCATCAAGCAAAAAAGAGAGCTAGAGCACATGTGGGCTATAACCAATAGAGACACCAAACCTATCCTGTAGCCAGGCATTTTGCAACACAACATGGGGGTGACAGTAACTTGCTAACTTTATTCTGTTTGGACCAGGTGTGCAGAAGTGAGAGAGGAGGAGATAGTCAGGAAGTTGAGGTGATTAGACTCCTGATTGATTATAGAGTTACACACTAAAACACAAGCAGGCTTGAATAGTGAAAAGGAACTTTGGACACATATAGGATCAGGAAAGATGGTGAGCTTGGGATCTTTAAAATAGGCTTGTGGAGGTAGAACACAGTGACTGATGAAGGGTGAATAGCCCATTCAGGGCTTTATATTTGGATGATAAATGATGTTCACTATTAAGTAGACACTGTAAACCACTTGGGGAAATTATAACACATTTCTACGGTCGAAGAAACAGGTGATGATCAGAGGGGATCAGCATGATTTCCAGCTGAGCAATTATATGAATGGTAGAATTGGTTATCCCGTTCAGGGCGGTATTGTTGAGTGATTACTGTTTTAACAGAGTGATGTTTTCCCAAAATTTTTGGAAATTTAAAGAATTTATTGCAAAATATTGAAGGTAGAAAATTTGAGGTATAATTGCAAGCCGGTATATCAAAAGTACAACGCTCATATGACAGTTTAAATTGTTTGGAGAGTTGCTGTTATATTTTTGTGAATGTGTTTAAAATGGCTGCTATGTTTCAGTCTGTGGTTGTCTATGGAACCCTTTTTTGATTTTGATGCACTAGGGGTGTGGAGACTTCGTATTTAACAAGCAAGATGGCGTGGCATGCTGAAACGCAGAGAAAGGCGTTCAGCCGAAACATGTTTATTTCTTTGTCAGTAAACACACCATGAGTGCACGAGTCTTCTGCCTTAATTTATTTGTGAGGGCACCTTCACGTATCGCAGCCCCACTTTTAAAGAGGAGTGGCTGTATTCGTGTGGTCTGGCGAAGGTATATCTGTGTGTGTGTGTGTATATATGTATGTATATATATATATGTGTGTGTGTATTGTGTGTGTGTGTGTATATATATATATATATATATATATATATAGTGTGTTGTGCACATGCTTGCGTATATGTATGTTTGTATTTGGTCATCCATATAAAGTGACTTGTTCAGTTACAGACAAAAGGGAGTTTGTGGCCATCTTGTAAGAAATGTGCTTAATTACTTTCATAGCTTGAATATTTTACAGCAAGAACACCAAAGGCTATTTCAGCATATTAAAGTACTGCTTATGTGAGTTTATAGATACGTAAGGTATTTGTGGGTATTATCTTTTTGGTGGAAATACTATAAAAGGCTGATAGCTTTGTCTTTTCATCATTTGAAACATCTGCAGTAAATTCTGCATTCCACAGTACATGGCCTTCGTCATGCAGTAGAATCTTTCATGAGAAAGGGGTGTATGCCTAATGTATAAGACGAGGTATATTTGAGTAAGCTTTTCCTAGAACAGGACTGCATCTAAGACACTGCCATCAGTTTGTGAGAATGATGAAGCTTACAAATTGAAGCAAATCAATACTAGATCTTTTGACAGAAGGGACTGTAAAAGACTAAAGGCCCCATTCGCTTTATCGATCTATGTGGAATGGTCTTTTTCCAGTCTAGACTGGTTATTACATTGTCTTGAGGTATGCAAAGGATTATGCCTGACATTTTCTTAAATGGCCATTTTGCATCTGAGGACACATCAAGTCAGTCAAAGATGTCTAAAGGACTGAATACCATCCCTTACTATGATGTACTTCACAGTACAAATAGGATCAGTGTGGTGGTTCCCCCAAATTCTTTTCTTGAGTCAACTGCTTTTCTAAGCATCTTTCTGGTATTTTATACCTCTCAATGAATCGGTCTATCTTCATACAATAGATACATATTTTGCCATGTTTGAAAATGAGGGTAGAAGAAAAATGTTGCAACAAACGATGTGAAAGTAGTTCTTTAAACTTTCAAATTTCAGTTGAAATTTCAACCTTTTGAGGTTTACAGAATCAGCCCATCACATTTGTGATTCGTCAGTAAGAGAAAGCCCTGTGATTTGTCAGTGAGGAAACGTCTTTTGGTAATTATGTGGCGCAGTGCACAATTATGAGTAGGATATGATACCCATAGCAAGCTAGTTCCAAGGAGCTGATGATAGCCATAGTTGATAGATGGAGCAGACTTAGGATATTTGAGTTTATAGTCAAAATGATTCATTTGATTTTCTTTTTTTTTTTTTTTATAAATAATTTTTATTGGTTTTGCAATTGAATAAAATAGTACAAAACAAGCCAAACAATTTTATACAAAAATAACAAGGCGCCAACGGGCACCAAACAGTGGTCAAATCCAATGCCCCAGCCAACACCCTAAATGAATAGATTGTACATGTCGATATCGACGTATCGCGTGTGTGTGTGCCCCATTTCCACCAGAGGAAATAGAGGAGGAATGTGTGTGGATTCTACCTCCCATTGTGTCGGTCAGCGGCATCAGGGGTTAAATTGTCATGCCTTCCCACCTCCCCCAGATATTGTGGTATTTATTCGGGCACCCTCTAGCCTCATATACGAGCTTCTCACATTGGGCACACCAATCCATCCCTCTCTTCCATTTGGTCAGGGCCGGTGCCTTATTGGCTTTCCAGTCTGCCACGATATCTCTTTTAGCCACTAGGCATGCCACCCCTAGCAAGGTTCGCTCTGCTCTGCGTAATCCCGAATCCCCCATAACCCCTAGTAGGGATATCAATGGTGTCAGCTCCATGTCCACTTGCAGGGTCAAGGAGATCTCTCGCGAGATCATCTTCCAATAAGTATTAATAGTCGAGCATGACCACACCATGTGAAAAAAGTCAGCGTCTGGGCTCATACATCGGGGACAGTCAGCTGTAGGCCGGAGCCCCACCTTGTGCATTTTGGAGGGTGTAAGGTAGGCAGTATGGAGGTAGTAAGTCTGTATTAGTCGGAGACGTGTCGCCATGGTCAGGGTGTGGGGAGCTGCCAATGCCTCAGTCCAGTCCTCCTCTTTCACAGGGCCCACCCATCCCTCCCATTTCCGACGAAGTTCCTCCAGGGAGCAGGCAGTGGAAGTGATTAATGTGCGATATACCTGGGAAACGCCTCCCCTACCCAGATTCCCCATCAGGGCCCTCCTCTCCATAGGACTGCTTTCGGGTATGTTGTCCCCTGTTTGGACCTGCGTCAGAAGTGCATGCCGTACTTGGAGATATTTGTGGAATTGTGTCTTATTTAATGCAAAGGTTTCTTGGAGATCCTCGAAGGAACGCATATGCGTGCCCTCCCATACATCACCCAGTGTGGAGATGCCTATATTATCCCATTTCTGGAATCCCTCAAGACCCGCCACCTCTCCCAAGCATGTCCCATGCCACAGTGGGGTCTGCTGAGGAGGGCGCCCCCACCATCCTGAAATCTTTTGAGCCGTCCGCCATCCCTGCAACACCACCCCTGTCACCCCAGGGGTCCCCCGTGTGATCGGACCGCCATACAGGGCGTCAAAGATCTTGGGGTAGCTCAGTGTCTGAAGTTCCAGTCGGTACGCCGGGTCTGTCCATCCCCCTCCCAACCAGTCGTTGATCACAAGTAGTTGCATCGCCAAGTGGTAGTAAAGGACATTAGACATTCCTAGGCCCCCTTCGTAGACATCTCTCTGGCAAGTTTTAAGCGCTAGCCGGGGACGGGTACCACTCCACAGAAATTGGCGTGTTAGCGAGTCCATTTCTCTAAACCATATCATGGGGATGGGGTTTGGATAATTTTGGAGAAGGTAGAGAAGCCTGGGAAGGACCATCATCTTATAGAGTGCGATTCTGCCAAGCAGGTTAAGGGGGAGGTCCTTCCACCGTTGAAGATCGTCTTTGATTCTTCTGGTTAAAGGCGTGACATTGAGCTCCCATGTTAATTCAGGGAGCGTTGCGACATGCACCCCCAGGTATTTAAAGCTATTCCTCCGCACTGGTATACTTTGTTGCCAGTCTATACAGTCTCTAGATTGATGGAGCGGAACCAACAGGGATTTTTTGGGGTTTAGGGCGAGACCCGAGGCCTCCGAGAAGATGTCTAGAATTTGCATGATACGGGGGCTGCTCCTGGCCGGCTTAGCTATGTATAGTAGGACATCGTCCGCATATAATGCCACTCGGTCTTCTGGACACGCGGGCCAAGACCAGCCCTCCATCAGAGGGTCCTCTCGAAATAACTTCGCCAGGGGTTCTATTATTAATGCAAAGAGTAAGGGGGATAGCGGGCATCCTCGTCGAGTGCCACGGCCAATCAGGAACACACCCGAGACCACTCCATTTACCTGGACCTGAGCCGTTGGATTAGAGTAGAGCAGTCCCACAAGGCCTCGGAACTTGGGTCCAAGTCCATTTTTTTTTAATACTTGTTCAAGATAGGACCAATCCACTGTATCAAAGGCCTTCTCAAAATCAAGTAAGAGCAGCGCCAGAGGGGTGTGTGACAGGATTTTATGGTGTGCCAAGCCGAGATGTAATCGCCTGATGCAGTGCCTGGTGCTCCGCGCAGGCATGAAGCCGCATTGGTCAGGGTGCACCAAGGCGGGCATTGCCTCTTTTAATCTAGTGGCGAGGATTGACGCTAACACCTTGATCTCAGTGTTGAGGAGGGAGATCGGCCGGTAAGCCGAGCAGTTTGGCGATGGGGGTTGAGTCTTTGGGATTACTACTATTGTAGCTAGGTCCACTCCTGAAGGGAAGTGACCTTTTTCCTCAGCTTCTTTATACATCTCAAGTAAGTGCTGGGCCAAAATGTCACTACATTTCCTATACAGTTCCGCAGGAAACCCATCTGGTCCTGGCGTCTTGCCTGAAGCCAGACTGGCTATCGCATTCGTTATTTCTGTGTGATCAAGTGCCTCGTCTAGCCTGTCCTTGGTCGCCTGAGAAACTCTGGCGAGTGTTATGTCATTCAAGAGGGGAGGAGCTTTTTCAACCGCAGGCCGGGGGTGCTCTGCATACAGGCGTGCATAGTAGGAAGCAAAGCTCTGAGCAATCTCGATGGGTGTCTTAAGAAGGGTACCTGTATCATCTCTAATTTCGGGAATGATTCTGTTAGCTAAGGGCCGGGTGGCCAACCAGTGCAAGAGCTTCCCATTTTTGTCTCCCCATCCATATATTCGGGCAGACGATGCCCTCCACATATGCTTCGCTGACTCAAGTGCTAAGTGTTTGATTTCATCTCGGACCCTGGTGAGCTGCCTCAATGCGGAGACTTCGGATAAGGTCGTTTGCTGGCGTTCCAGTTTTAACGCTTCAGCTTCTAGCTTGGACATTCGTGAGTCACGGGTGCGCTCACGTGCGCGCAGGAGGCACTTCGCATGTCCTCTTAAGGTAGCCTTGTAGGCAGCCCATATTGTGCCTGACGACTGGACCGTTCCCGCATTCTGTTCAAAGTACTGCGTGAGACGATCCCTAATCTCGAGGGTATAGTCATCATCCTGTAAGAGCCATGCATTTAGGCGCCATACCGGACGTTTAGTGAGATCTACTCCACCCAGCCGAATTCGCACCGGTGCGTGGTCCGACACCCCTCGAGGCAGAATCTCTGCCCCCGTAACACCGGTGAAGTCCATGGCCGGCATAAATACTAGGTCAATTCTAGAGTGTGTCCGGTGGGCAGCAGATGTGTGCGTATATTGACGCTCCATAGGGTGCCAGGTTCTCCATACTTCACATAGGCCAAGGCTGTCGGCCCATCCCTTGAGGCCTGCGGCTCGGGTGGACCTGCCCGCAGTGACATCTCCTGACACATCTAATCTAGGGTCTAGAACCGCATTAAAGTCCCCTCCTACTATTGTGATTCCTTGGGGGAGTCCCGCTACCACCTGTCGAAGTGAAAGTAGAAAGGCGTCAAATCCCGCTGGGGGGGCATACACGCACACAAGATTCAGTGTCACCCCACGAAGTAACCCTGAGACTATAACAAATCTGCCTTGCGGATCGGATCTCGTAAATGTAACCACCATTGGTAGTGAGCGGTGGAGCAGGATAGCTACCCCCCTGGATCCCCTAGAGAATCCTGCGTGGTAGACCCTATCAAATCCTCCTCGAGCCAGCATAGGGCATTTAGTTCCCATAAGGTGGGTTTCCTGCAGTAGGGCTGCCAAGGGGGAATATCTACGGAGAGTGTTAATTACTGCGGATCTTTTGATCTTATCTAGCAGCCCGTTCACATTCCATTAGATGATTTGTGTCAATGGGGACCAGGCGTGAGTCGCGTAGGAGTCTTACGGTGTTGGGTGTCAGTCAGTGGACAAGGGAATGACCAGTTAAAACTTAACAGTGCAATACTCAAAATACCTATCTAACCCTAACTTACCCTTCTTCCCCCCAAACCACCCCCCTCCCCATACTCCCACCCAGGAAGCATCTGTCGCCCTAACAATCAACCAGAACAAAACAGCCATATGGGCTGCCATAGGAGTGGAGTGGTGGACCCCTCCATTAGGTCGGATCATTTACAACTAATCATGAAAAGTCATGCCATACTTTACAAGTCTTAAGGAAAGCCCATATTCCCGATGCAGCCCTTCACGGATTTCCTCGAGATGGACCGGGCCCTTCGGGCCCCCCCCCACACACACGCTCTGTTCGGGGCTTCGTGCAGCATGTCAGCCAAGCGCCTGGGATTGACTCAGGCGGTCATCGTCTCCAGTCTGCGTCTGAATCCGCCCCTCTGGAGACCCAACAGGCAACCCCCCTCTCCGTGAGTCCGTCTCTCCCACCGTCTCCTCACCCATGGGAGCGTCCGAATTTCCTCGTCTTCCTCTCCAAGACCTAGTGCGATTACGGCCCCTCCAGGGCCCCCCAGCGGGGGGGGATCCGCCCGGGAGGGCTCCCCTCTCCCCGCCGCGGACCCCTTTCGAGCCCCAACGCCCTCCTCAGTTAGCCAATCCCATGCCTCCTCCGGGGAGTCGAAGAAGTACGCCTTGCCCGCCATAATGACTTTAAGTCTCGCTGGAAAGAGGAGCATATACGAAAGTTGCATCACCCTAAGTTTTTGTTTAACTTGCTCATATGAGCGGCGACGGGCCTGGACCTCCCTGGTGTAGTCCGGGAATACTAGGATTTTGTGGTTTTCCCACTGGAGATTTTCGGAGCGCCTAGCCTCTTTAAGGATATTGTCACGGTCTCTAAAGTTGAGGATTCGGGCAATCATCGGGCGTTTTGGACCGCCCGGAGGGGGGCGCGGGGCAAGGGCCCTGTGAGCACGTTCCACTGCAAACCAGGGTGAAAGAGTTTGGTCTGGCATCCAATTTTTGATCCACCGCTCTAAGAATTCTGTGGCTTTGTCTTCCTCCGAGCCTTCCGGGAATCCTACAAAACGTAGTTTGTTTCGTCTCGATCGGTTTTCTGCATCTTCCGCCCGGCGGTGTAGTTCGGATGTTCGCGTCTGTAACTGGGCCACCTTGGTCCTAAGGTCAGCTATTTCGTCCTCATTGTGGGAGACTCGGCCCTCCACGTCAGTGATACGATTTACCGCGTTTCTGAGGTCCTGCCTGATGAGGCCCATGTCCTCGCGCACCTCCCCGATTTTAGTCTCCACAGCTGTTTGCGATGATTGAATTGCCAGGAGAATGGCATTTACTCCTTCCGGTGCCAGGCCCCCCGCTGCCGTCTCTCCGTCTCCTCTAGGGCCTGTTGGAGTTGTAAATTGATCAATCTTTTGCTGAGAGGGCAGGGGATGTTTATTCGCTCTATCCTTCCCCATTTTGTCTCGGAGGGAGGGGATGGAGTGTCTAGTTCGAATTATGCAGCTCTTCTGTCCAAATTCTACACCCTAGACGCATCCACAGGGAAGGTCCCAAAGGAGGACCATCGGCAGGGTCTCATCAGGGCACATCAATGATAGATGTCGCAGTCCCCTCCCCGGGGCTTGGTGGCCTCCGGTCAGCCACGTGTTGCTGGTCTGCCAAGTGTCTGGTTTCTCTCCGTTCCAGGAGACTTCAACACTTCTTCAGTGGGTTCCCATCTCCAGGGTCTGTTGGCGTGCTTTATCAATGTTATGGCCGTGGGTTGGGAACAGGTCCCCGGGGAGTCTCTTTACTTTGAAGAATGGAAATCGCGGGGGCACAACACTGTTGCCCAAATCTGCTGCGCCCTTTTGAGTTTCCAATGCAATGTTTATTCTTTCCTTCTTCTTAGGAGGGGGCAGCCCCGCTCCCGGGCGGCCGGACCCGGGGGCCGAGGGCCGCCCACCCCACCCCGGTCGCCACGGAGCAACGGACAGGAGAGCGGCCGCACCGCACAGCCGCGTCCTACCCGGCTCAAGCGAGGCAGCCCCCACCATGTGGCTCACCTCTTTAGCGCCAGCATCGTTGCGATCATATCGCCAGGGTAGGGTACATCAATTCGGCCGCGTCGCCTCTTCTCTTGCGGGGGCTCCAGATTAAACGGCTCGCTCGCCCGCAGCAGTTTTATTTGCGGTCAGGCCCCCGTCCTGGGGCCCGGCCGCGCAAGTCTGAGTCAGACAGGGGAGCCCCGTCCCAGGGCTCACCCTCCCCAGGTTTCCCTCTGCTCTCCGAGCCCGGCGCCACGGAGTCCGAGTCTCCGAGGGCCAACAAGGGACGCCGGCTGCGTCGCTCCACCATCCGCCGGGGGCCCCAGGTCACAGTCCGCTCCAGGCACTTGAGCGCTGCGCACGGCACTCACTCCGGTGGCGGCCCCGTCAGCGGGCGAGCCCCGGTCCCCGGGCTCGTCGAGACGCCGTCAGCCCGGCCGCCATCTTGGGAGACCTATCGATCCGGTCGCGACCAGCGCTCACGGCTCGGCCCGTGCTGACACCGGTGCCGGAGGTCTCATCAATGTCTGGGAGCTAGCGGGAACAACTAGGGCAGCGTAATAAATTTCCCTGGTGGCAGCTTCTTAGGGCGGATGACGGAGGGGTCCAGAGCACTCTCAGAGTGCGACCGCCATATTGACGCCCGAAGCCACGCCCCCTCATTTGATTTTCTTAAATAATTACTAGCCCTTGATGTTGACCACCTATGTGCTAGTTGTAAAACCTATTGTCAAACATGGCTAAAAACTAACACTTGGATTTGTGGCGTTTTTCAGGTGGAAATTCATGCAGTAAACTAAGCCTTTTTCATTTGAAAGTAAGGGCCTTGTGGGGGGGGGGGGCAGGTATTATACATTGATCTGCTTATGCCTATCTGAAAGGCAATGAGTAGTGATTTATCTGTTGAAATGGATATATGATTTAGCTCACTGTTGTCGTATGTCAACCATTACCTACTATAGCCTTTATGTTTCTGTTCTTTACAGGGAATTTACTAAAGTAGGGTTTTTGTCCACTCTGACTTGAATGGCCAAAACTGTAACATACGCCCTTTCCTCCACCCCTCCCCTTGATCTTTCAGTTTTGCTCACTGATTCTTGTACCAGTCTTGGTTGGGTTTTTTTGGGCTTCATTTTTGTTAGTGTCAGTTCTTCTTGATACTGGATTTTGAGCCAGAAGGTTCAACACCTCTCCCTTAGTTTCTGTCATCCAGTAGCAGTGCTTCATAAATAATGGAAATGGAGATATATATATGCTCACAAATGAATTGGGAAAGCATGCCTCCATTGTTCACTTTGAATATTTCATTCTGAAAATAGTAAATAGCTACTGCCATGTTTGCCCTGTAATCTTAATCTAATCTTAATTGAGCTCCAGCATCTATAAATCATTTACCGCCAACCGAGACAGGAGAGCTACTCTACCTCAGTGGCTGAGGGTTTGGTGACCTGTTTATGGATCATTACTCATTTATTTTCATTTGCTGGCATTATTTAGTTGTACACGCCGACAGGTCCAGGTCTGCTGTTTGTGCACACCTAGACTTGGGGTTGTTGCATACTGGGAACATTTAACAAATGTAAGCACAGTTTCTTGATGCCACTGTTGCCCACTGCCATCCGGAGTTTCAGGTGCATGTGTTCCTGGCTAAATGTGTTGCTGGTAGATTAGAACAGGTTTAAAACGATTATCTTCCTTAACAGTCATCTTTCATATGTCTTCTAACAGGTGGTGTATGAT
This sequence comes from Pleurodeles waltl, assembly GCF_031143425.1. NCBI lineage: Eukaryota > Metazoa > Chordata > Amphibia > Caudata > Salamandridae > Pleurodeles > Pleurodeles waltl. The sequence goes on along the minus strand of NC_090444.1, from coordinate 1,426,195,102 downwards.
ATATACTTCTGACACCATTTTGCGAATCTTTATAAGTAAATGTCTTTCACTGTATGAATTAAATAAGAAGTTGGCAAACTCCAGAACATTATTCATCCTATAACAAATTATTTTCTATAATCCTAAAGGTTGCCCTTTATTGGTGATTCTTTATGTCCAAGAGAAAGGAATGTTGTCAGGGTCAGGACCCACTCGCCTCCCTCATTATCATCCTCCAGGCCTACCCCTGCTTCACTCCTTTATAAAAACCCACAACCCTTTACAATACAGTATAATACAATACATACCCCTGCTTGTAAAAGAAGAGAAGATTGTCAAAATATAGTCGCCCTTTTCCATAGCCATCAACCTTAACACCTCCCGATTCAATGTCTCCTAGGAATCTACTGGTTTAGCCTCTGTATGAGAAAAAAAGGTTGTAGGGATACATTTGCCTCCATCCATGGTCAAACCCAGGTTGACTGGGAAGCTCTCCTACAAACCAACCTTACTTTTAATTCCTGTGAATTCCCTTTTTCTCCATGGTGCATATGGTCTCTCTCCTGGGGGTTTTGAATCCTCCACACCCCCCCCCCCCCGTAAAAAGAAAGGGGTCACAAGACTAGGGTCAGACATTTTAAGGGTCAAGTGACCCTAGGGTCGGTCTGCATTAATAGTGATAATGTCGATCTGCCACGTTGCAGAATATGCAGCGTTTCTACAGCTAGGCTCCCGATGGTGTACATACTCACACAGGAGTGGTAAGCTCCACCTGAAGCAATAATGGCTATGTGACCTCCACATCATAGACCAGTCCACTTATGGATGTAAGGCGTGTCTCGGTTCTGACACCATATGCCTTTCCTGCCTCACTTATATTTATCATATTAATCAGATGTCAAAATAAAGGTGCACGTTTTAGTAATCTCTCTTAACATACATAGCTGAATTTTTCAGTCTAGAAGTGAACCAAAAGAAATGGATGTTAATGTATAGTTCTAATGGCAGCATCAGAGCACTTGTAACACCACACGTTAACAGACACAATTATAATAAAGAATATACACCAAGTGGTTATCTAAACTCTTACACCCAGTTGAACTGTGGAGCTGCCACTGTTGTTGTATTGAGAATGAAAAAGGGGATGTGTACAGGCCAGGAGTTGTAGTTTGATGAAAGGCATCATTTACTCGAAAGACTGGAAATGCTGGAGCATAGGGCATTTTATCCTAGTTAGGGGGGGGGGGGCACTGTTGGACGGAAAAGGCGTTATTTGTCAGAGAAAACGACACTCGGGTAAGCACAGCACACGATTCTGCGTCATTTTGCAGAAGTAGGTGGGTACAACAACAGGAACCACGCAGCACCGCCACAGATCTTTCCCACTCCTCCTCCCAGGGGTCAGGCTCCTCTCGCACTTCCCCGTTCTAGAACATTACATGAACAAGGAAGCGCGAGATAAGAGTGCCACACCCACAGTCCGGATTCTGGTTTAAATTGCTGTAAAGAAAAAAGAGGCATTATGCACTGTAAACACATTGTGAGGTGTTCTGGATCGATGCGACCAAGGTCACGTGCGGTTTGTTTTACCATTTTGTGTTTTTTTTCTAGTCGTTTTAAAGTTACTCTTATATTCTGAAGTTTAGAAGATAATGAAATAATGTGAAACTGTAAAATCTTTACAGCTTAGTTACACAGGTCTGTGAAGAGCGTCCAGCTGCCATCGGAGTCCTTAAGTCTTCAGGAGCAGCGGTATAAGGTACCTCATTGGTGCAGCCGGTTATCTGCAGGGTTCCTCTTCTCGTCGACAGGCGTTCATGTGCACTAACGAATACGCAGCGAAGGAAGTCTTATTGTACAGTTATTGTTGAAATTCATAAGCCATTTGAACAAAAGCAGCACTTGTGTCTACAAGGGAAGATTATGTACGTGTCTGGGGTTGCATCTTGTGTTTAGGCATTCTCAGGGCACTTCCATATAACATAAAATACCACACAAGTGTCTGTGACCCTTTCATTATAAAGATTGTGTGGGTGCACATTGTTTACCCAAGGGATCCTGAGGAGGTGTTCCCCTGTTTGCATGCAAATAAGGGGATGCCTTTTTACCCGCGCCGTATTGCAGACCAGACACAGGGCCGAATATGCTGTGAAGAGGCACACAGAGTGTGTGCCCCAAAGGAACCAGTGCATAGGCATAGCCTGTGCGCCCCTTGAGTGTGCTGCTTGAGACAGGGTTCGAGGCTTCCAGGGAACCTGCAGTATAGCCACACACTGCACCTCCTTGTCTGCGTTAGGCACATCCATGAGATAGCACCATGCACAGACCACTACAGTGTGCCATTTTACATAATACGTCGCAGCCGTGTGTAAAAGTAATGGTGGGTGCTTTACAGAAGCAGAACATAGATTTAAACATACAGTATGTGTAGGACTCTTTGCATGTGGTTGTCCTACAAAGTTTAGTCGGAAAGATGCTTTTGGGAACTGGCTGGTAACTCAAGGACAGAATGGGATTTACTAGAGAAGTCCATAACAGTCTCAAAAACTGAATTTTCAAGGGGGTGCTTTAACTCTAGTACAGAAGACAGCAGAAAATGTTTTTTATGATAGATTTTTTCACTTCTTTCAGTCTACCTCTATAAAGAACTACCCACTAAGTTGAACGTCTACCGTTGTCGTGATACACCTGTCTGACTGACTTATAGAACTGCATCTGTTTTTGTAGCCCGCAAGTACAGATGTATTCAGGTGTTAATATGTGTTGGACGAAGCATTGCATGAGCTTATTGCATCGGCGCACCTGAAAACCTCACTCTTTCACCTGACAATGCGATCCTCTTCACCGACTTTAGAATCCCTCGTCTTATTGCCACCATGCACTTCTAGCCTGGGAAGATCCTTTGTCTGTACTCAATAATTCTCGAATATAGCAGTAAGTGCACGGATCTGTAGCAGAAATGATCCCAATTTGTATTGGATTGTGTGATTGTACTTCAGGCTTAGCCCCGTGTATATGCTGTACCCCTTGCCACAAAAAACTATCTTTCAGGCCTAACGTCTCCTTCCCTTTCGTCATGCACAGATGGTAGCGCGTTAAACTAAGCTTGTGACTCACGCTATAAAGTAAGAAAAAAATAAAATAAATAATGCAGGCATATCAATAAGTGTCTCAGCGGGGTGCTGCAAGATGTCTTTTTAGCTCCGCATCAAATTCATCAAAGCAAGCAGAGCTTACAAAATGATTGCAGCTGATATACGTTTTCTTTGCTTTCAGCACCGTGAATTTTAATTATTTTCTTTGTAGGGATTTTTCTCGTAGGTTTCAAAGACAGGCTGTGTTTATTATATAAAGTTATTTAGAGTACTACGTGTGTATTCAGAATTACAAATGCTCCTGTGTCCAGGCTGTTATATATCCAAATCACTCTTTGCAGAAAGCTGCTTCACCATTATTATTTAAATGTTTGTTCAGTGCTGCACCCTACAGATTATGACCTTTCAATGAGAATGTAGGCATTTTAAGTTGACTGCTTACTAGTTATTTGTAGGAGGCAGGCTTGATAATGATGACGCTTATGAATACCTTTGGGAAAAGTGAACTAACATTGTAGCTTTCAGTCGGAGCTCATATGAGCACGACAAAGAGTTACAAACACGACAGAGAAAGGAAAACATGGCTCGATATTTATCTTGTTTTTAGGCATTTGATGGGGGAACATTTGGGTTAACATACCTGTGAAATCATTTCATTGTTTACAACCGATAGAAGCATTGTTAACACAGACCCTGTGACAATTACAGTTAGGGACAGGAGCTTATTACATTACCAACTCAATGACAACTAGGATTGGAAGGTTCCTTAACCTTGTTTAACAATGAAAAACCGTACACAGATTACTTTTTCAGGAGGGGCTACAGAAGTCTGATTTTCATTTGGCTCCACCCTTTTGTTGATCTTTCTTTCTTTTTTAATTCTGTTTATTTGCTTTTGCAACTTTAGCAAGCAATTAAAACGCAATTCTTACTCAAGAGCTATACATTTACTCATTTGCATCATCACTATCATGGGTGCTAATCACAAAAGTACTAACAGAAGAAATAAAATCACGTCATTACTGAATAGCAGACACCAGAACTGTTCAAAATTCCACGACTTCCAAGCCACTCGCCACCATGTCCTGCATCTGAGCAGTGCAGTTATAATTTGGTCTGGCAACTATTTTGCCAAAATAGACAAGACACTCCACACACTGCACCGGGATGGCTGCACCATGAGGAAAGCTCTGAAGAGCACTATACAGGTCTGTATACGACAGAGGCCCTCACTCCCGAATACCAAAGTGTACCATGGAGTAGCTGAACCCTACATTTTTTTCCCTAAAATAAAAAATAAAAAACAGTATTTATTTATTTCCCAACCATGGAACATGTGTTCACCAACCCGGGATCCTAGGCGCTCCCTCTGCCCATCCTTCCCACCCGTTGAGGTCCCCAGCCCTAAAAATACCATACTCATTGCTTATCCACCCTTTCCCGATCTTCCTAATTTTATTTGGACGCCCTCTCCCTTCATAAATTTTCTTTTCCTTGGCGTGGCTCATATCCATTTCTTTTTCCCTGTCTTTTATGGTTGGGGCCACTGAGGAGCCCGATTTAGCTCTACATAATTAATGACTGGGGCCACAGTCCACACACAAACCAGCTTTTAGGATAGAAAGATCAGCTTCGGGGGTGATGACGCATGTCCACTATGTTTACGGGGAACAAGGAAAGGAAGCACCTACCTGAACTGACCAGGACCAACTTGAAAGCCTGGTATGACGCCACAGGCACTATGGGCGGGAAAGGAAGGAACGCCATGGAAGGATACCACCCTGACTGAAACTGAGAGGGTGGTAAGATACCTTAAATGGGAACAAATAAGGATCAAAATGCTGGGGGATGTAAGAGAAGGAGAAGACTTTCAATCATTTGAAACGCTACAACATATGTACACTGTGGCTGAGACTCAGTGGTTTAAATACCTTCAATTAATACATGCCCTGAAGAAAGACAAGATCTTGGAATAGTATCTTCCAGAATACTCTTTTCTGGAGCGCTGGGTCTTGGGTGACGCTATTACTCACACGGCAGTCTCCTGGCGTACCGTACCGTACAATACTAAATAACATACTGGATAACCTAGTGAAACTGCATGAGGAATGGGAAACAAATATCGGAATCATGGAGTGCAGTGACATGGAGTGGTGAAGAGTAGAGTGAAGTAGGGTTAAGTGAAGTAAGCATGGAGTGGTAGCACACTGCCATTAAAGACAACACAACTTCAATTGAAATGACCATTACATTTACAGAGACAAACAGTTTCACTGATAAAAGTGTACATTGCATAAGGAAAAATATATGGTAATGCCACGACCTAGTGTATTGATTAATTTTGGTTATATTGAACAAGTTACTTATCTTTGGTAATGCCTTATCTAGGAGACACTATATCTAGCTGTAGGTTCCCTACCTTAGAATTAGCCCCAGGCATCAGACTGGGTCACACTTTTTTTTTTCATGAGCAGTACCGTTGTGTGCTGGTAGGTGGTGATGGTGTTCAGCTCCACATGCTCTGGAAGTGACGTTTGCGATGCCTGTGTTGGTGCCATCCTGGTGCGCTCACATCAGTTACTTTTCACAACTTTCTACGCCAGCGGCTCAGAACCACTAAGAACACTGATCACTGGTGTGAAAGACTAGTGTCCTGAAAGCAAAGAAGCCCCACCCCTAAAAATCTGTTTGCAGCGTAGGGAGCCTGGGTGGCTCGGTAAGGAATCTGTGGCTAGGTATAGTCTCTAACAGATGAGGCATTACCAAAGGTAAGTAACTTGTTTATATGATAGCGACTTCTAGCTGCAGATTCCTTACCTTAGAAGAGATATCCAAGCAACGCCATCCCTAGAGGTGGGTCTGAAGACCAATTACAGACAAGAAAGCCCTGCAGGTCCAATTTGGCAAAACGTCTGTTCCGAAGGACCTGACTGTCCAGGCAGTAGTGTTTGGTCAATGTGTGCAATGAGGCCCACGTGGCTGCCTGGCAGATGTTCAGGACTGTAACGCTGCATGCTAATGCACTGGTCACATCTTTGGCGCTAGTGAAATGAGCTCACAAGCTCTCAGGGGATTGCCTCATGGCCAGTGCGTAGTAGATCTTGATACAGAGGACAGTCCATCTGGAGATGGTCCGCTTCTGCACGGCCCGTCCTTTCTTAGCTCAGACATACCCCACGAAGATTTGGTCATCCACCTAAAACTCTTCTGTGCAGTCAAGGTAGAAGACAATGCTCTTTTTGGGTCCAGACTGTAGAGTCGCACCTCCTCCTTGGAGGGATGTGGCGGAGCATAAAAAGTAGGCAGGGTGACAGGTTGGCCTACATGAAAGTGAGTGATCACATTCGGGAGAAAGGAAGCCTTTTTGTGAAGCACCAGTTTGTCAGGATAGATGATGAGGTAAGGAGGCTTGGATGATAGAGCCTGAAGCTCACTGACCTTCCAGGCAGATGTTATTACCATGAGGAATTGATAGTCTGTAACCTGGGAGGGCAATTATAAAGTGACTCAAAGGGGATCACACATTAGAAAAGTCAAGACAAGATTAAGGTCCCACTGAGACATGATAAATGGAGACAGAGGGAAAAGATGCTGAAGACCTTTCACAAATCTATGTACAAGAGGGGACTTGACGATGGATGGTTGATCAGGCTACCGCAAAAAGACAGAGATAGCAGAAAGATAGCTCTTAAGAGTGGCCAAAGCAGAGCTAATGATTGGCGGGACGCATGGCTGCCAAGATGACCTCCGAGACTTCGGGAAGACGGTCAAAAGCTGTCAACTGTCACTGCTCAATCTCCATGCAAGAAGGTGAAAATCTGGACAGGTTTTGGTGGAGGACTGTCCCCAGGTACTGAGGCAGAAGATCCTCCTGAATGGGCACCCTGATCAAAGGATACCAGCCTCTTTGTGCCCAGTCTGAAGCCACAAGTATGGATTGGGCCTGATCGTTCTTGATCTTCTTGAGAAATCTGGACAGGAGTGGTATTGGCAGAAAGGCGAACAGTAAAAAGTACATCACTCTCCAATATATTTAGTCAAGCTAACCATTTACAAACAAAGCCTTAATATTTATTCAGATATTAATTAATCTAAACACAAGTATATGTGTATATATCCATCATTATTTAAAACTGTACACTTTTTATACAATGAATAATGAACCCCCATCCACTCAATAACTCTCACACAGAAGGCCTTCAATCATCTATACAGGGAGTGCAGAGTTATTAGGCAAATTAGTATTTTGACCACATCATCCTCTTTATGCATGTTGTCTTACTCCAAGCTGTATAGGCTCGAAAGCCTACTACCAATTAAGCATATTAGGTGATGTGCATCTCTGTAATGAGAAGGGGTGTGGTCTAATGACATCAACACCCTGTATCAGGTGTGCATAATTATTAGGCAACTTCCTTTCCTTTGGCAAAATGGGTCAAAAGAAGGACTTGACAGGCTCAGAAAAGTCAAAAATAGTGAGATATCTTGCAGAGGGATGCAGCACTCTTAAAATTGCAAAGCTTCTGAAGCGTGATCATCGAACAATCAAGCGTTTCATTCAAAATAGTCAACAGGGTTGCAAGAAGCGTGTGGAAAAACCAAGGCGCAAAATAACTGCCAATGAACTGAGAAAAGTCAAGCGTGCAGCTGCCACGATGCCACTTGCCACCAGTTTGGCCATATTTCAGAGCTGCAACATCACTGGAGTGCCCAAAAGCACAAGGTGTGCAATACTCAGAGACATGGCCAAGGTAAGAAAGGCTGAAAGACGACCACCACTGAACAAGACACACAAGCTGAAACGTCAAGACTGGGCCAAGAAATATCTCAAGACTGATTTTTCTAAGGTTTTATGGACTGATGAAATGAGAGTGAGTCTTGATGGGCCAGATGGATGGGCCCGTGGCTGGATTGGTAAAGGGCAGAGAGCTCCAGTCCGACTCAGACGCCAGCAAGGTGGAGGCGGAGTACTGGTTTGGGCTGGTATCATCAAAGATGAGCTTGTGGGGCCTTTTCGGGTTGAGGATGGAGTCAAGCTCAACTCCCAGTCCTACTGCCAGTTCCTGGAAGACACCTTCTTCAAGCAGTGGTACAGGAAGAAGTCTGCATCCTTCAAGAAAAACATGATTTTCATGCAGGACAATGCTCCATCACACGCGTCCAAGTACTCCACAGCGTGGCTGGCAAGAAAGGGTATAAAAGAAGGAAATCTAATGACATGGCCTCCTTGTTCACCTGATCTGAACCCCATTGAGAACCTGTGGTCCATCATCAAATGTGAGATTTACAAGGAGGGAAAACAGTACACCTCTCTGAACAGTGTCTGGGAGGCTGTGGTTGCTGCTGCACGCAATGTTGATGGTGAACAGATCAAAACACTGACAGAATCCATGGATGGCAGGCTTTTGAGTGTCCTTGCAAAGAAAGGTGGCTATATTGGTCACTGATTTTTTTTTGTTTTGTTTTTGAATGTCAGAAATGTATATTTGTGAATGTTGAGATGTTATATTGGTTTCACTGGTAATAATAAATAATTGAAATGGGTATATATTTTTTTTTGTTGAGTTGCCTAATAATTATGCACAGTAATAGTCACCAGCACACACAGATATCCCCCTAACATAGCTAAAACTAAAAACTACTTCCAAAAATATTCAGCTTTGATATTGAGTTTTTTGGGTTCATTGAGAACATGGTTGTTGTTCAATAATAAAATTAATCCTCAAAAATACAACTTGCCTAATAATTCTGCACTCCCTGTATATGACTCAACACACAAGAACCATCAAACACAAAAATACAAATAATATCAACATACAAACGATCACACACCACCGGAGAGACAAACAATTATAAACACAATAGTGTATCCTAATGAAAGAATTCCGTTAATCTCAAGTTCAAATGTCAAAAAAATGTTAAATTAGGATACCACACTCATGTATATATAAATCACAATTACTTTCCGATAAAGAACTTTAAATCAATCCATTGCGCAAATGTTGCAATTCGTATCAAAAGAGTCAATGTCCGTAATCAAACTATAGATTCTAACTCTTATAGTAACTTCTCATCTGCAAGATTTCTTCATCGTTTAGTTCAATAAAACTCAGTCCAGTAGGTCTTTAAAGGCTTGGTATCATTAACAAAATTTCATGATCAATTGGTTGAGTCCTCCTTCTTGCCAGACGATAGATAATCCTGATTGCCTTAGTGAGCCATCAAATATTGAAAAAAAACTGCTGACAAGCGTTTCGGTGGACTTATGTTTTTAAATATGTTCATAATCCTCACGGCCACCTTCATCAGGGCACTGAATCCAATAATGCACACTGCGTCATCTTTTTAAATCTGACGGTAATAAATCAAACACGACAAGGACTACCAAATCAATATCGAGTCCAAGAACCAAGAATGCCAAAGCTTAAAGAATCTCTTGGAACGTCGAACAAGATCCTCTGTATGTTTTTTCTGCTTTTTAAGATCCTCTGTCTGGGAATACCGGCTTGCTTTCTTCAACTGTTTCTACTTTTTACTGTTTGTATATTTCCCTGAACTCTCTCCATATTTGTATAGGGTCCCTGTATCTTGTTACAGTTATTGGCAGAAAGGCATACAGGAGACGTGAGCTCCACTCGAGACGAAAAGCATCTCTGAGTGAGAGCCACCTTGGAAACTCCACCGTTCGAACCTGCTGACATTTCACATTCTAAGTGGAGGCAAACAGAACTAACCAAGTCTCTCCCCACTGCTGAAAGAGACCATGCACCACCTCCGGATGAAGGCGCCTTTCATGATTCCACTAGGTATCTTTGGCTAAGTTTGTCTGCTCTTGCAGTTCAGAGAGTCTGTCAGCTGTTGAACCACCAGGGAAATGTCTTGATGTTCCAGCCACGTCCAGAGACACAGGACATCTTGACAAAGGGTCCACGACCCCACCCGCACTGTTTGTTGCAGTACCACATGATGGTGGTGCTGTTCATGAAAACCTGCACTAGTGTCCCCTTAATTGAGAGTATGAAGTATTTCAATGCTAGTTGGATTGCTCGGAGCACCAATAGATTGCTGTGGAGTCTGTATTCCGCGGGCAGATCAGAGACTTCTGATCTCCACTTCTCCCAGATGGCCGCCTCGTCCCAGGAGTGACTTATCTGTCACTCCTGTGAGATCTGGTAGAGGAAGGGAGAGGGTCCTGCCGCTGACACACTCATGTTTTGTAAGCAACTATTACAGATCTTTCGCAGTTCTCTCTGAGATCTGGACAATGTCGGAGAGATTGCCTTGATGCTGCGCCCATTGAAACTGCAGGTCCCACTGCAAGGTCCCCATATGTCAGTGGGCATGTGTTACCAGCAGGAGGCCATGAGGCCCAGCAACCTCAGAGTCGAGTCTCACTGAAATCTGGATAGAGGCTGAAACTTGTTGTTTGGGAGGATAAGCCTGAACTTCACAATATCCAGAACAACTCATATGAAGGGAAGCGTGTGAGAGGAAGTCAGGTGTGACTTCATGCTGTAGTCTGGAGTTGAGAGTAGGAGACGGCAGCCTGGGGCGAGCGTGGCTTCAACAGCCAGTCATAGAGACAGGGGAAGACTGGCACACCTGGACTTCGCAGATGAGCTGCAACCATCTCCATCACCTTGGTGAACATCCGAGGGGAGCTGGAAAGGCTAAAGGTAGCACGGTGACCTGCAAGTGCTCATGGCCTGTGGTTAACCCAGGTAAAGTCTGTGGCCAGGCAGGATGGGGATGTGGTATTGGGTATCTTGCAACTCAAACTCTACCATACAGTCTCCTGTGTCCAGGGCAGACAAGACCTGTACTAACTTGATCATTGTGAACTTGTCCTTTTTGAGGAAGAAGTTGAACCAGTTCAGGTCTAGAATTTGAAAAAGGCCTCCTTCTTTCTTGGGCACTTCAATGTAGTGGGAATAGCATCCACAGCCTACTTTTGGCATCAGTGCCATCTCTATGGCTCACTTGGCCAAGTGAGCAATCACTTCTTGGCAGATAAGGTATTGATGAGCCTCCATCAGCCTGTTGTAAGTGGGTCACTTGGGGGGATGGTTATTCACGAAGGGGACGGAGTAACCTCTTCGGATGATCTGCATAACCCACCTCTCCGATGTAATGGACTGCCAGTGGGACAAGTGATGGCAAATCCTGGTGCCGACTGGATGCCCATGATGGTATGGGGGCAGATTAGGAGGGTATGGAGACTGCTGCAGCTGGAGGATGATGGACAGCCCAGACCGCTGGCTGCCAGATTCACAGGGTCTGTGGGTACTGCATCCTTGGCCACGCAGAAGCTGGGGAGCATGCGCAACAGGCTGGCTGGGAGGGTAAAGGCGCAGTTGAAAGCCCCTTTCTTGGCTTTGAAAGGAGCTAAAGGCAGATTGTGGGAAAATAGGGGCCTTGGAATGGCCTAAGGACCCAAGGTTGTAACCCTGTTGTCCTTTAAAGCGCCCCTGTGCCGAATCCGCTTTGTTTCGGAACAGATGGGAGCCATCATGTCCATAAGTGATGATTGGACATCCCCAGAAAAGACAGTAGTCCTTAGCCAGGGTAGGCACCTCAAGGCCACCATCGACCAAACTGTTGTGCCCAGTGAGTCGGTCAGATCCAACCCACGACAGATAGTGAACTTCACTGCATCTCTCATGGGCAACAGCCGGGGGGAATGTGGACCGGGCCACCTCCAGGACCAATGACTGCACCTGCACAACGTGTCCCACAGAGCATGGGAATAGCGCCCAAAAAGGCATGCAGTGTTTACTGACTTCAATGCCAGGCTGGTGGAAAAAAACATCTTCTGTATATTGTCCAGCCTCTTGTATTCCCTGTTGATGAGTTGGTAGTGAATGCACCAGGGTTTACATGGGGCATAGAGGCTTGGACCACAAAGCTCTCTGGGATGGGGTGTTAGAGGAGGTTTGGGTCTCCAGGAGTGGGGTGTGGTTGTGTGCAGTTGTCATATTCACAGGAACCCATGTGTTGGGTTTGAACCATGCCCCCAGAAGGACATCTGTGAGGGCCTTGTCAGACAGGAGTAGCAGTTCTAACCAGGAGACTGCTTGTTTCAACACCTCCATCATGACGTCTTGACTGCTACCGTGGGCAAACTGAGGTCCAAGAGTTCCGATGCCCTCTGCACCACCATAACGAAAGGTGCTCCCCCTTACATAGCCATGGTAGGGGGAGAAAGCATATCAATATCTGGAGAAGTATCCAGCCCACTGGCTTCACCCAGATCCTCACACCAATCCATGTTAGGGTCTTCATAGTGCTGGTATTCTTCAGGGTCCAGTGACCCCCTCCCAATCCTTCCTACGACCTAGCCTATGGGAATAGGGCTGAGGCTCTAGTTAGGAAGGCATGGCTTCAGTCGGCACCATTGGCAGCATCAGTGGATGCCCGTACGGCTCTGTGTCGGGATGAGGATTTGGGTGGTGCCAGGAGCGTCGACATTAGAACTGGTGCGGGGAAGGGTCAACATGGCACAACCGGCGTCGGTCCTGATCCAAAATTGGGACCTAGCAGTGTTGATTACAGGTGTGTCGACTCCAGGTGCATCAGTGTGGAACCAGAAGGGGCCCCTTCCGTACCCCTGGGGCCCAAATGTGCACTGGACAGAATGGGCCGCCCAAATATGAGGGGCATGGTCTCATAGAACTCTTTAAGCTGGGCAGGGGTCTTTGGCTCCCGAAAACTCAGTAAGGGGCGGAGACTGCCCAGGCGCTGGTTCTACCGCAGAGCCAGGCCTCGATGCACAACTTTCCTTCATCTCATTGGTCGATGGATGAGGTGAAGTCTAAGGCCTCTTTGACTACTACTTCTTTTTGTGGTCGTGGGACTTACCAGAGTGACCCAAAGACTTCAAATGCGACCATGATCTCCGGCTCGTCGATCCTATCCTGGGACCTTCTTCTCGACTGCGATCTGGATCATTGTGGTGTTGCATGTCGAGCTGCCAGAAGCTTGAAGGATTGCTTCTTCCAGGCCTTTGGGATCATGGCGCGGAATCCGCACCGACCCTCGGGTCATGGTTGCTCTCAAGGCACAAGAGGCATACAAGATACAGATCCGTTATTGTTATTTATCCATGACAGGCACATCAGGGCTTGAAACCTGCCTATCTAGACATCATCCCTGCCACATTAGGAGGAAAAAAACGTACTTCACAAATAGTTGACAAAACGTTGAAAAAGGTACTTAAAAGTGACTAAGGGTAGCCCTTTTCTTGATCTGCGCTGAAAGAAAAGAACTGACAGCGTGCCTGGAGGGCGCCTATGTAGGCACCATGAACGTCCCTTCCAGCACTACATCCCGGCGTGCAGGGTTACTGCTCATGAAATAATTTCTAGGTACAGTTTGACGCCTGAGGATAATTCTAGGGTAAGGAGTCTGTGGCTAGAAGTCTATATCAGTTAAAATATTTGTTTTCACCACAGTTGATAATTACCAAAAAAAAGTGCTTCAGTTTTGCTTTCTATATTCGGAAATATCTGCACTGATCATTTATGGAACTGTAAAATTTTGTTTTGTGTTAGAAAAAAAAATAACATTGTACGGCATACCCCAAATAGCCAGCTAGAAAAAAATATCCTACAGCTTTTCTCTCTCTCTCAAATGCACTCAGCGGATTGTCACATAAATCCTCTCACTTTGAATTCAGAGGAAGGAAAGTAAACACAACATTTCTCTGGAAGACAGAGCCTCACATTCAACCTCTGTCTTTGAATGCACAGAAAATGTGACAAGTTAAGAAAAGATTTAGATAGAGTCAGTACTAGTGTAAGAATACAGTAAATATAGTCTGAGCAAAGGAAGGGATGAACTCAAGCCGGACAGCCTAAAACAAATGAAGCCAGAAAATAGAAGACACAAAATGTGAGTTGCAAAGCCAGTGTAAAGCAATGGGTGGGTGCATTCCCAGGGAAGCTTTCTGAATGTTCCCAAGATAATGTTAGCAAACCAGGTAGGCTTCGACCTAAAAACCTATGCTGGGGCGATAGTTGGTTGATTACAAGACAATAGTACTCAAGTTTAGTTTACATTTAAGATAGCAAACCTTCAAAATGTACTACTAAATTGTAAGCTCTAAAGTTGATACAAATGCTGTCTGTGTGGAGATAAAAGGAAAGGTAGTGGTATTAAACTTGAAACATTTATAGTTAAAATTTACATTTTATGCTTAGATTCCTAAGGTGCTACCATTGAATGAAGACGCAGCCCTTTCTTGAGATTGGACCTCAACTCCAGGAATCTGGGACCTGTTGCTTTCTCTGTTATCGCCATCTGAACTGGCTCTCTTTTGGGTTACGTCTAAGGGTCAGTTCCTTCTGCAGGCATAACCGTGACTTCCCATTGAGTCCTCTTTCCATAGCAATATTACAGCTATTGTCCCTGTATTGTTTCTGGTCTCAAAGGAACTGACCTTCAATGTAACATCATAACTCTCCTGACAGTCTACTCGGTTATTGTACTCTACTCTTTGCTTTTCTGTCACATTTATAGGCCCTTTCTCTTTTGTAATCCTGTTCATGCTATTTAAAGGGCCCTAAAACAGTAAACTGAATAATATCAAGCTCCTTGTGTACTGGTTTCAAAACGGGGACACTCCATTGACTGCACTTGCTGATCACGGTTATTATATTAAAATGTTCCTGTACACGTTCTTTAAGACCAGAACAATGATTCACCTGAGCAGAGCAGCTTCAGTTTCTGCAGAAGTTAAACAGTCAAATACTAGTAAATATCAAAACAGACTGTCCAACCTACAGAGAGTGAGAAAGATTTAATGGATGCTCGTTGCATTCTAAGAAGTGGCTTTCTGTTTATTATTGGGTGCAGTGCTGGCTTTAACCCCTGCGTTGCTAAGCCTTCCCCGCCTGTGTGCTAAGACTTTTTTGGGCTATTTGCGTTCGTTTGAACGTAGTCCCCCATAACATTTTGTCCACATAAGCTATCCATGCCAAATTTGCGTCCTTTTTTTTTTTTTTTTTTTTTTTTTTTTTTTTTTTTTAACATCATGGGGATTATAAGGTACCCATGGTTTGTTGATTCCCCTAGAGGGGGCAGAAAAATTAGCCAAAATACAGCTACTTTTGGGGGTTTTAGGGAAAAAGGTGCTGCAGAAGAAAGCATCTAGTTTTTTCCAGCAAATGTCATCAACGAAGGGTTTGCGGTGCTATCTTCTCAGCTTTTATAAACAGGCAGATTAGAATCAGAAAACCACATTTTTCAACACAGTTTTGGCATTTTACTGGAGCATAACCCCATTTTTTTCCAAATTCTTTTCTATAGAAAATAACACTTGAAATAAACAAATATTGAAATTGAGTTGAAAAAAACAACCATTTGTGTCTAACTTCATCTGTAACTTTTTCTAACTATGGCAGATTTTCTAAAGCAATATACCGTTATGTCCGCTTGACCTCTCTGGTTGCATGGATAAATAGTGCTTGTAGGTTCTCCAAGAACCCAAGGTACCCAGAGCCAATAAATGAGCTTGCAATCGTTTTTCATTGTTTACCAGGTATACTGCAATTAATTTGGTAATATATCAAGAGTTAAAAAAAATAGGTATCGAGGAAGCCTATGTATTTCTGAAATGGGCACAAGATATGGAGTTTAGAAACTGTGTTTTTTTGCACATCTCTGATTTGGGGGTATCCATACTAGCCTGTGAATTAGAGGGCATTTCTCAAAATGACTTATTTATTGCACGCTGTCTTACATTTGAAAGGCACAAATGCAGAGAAAGACAATTGGTAATGACACTTGTTCTGGTATTCTGTGTTTTCCCAAGTCTCCTGATAGAAATAGTACCTCGCGTCTGTGGGTAGGCCTAGTTCCTGCAGCAAGAAACAGCCCAAAATGCAACTTGGACACCACATTTTTCCACTGAAAAATGGCTTGTTTTTTGCAATGTGCCTACAGGGATGTGGAATTCCTATCACCCGATGCCCGGGACATATTGTATGGGGTCAATGGCAACAAGTTGTCATGTTTATTTTGTCCTTGGGACAAGTAGGGCCAACACCCTGCAGCACAAACCCTTTGGCTGCCAGTTTACAGAGAAGGGACTGTCTGCAGTTGAGGTAATATGTGTGTCAATATGTTAATGGTGTTCGAAGTGGTATTTATGGTTCATTACTGAAAAGCCGTTATTATTAGGGTGAGTGCTGTAAAAAAACATTTTAAGGTTACACTGCACTACTGACAGTGGTTCCAGTAAAAAAAAAAAAAAGAAAGTGTACACACATTTGAAAAGTTTGACAATATGAGGCTAAGTTTAATGCTCGCTGATTACATGCTGATGTTTGCAAAAGCTTGTAAGCAAGACTGATGATTCTTTGCTTTCGAAATAAAAAATTGCTACTATGAAATTTTAGGTGCTATTTCTTTGAAGTGCCATTTAGTAAAATGTGTTAATGCATGCTAGTATTTCCCAAAAAATATTCCTATGGAATATCAGTTTAACATTTTCAACAAGATTATGGGAAGCATGAAAATAAACAGGCACTGGCAAAGCCAACCGATCCAGCATTTGTTGTGAGTCTTTTGGTTTCGTCAATGCATGTCTTGTTTTGACGTGGTTTTTGTAACACTTTATCGTTGTGGGAGCTGCCAGCCCCCCCCCCCCCCCCCCCCCCCAAAAAAAAACATTTTGGTCTCAAAAAGCTCACATTGCCACTAGTGGTGTAACAAAGTTTCCGCAGTCCCCGCGGTGCAGGAAGTCCCCTCCAAGGGACCCCCTCAGCACAGCACCTGACCTGTGTGGGTCTGGAGAGGGGCAGGCCTCCATGTTCTTTGCAGAGGGGCCCTTTCCAGTTTCGTTAGACCACTGCTTGCCACAGTAGTTCCTGGCACTGAAGAAAACTAATTTGTGTGCCAATATTCTCCTTGAGGAACAGCAGAATGTGATCACTCACAGTAAAGCCAGTGGATAGATAGATAGATAGATAGATAGATAGATAGATAGATAGATAGATAGATAGATAGAGAGAGAAATAGAATATTAATAAAAACAAAATGTCTTGGTCAACGCCAGCCCTAATTAGGGATCCAATTCTTAAAGAAAGTCACAAAAGTGCACCCATGCTATATGTCTTTCAATTAGTGACTTTCATGAATTCACAAGAACTAAGTAGTCAAGGAAATTGTACTCCTAGAAAATATCTGAACTGTATTTTAGCACAAGCACTTATGCATGTGTAGATTTGCTCATGCGGAAATCTATTGAGCGTTAACAAGTTCATGCTGACTCCAACCACTTTTTCCCCAACCCTGGAAGAACTTCTACTTCTTCCATTGTCAGGAGTACATTTCCAACCTTTCCCAGTATGGGGAAAGATTAGAGAACAGTTAGTGAACATCCTTAAAACATGGAAGTTAGTAGGTTTGCAGACTCAAAGGCATTCCAGCCCTGGAACTATTGCTTGCTGCTTCCTCAAGCCCCAGTACGTAGATCTGCTGGATGGTCGCAAAATAAAGAAATTGCTATAGTAGGGATTGAAATTGCAAGTATTCAAGCCCTACTATAGTATTTGCCCTGGCATGATCAGAAAGGCTATTATCAGAGCTCTTAAAGAATGACATTGCTGCCATAATTTGTCGCTGCACTACATGGCATCAGAGGGACAAGTAGATTTCTTTTACAGGACAAGTAAACTTATGAAGCAACCTGTCCCCTGGACAAGTAGATATTTTATTAAATTCCACACCACTGTGCCTAGTTGTGGATTTTGGGTCCTAGCACAGCTGGCACATAGGGAAACCTTGCAGACATGTGCATTTGTGAAAACTAGACACATAGAGGAATCCAGGATGGGGTGACCTGTGCAGCTCTTACTACATTTTTCTACCCAGAAACCCATGCAAACTCCGAATGTTTTCTACAAAAACACATTTCCTCACATTTCCATGATGCAAAGTTTTGGAATCTGAGGGGAGCCACAAACTTCCTCCCACCCAGCATTCCCCCAAGACTCCCAATAAAAATGGTACATCACGTGTGGGTAGGCCTATTGCCTGCAACAGGAAACGCCCCAAAAAACAAAGTGGACAATTCACATTTTCCCACTGAAAACTGACTTTTTTTTTTTTTTTGCAATGTTTTTTTTTTTTTTTTTTTGCAGTGTCCAAGCTGTGGATTTTGGGCCCTTGCACAGCCAGTATCTAGCCTGTAATTTTTTTTTAAAAAACTAGACACCTAGGGGAATCCAGGATGGGGTGACTTGTGTGGCTCTCACAAACCTCAAAATTTGGCTAAAAAACAAGTTTTCCTCACATTTCTGTGATGCAAAGTTCTGGAATCTGTTTTGAGCCACAGACATCCTTCCATCCAGCACTCCCCGAAATCTCCTGATAAAAATGGTACCTCACTTGTGTGGGTAGGTCTATTGCCCGTGTAAGGAAACACCCCAAATGCCACTTTAAACTGACTTGTTTTCTGAAGTGCGTCTAGATGTGGATTTTGGGCCCCAGAACATCCAACGCATAGGGAAATCTAGCAAGCCTGTATATTTTTCAAAACTAGACACCTATGGGAATCCATGACTGGGTGACTTGCGTGGCCCTCACCACATCTTTCTACACAGAATCCCTTGCAAACCTCAAAATTTGGCTAGCAAAAGCTAATTTTCCCCACATTTCTGTGATGGAAAGTTCTGAGATTAGAGGGTGCTACAAATGTCCTACCGCTCAGTGTTCCCCTAGTTCTCCTGATAAAAATAATACCTCACTTGTGTGGGTGGGCCAAGTGCCTGCAAAAGAGATGCTCCAAAAACATGTAGAGATTGAGGGGGCACCAAAGCGTGTTCATAAGTGCAGTCTTTTTTAAACATATTTTTAGGCTGACTCTGCTTTGAGCACCCACTCAAGGGAGGTATCATTTTTATCGGGAGACTGATGGGTATGCTTGGTGGTAGGACATTTGTGGTTTTTTTCTGTTTCTGGAAGAATATGGCACAGAAATGCAAGGAAAATTTATTTTTTAGTCACATTTTGAGTTTTGCAGGACAAATAAGATCCTTTGTATAACCTTTATGGTTAGAGTGGACTGTGCCACAAGCAACAGTGTCCAGTTTAAACAATTCCTTGAACAATTACACACTAGTATAGAAGTTATCTAAATACAAATAGTGACTTTTGTTAAAAAGTATACAGACAACCAGCAGGGGGTAGGGTGGTAGGGTGGGCGGGGGGAGTGGTGGAATCCCTACCAGTGTAGACTCTGAAATTATAGACATATCCTGTACTACTCTTAGACAGTATATAAAGCTTAATTCTATAATGTGCCCTCTTGCTAGGAATGTACTGCCTGAAAACCAAATGGCCCTTGAACAGTGACCAAAGCTCATCCACAGCTATTTCTTTCTCCGGAACATAGATCTTTGAAAATCAATCTGCAAAGTGATCAAGGACAGGCCGAAACCTTGAAAGACAGTTACAATTAGGGTGCATGATTGCAGGCAATGTGGCTGCTGCCATCAATGGACCGGTAGACCATTATGAAGACAGCAACAGCTTCCTTATCAAGCCCATCAGAAAAAGCTAAGCCTAAGAACTTCTTTACCTCTTCCAGATTTGTGGAAGTCCACCGGATAGCTCTAGAGCGGGGCTTAAGTCTGGCACTGTTGTCCCTCAAATACGTTCAGTATGCAAATTAGTTTGCTCAACAATATCACCTAAAAATACATCGTCCCTAAACAACTGAAAGAAGTGTATAGGCAAAAAAGTTCTCAGTATTCACTCTACACCTTGCGACACCAGTAATGGCAGGTAACGCCTGCTGCGCCATGTTTGGGGCAACTCAGAGTTCAGCTCTTCCAATGGGAATCCTTTCAGCCCCAGGCTGCAATCCAAATGCCTCTGTCTGTACTATGGGAACATCCGCGTCCTCAACTAAAACCGGCACTTCATCCGCACTGAGAGTGGCTTCATCATCGGATGATTCCTCTCAAACAGAAAATTCATTTGCAGGGTCTTGTAATTCCTCTTCTGCCTCAGATGCAGAGTCAGTTTTATAATCATGGTCAGAAGAAGATGCAATAGCATACCAGCAACCTGCTGAGCCGTCATCTTATGGCTAGCCATAATCATTGCTAATAAAAGTAACCTGACAAATACGTCAACAACAACCAACACTGTGCAAAATAAGTAATAAAGTGTGGCGTTATCACAAAGACCTATATACTCAAAACGATACCACTCACTTGCCTGAGACAGCTAGACCCAGCAGCACCGTACTCTGCACAGACACAGCAAGCACCAACAATATCCCACTAAAAAGGAAAAACAAAATAAAAAAGAACACAGAAGACAATACAAGACACATAGGACCCATTATGAGTCTCTTGGTCAGTAGACCACCAGGCTTGTGGATGGAGGTGGGACTGCCGCCAGTGCGGCGTTTCGAGCGCCATATTTTAACCATGGTGGTCGTGCCGTGCTGGGAGTGCCAGCACCGCCAGGATCAGAGATCCCGGCAGCTCTGCCCTGGGTATTACGACCTCGTTTTCCGCCAGCCATTTCATGGCTGTTGAACTGTCATGAAATGGCTGATGGAGAATGGGGGCACGATGCCCCTGCACTGCCCATGCACTTGGCATGAAGCTGCTCCCCACAACACGAGCAGCAACATAGTGAATAAAACATCCCTGGTGTCTAGTAGTTTCTGACCCCTGATGGGCTTAACCAAAAGAGGCCGATCTGCCACTAAAAGGGGGAAGAAACTGCCAAAATAATTTAGCGACCCTTGCCCAATGGGTTGCTCTCCAAAATCGCCCAAATTTTAAGTCCCTTTTCAGGGGCCACTCCTCAAAATCGCCAATATATAAAATCCCTGGTGACTACTGGTTTCTGCCCCCTGGAGGGCAGATGGGCCTTAAAAAATAAAAAAAAATAAAAAAAAGAAGCAGCAGCTGATCTGTCACTAAGGGGGGCAGAGACTGCCAAAATCATTTAGCAACCTTTGCTTAAGGGGTCACTCCCCAAAATCGCCCACATTTTTAATTCCTGTGGTCTAGTGGTTTCTGCCTCTCAAGGGGTTGCTCCACAAAATCACCCATATTTAAAATCCCTGGTGTCTAGTGGTTTCTGCCTCCCCTTCTCCCCTCCCCCCTCCCCAGGTTCTGCTCCCCAAAATAGCCAAAATTCTAAATCCCTAGTGTCCAGTGGTTTCTGCCCCCTTGGGGCAGATGGACCTAAACAAGAGGCTGATCTGCCTTCAAGTGGGACAGAGACGGCCAAAATATGTGCCCCTTATGAGTGTCACCATTGCTCAAAGGGACGCACCCCAAAATATCTATAATTTTAAATCCTTGGTATCTAGTGGTTTCAGCCCCCCCACCCCCTAGGGGTCAGATCGGCCTAAAAAAATGGCAGATCTGCCTGAAGACGGACAGAAACGACAAAAATAAATGCCCTCTAAAGGCAGGAACCCTTGCCTAAAGAGCTGCTCTCCATTCACCAAATCAATCTCTCTCGCGCTCTCTCTCACACACTCACATCCTCTACCCCCCCCCCCCCCCCCCTTGGGGTCAGATCGGCCTAAAAAAATGGCAGATCTGCCCCGAAGACGGACAGAAATGACAAAAATAAATGCCCTCTAAAGGGAGCAACCCTTGCCTAAGGAGCTGCTCTCCATTCACCAAATCTCTCTCTCTCTCACACCCCCCCCCCCTTCCTGGAATCGGATTACCACACTCCTCACTGAGTCCAAAGATCCAATGGACCTCTAGTGGAGATGGTACGAGTTGTGGCATCTCACCAGAGGGCACGTGGTTTCTGAACGAGAAGCAGAAAGAAGACCTTTGTGTGCGCTCCAGCAGTTCCCTCCCTTTACCTATACTGCTGACTTCACTCTTCTGCTTCTTAGGAGTTGCCTTCTTTCAGGGGAGGTCCTGTGTACATGTGAGTAATATTCTAGGCCTTCATTTGTGTCTGGGGCAGGGCTAGGCTGGTCAGATCCATGCCACTTTTTTTACAATGTCCACAAAATACACATTTGCATAGAACTGAGCTAAATGGAAGTTTATTACTTAGGAGTTCCTTTGATAATCTGATATAGCTTCTCTGCTTCTGGACCAGTATTGAACACATCTGTTTAGCAGTTACTTGTAATTCCATCCAAAGGTATTGTACCACTGGTGGCATGATGCAAATTATTAATCTTATGAAGAGACATCTTAAACTGAACGTTTATGGCTTTTCTTGGTGAGACAGACTTGGCATACAATATGGGTCTCAGACAGAAGCTCATGGAGGCCATTAAAAAATAAGGTGAATTGGTTAAGGTTGGAGTCAGGTACTCAACGTCTAGTCATCCATATCTGACTTCTAATTCAGCACCATTTGCACAATGTATAAATAACACTGTTTTCATTCTCAGTCCCCATTGACTTGATGTTTTCTCAGCTGACCCCTTATCTGTTACCTTTTTGATGTTGAAACATTTATATAGAGCTCGCTTCCACTATTTGGGGTGGTGAAGAGCTGCCAACATAGGTAGCAGAGTTCACAACGTAGGGTGTGTGTTTGGAAGCGTGTTGTCTTTGTTTTGATCTTATGTGCAAAGTGTTTCCATGTCGCGCGCCGTGGTGCGAACTCAGGTTTGTATTCACTGTGTTCAGTAATAAAGTTTAACAAAAACGGTTGCTAATAAAAAACTTTTTTTCTGTATTTGTTGGATGGTTCATCTCAAGAGCCTCTCTCAAACAAAGGCATTATAAGAAGGTCAAAGAGTGCAGACAGGGAGGTGCCCAGTGAGTTGAAAATGCCTCTCCTTGAATTATTGATATGATCTTTTGATCTCGTCGTTAGACAAAGCTGCAATCAATATAGTCGTGTAAAAGTGCTGATTCCTTCCCCAATAAGCTGCCCAAAGTATGATCAGTCTAACGAAAAAAAATGGTGTCCGGTGATTGCAGATGACCTTTAAGACATCGGGAGGAAACATATTTAGAAAAGCGTCTTTAATTTTTCATCAAAGTAACATCCATTCCAACTTGATCCTTCTGCATACGGGTTAATTAAATGTGCCTTTCGTTTTTAACAAATACACAGTACTTTTCGTTTGAATTAAACGGATTCGACTGCGGGTTGCAGGATGGCTCCTCTCGACTCAGCTGCCATAGTCACCGCCCTCAGTCACATTCACTGCGGAGCATGCTAGCTGAGTCACTGCTTTCATGCAGGCTTCTTATCTCCTCTGGGAATAAACCGTAGAAATGGACAGTGAACTCATTTCAGCAGATATATAGCGGATTGTGAGGTCAGGAGGAGACATTTGTCAAAAAGTGTCTGCTGCTTTGTGCCTAGGTGCAGCGTTTAATTCCATTCTCTAAAGCACAGAGCGGCTGGCTGTGCTCTTCAGAAAGGAGTTGGCAGGAATGCGGGATTATGATTTGCCTGAATTCAACAATGTACTGTGTAGCCGAAGGCACCACATTGAGAGTAGGATTGTTGCAGAATATATGCTGTTTTGGCTTTTCTAAAAAGCTGCTGTTTAATTGATTTGAAGATTATTTTAATGATTGCTTCAGCCCCTGCCAAGTTTTCAACACAGGCCGAGGTCCTTGATTCGCTCAAAGCGTTCTCACTGTCCAGCCAAGCTCTCCTTTTTTCCTTTTATTAGGGAAAGAGTCAGATGCCATCTTTAGGAAATGTTCAAAACTAATAAAATACTCACTTTAGCTGCTGCCTTAAGAGTTTCAGGGTGATCTGTCAAGCAGGGGATGAGAAAAGGGGGGGCTCCCAAAACATTTTTTCCCCATTTAATGCTTATAGGATTTTTTTCTATTTGTGAACATGACTACATCCCAAATTGCTGAATGGATTTACATCATGTTTGGCAAGAGGCTAGATCTTGGTCCTGAAAGCGTGCTTTTTATAATTTGGTGTAAACCCATTCAGTAGTTTTTGAGTTAAGGTTAAAAAATATAGATATCTAGGGACGTGGATCCTTAGGCCTTATTTGCCTTACCACAACCTGACAGATAGCTAGAACTGCTGAATTTCTGTTTTTGTATGGGTAAATCGTCATAGTTATAGAAATTCTCCTTAGATAGATTTTTCAAAAATTAATGTTTTATCTAAAAGGTTTTTTCGCATGAAGACCCACATGCTGATGCTAATCTTGGTTAGGTAGGCTGTTAAGGGTGACCTTGACAGTGACAAATGACTGACGAACATATTTGCTGAACTTCGATATTAATGCTGGTATTCTTAGTTTATGGAATTGCATTGTCGTATATGTTTCCTTCAAGTGATGATGTTTTCTATAAATGAATTAATAAATTGAGTGGATTGAATAAAGCTTGAATTAATGGATGATTTAGAATTGTAATCAATAGGGAAATAAAACTGTTTAACTCATTACTGAGTTGTGGTTATTCATGAGTAGATGGTTTTAAGCTGTTTTCCATAGAATGTTTCTTGATTATTGATGTTAGCTATTGATTCAGTGGTCACTGCATTGCTAGGATACTCCATGCAATTCAAAAGGTTCATTGACCTATACGCGTCCCCTTGTAAGTTTACTTACTAAGGACCTGGTGCGCTTGCAGTTGTTTGAGCTATTGTAGATGAATCCAACTTGGTTTATTTAAGAAACTGTGTAACATCTCAGCCACCACACTTGCTTTTGCCCCAACCCTCTCCTCTCATTTGAATTCTCAGTCTCCACAGTCTAATGTTGACTATGAGCTCCATGAATCATGGATTCCACACAGGTTCCATGGAGCGTCATGGTGAATAAATTCCATTGCCACCACATAACATTTTGAGCAGATGGCAATGCTTTTGACTAAGCATTACAAGCAGATACCACATGGAGCCACGCGACCCCCCCCCCCCCCCCCCCCCTCCTTCCCCCCTCCTATAGTAAAGAAAACAGCTCTGAGGGATGGGGTCCTCAGGGCCTAATAAGGCTCAGGAGGGAGTGGCTTGGTCTTCCTCCCCTTAAAACAAAAGAACATAAGGCCCAGGGGTCACCCGGGCCTAATGTGCTTGATTAGGCTGTGGAAAGGGGGCCCTCTGGCCTCCACCCCTTTGAAAAAAAAATAAGGCCCTATGACTCAAAGGGGTTTGGCTTTGCATGTAGTAATAAAATATTGCTTTACATTAACACCCTAGAAATTCACTGAAAAAGTAAAGGTTAACAAAACTTTATAGTTAGGTGAATTTGTCAGTGACGACATTAACATTGTTAACTAAAAAAAAAAAAAAATAGAAATTCACCAGTTATAGTTAGCAGAGCGAACTATAACTTGCATCCCAGAAATGCATGGGTTATGACCGCACATATTGCATCACTTGCCACATTTTCTGACATTTGTCACATCACTGATGACATCTCAAATGACATTGATTACATCACTGATCACATTATTCAATGAGTGTGTTAGGTTGATTTCTAGTTTACATAGAGGAGCGTAAATACCGTAGTAGTTGCTTTCTAATTTTGTACAGCCTGTGTCTAACTAATGGGTGTAAGTGTTGGCAAACCACATGTACTCCTAGTACATCATACCTGTTTACATGTGTTGAACATGTTATAAATATTTACACTGAAGAGAATCCCAGTGTGCAGGTGACAACTGACGATTCGTCTTCAGCATATTCAACAGATATTTTGAGGCTCTGTAGAAAAAGTCTGCAACAAGGCAAGGATTCTACATCCAGAATACTAAGTATTGTAAGCAGCCCTGAGTTATTAGACAGAATCATCTCAGCATTGTTACATAACATAGAAGACTATGTCCACCAGGTATTAAGCTATGTACATGTGCTTGTTTTGCTTCAGAAGATGTTTTATCTGTAAAGTTTTCACAGTATGACGACTGCAGGTGGTATCAACTGTTGGACGGGGAAAATTTGATAATGCTTTAGTGACCCAGAAGTCCGCATTTGGTAATTTTGTATTCATGTTTAAAAGCCTGATGTATAGAAAAAGCTGCATTAACACACATTTTAAAAATGTTCATGTTTTATTAATCTGATGGACATTTTGCCTACCAGAACTAACACTGTGCTAACAAGATTGATTCATCGTTGAAACCATATTGTGTGTATGTGTGTATACATATATATATTGAGTAATGATTACTAGTGAAAGAAACTTGATTCACTATGATCAATGTGATTTTTGAGTATATCGATACATGTGCGCATAGAAAAAAGCACTTCTCTCTCATACTTAATGTGATGTTTGAACAAAGATTTCAATTATTAATGAAACGTTTTTGCATATTTCGATGATATATTATTAATACAGAATATATAAGTTTGAATATTATGCATGTTTAATTAGCTGCAATATCAATGCATTTCTGTTTCTTGTGTTAGCATAACTAGGCTTGAAGACCTCATGTTTGCAGGCATATACAAAATGTGATGAATGATTTATTTTTCTCGACCGTTAATTTTTTCATTAGGTTGTTTCTCATGAATAGTAAAGAGTCCTATTGTTCTAAATGTAAGTATTCCTTGCAGAGCCCTTGAGTGTGATACAGCAAGACCTGGAATTTAGGAGCTAAGACAGTTACCATTATTTAACTGAACACTTCTCATGAGAACTGTTGGACTCAACGTGTGCCGTAGGTAACAGTTGGAATGCATCAAGTGATGTACAAAATTGTCAGTTATTGCCATTGTCGCACAGAAGAAGAAGTGACTTCCTCCTAAGGTTGTAAAATCTGTTCCATGTTGCAAAGTGACATGGGATCACATTGGACATTGCCTCCTTTTTTATTATGGACTTATCTGATTGACCAAGATGTTTTAGGTTTTTCATTTAGGGGGTTGGACTTCATAAGTTTCAGTTGAGTTGCTTAGTTATTCCCAAGTTGTTCAGATGTTCAGTTGTTCCGTAGAGTCCCCTCCTAGTTTTTGCCCCACGCAGTTGCCCTCTTGCTGTTTCATGTGCAGCCTGTGTTCTGCACCTTTTCCCTGATGATGCCTGATTGACTTTGCTGATGATCTACTTGCTTTGCTGACAAACCTGAATTGAATGCTGATCCCATGAGAGGTATATTTAGTTGCAATGTTACATGACCCCTTAACCTGTTTCTCAAATAAGAGTTAGCATGCTGACACCTCCCTATTTTATTTTTTAGCTAGTTTAACATAGCCCCAGATTGATGATTTTGCCAAATTATTTTTGTCCTTTCTTCTTATCTTTTGTCCGCATGTGTTAGCTTGTTCCCACACATGCTTGTCTTAATTGGTTAGTAGTAAGGATAGCCTATGTCCAGATCCTGATTTCTAACTCTTTAATCTAATCAGATTTCAATGTATTCACAGTCTGATTTAAAGACTGGTTCAGTGATGCAAATTGTGTGTTTATCAGTATATATTATTCTTCTTGAATGTTTAATGGTGATGATATTGAGTAGATTCAGGCCCTCATTACGAGTGTGGTGGTCTTAAGAGCACCACACTAGCGGTGGCGGTCGGACCTCCACATTAGGACCGTGGCAGAAGCGCCACAGTCGGACTGCTGTAACTCCCACTTGTAGGCTGGCCTACGGCCTGGCGGTGCCGGCGGTCTTAATCCGCCAGGGCAGAGCTGCAAGCAGCGCTGCCCTTGGGATTACGACTCCGATGTCTGCCAGCTTTTGCATGGAAGTTCCACTACCATGCAAAGGCTGGCAGACACGGGGTGCCCGCCCCCGTAGAGGCCCCTACACTGCTCATGCACTTGGCAGGGGCAGTGCAGGGGCCCCCATGGACAGCCCTGTCGTGCTTTTCAATGCCTGATTTACAGTGAAAGCGCAACAGATGCAGTCGCACACAATGCACTGCAACATTGCCACCGCCTCGATTACGAGCCGGCTTCAATGTTGTGGTGAGTTTCCAGTTGGACCAGCGGGCGGAAAGGCTGTTTCCACCTGCTGACCCAGTAGGAAACTCACACTAGGGCGGGCGGGCAGAAGACCTGAGTGGCGGTCTTCTGACCCACAGAGTTTGGCAGGCGGCCCCTGCCGCCTGCCAAACTCATAATATAACCCTAAATCTGTTTTGTAGAATTGGCCAGCCTGTGCTTTTTCTTTTTCTCTTCAATTTGATTCTGCGCACAATTTACGTGACTTAGGCTTTCTGGTTATAAAATAAAGCTTTGAAACTTTTCTCAGATTGGAGTATTGTGTGGTCGAACTGGTCATGGTGTTTAAATTTGTTGATGTTGTGTTTGAGATTGGATTGATTGTGTACGGTTAACCTCTCCTCACTGGGTCCATCTACCACTGGGAAGCATTTTTGAATCTTTACGAGGAGGAGAAAATGTGTCAGCTAAACCTTTGGTGCCTTCAGACATTGTTTATTTTAAACTAATAGTGTCTTTTTGTGCCAAGTGTTGAATAGAGAGTACGCTGTTCTTAGTAGACACTAGATTGGTTTGGACCCGGGGTGGTGGCAGTCCCCAGGGCTGTGGGAGAGGGGGGGTCATTGGGGAGGGGGGCTGGCATATAGGGGGTCATTCTGACCCTGGCGGCCGGTGGCCGCCAGGGCCACCGACCACGGGAGCACCGCCAACAGGCTGGCGGTGCTCCCACGAGTATTCTGACCGCGGCGGTTCAGCCGCGGTCAGAAGCGGAAAGTCGGCGGTCTCCCGCCGACTTTCCGCTGCTCGGGGGAATCCTCCATGGCGGCGGAGCGCGCTCCACCGCCATGGGGATTCAGACACCCCCTACCGCCATCCTGTTCATGGCGGGAAACCCGCCATGAACAGGATGGCGGTAGGGGGTGCCGCGGGGCCCCTGGGGGCCCCTGCAGTGCCCATGTCAATGGCATGGGCACTGCAGGGGCCCCCGTAAGTGGGCCCCGCAAAGTATTTCAGTGTCTGCCTTGCAGACACTGAAATACGCGACGGGTGCAACTGCACCCGTCGCACCCCTGCAACTACGCCGGCTCAATTCTGAGCCGGCGTCCTCGTTGCAGGGGCATTTCCTCTGGGCCGGCGGGCGCTCTTTTGGAGAGTGCCCGCCGGCCCAGAGGAAATGTCTGAATGGCCGCCGCGGTCGAATGGCCGCCGCGGTCTTATGACCGCGGTGCGGTCATTTGGCGGCGGTACCTTGGCGGACGGCCTCCGCCGTCCGCCAAGGTCAGAATCAGGGCCATAGTGTCTTTAGCCCCAGTGAGGTGGCTGTCCCTGGGGCTGAGTGGTCACCCCACATACACAATGTCTTTAGGTCTGGGGAGGTGGCGTCTCCTGGGGCTGCGACAGGGAGGAGGGATGGGGGGGGGCTTGCCTCACAACCTCCCCCGCATTCACAATATATTTAGCCCCAGGAAGGTGGCG
This sequence comes from Pleurodeles waltl, assembly GCF_031143425.1. Taxonomy (NCBI): domain Eukaryota; kingdom Metazoa; phylum Chordata; class Amphibia; order Caudata; family Salamandridae; genus Pleurodeles; species Pleurodeles waltl. Next base: position 1,426,165,720 of record NC_090444.1, on the reverse strand, counting down.
GTCTCCAGGGCACTGGCCCTCATATAGTATAACAATAATAACCCCCAGAGAGGTGGTGGTCCCCAGGCCATAAAAATGCCCTAGGAGGGGGTGCCCTTGCGACCCACACCTTTATTTTAACATGCCCCCGGGACCTGGCTTACCTGGTGCTTCATTAAAACAATTGCGGGAGCCCACACTTTTTTTTTTCTTTTTTCTTTTTTTCTTTCTATTTTTGCCACACATTCGGTGCAAGTTTGTTTTTTTAAAAAGTATTTTTTAGCTAAGCCACACAGTACAGAAGCTGAGCAATATGGGTCTATCCTCGAGTACATTGCTTTGTCTTGCTCTCCCTCCAGTTTGATGCTTTGACACAGAACCGCCAAAGAAGAGGTTGCATTTCAACCAGAAGTGGAATTTTAGGTGGAAATTGAGGAAAAGTTATCTTTGCAGTGATACTGTGTATGCCTACTGTAACCTTTGTTGATAGACTGCCAGAGATGTTTGATTTTCCACCCCCTCTCGGTTCCTGATGTATGCAGCTATCCTGTCCTATACAACATTAGGGGTATATGGGTTTCCAAAACTGTGTTACCAGATTCCCACAACATGTTGCAGTTGTTATTTACAGTGGGCAACATTTGTAAGCTAATTACTTTCTTGTATTGGTACTTATTTGTTATGACTAAACCTGGCCTCTCACAAATGTAAAGGGGGACGATAGCAAGATGATTACACTCACACATAGGGTCTCTAGAAATGTCAGGCTTACATAAATTCTGTTCAACTATGTACATGACTTATATGATCCTCAAAAGACTCCATCTTATTCAAGGGATGGGACTATATTACCTGACATACTAGCACCGATGTTTACCATATGGTCTGGAACTGATATTTGATGCAGATATTCTGGGAAGAAGTGACTGAGAAACTCAGGACTCCCTTGGGGTAGGAAGGACTACATACACAGAGGCAGGCATTCTGGGTTTATATTTGAGATTGAAAAGTAAAAAATCAGATTCATAGACCTGCTGCTCGTAATGGCGAAAATGTGCCCGCTATGCACTGGAGCAGGGTTCTTCAAAGTCGGTCCTGGCGAGCCAGGTCCATGCCAGGTTTTTAGCATATCCACATTTAGAAAAAAGATGTTTCAGAAATCTACATTTTTCTAAATGTTATGCTAAAAATCTGGCAGGGACCCGGCTCTCCAGGACCGACTTTGCAGAACCCTGCACTGGAGAGTAGCATCCCTTCTGACAGTTGTTAAATGGTTCCAGGATGTCAGTGGGTCTTCCAATTCTGAGAGCCTCACATTGCATGCAAAACACAAAAAGACACATCCATAGTAAGCCATTAGCCTGTTTATGGGAATAAATCCTTTTGAATTTTAATGCTACTACTCTGGCTGAACAAGATGGAGCTCAACTGAAAATGCGATATGCATAGAGTGTTTTGTGCATCCTCTCTCCTTTTTCAGTAGGGCACAGTGAAACCTCTCATGGATACTAGATTTGATCTCATAAATTGTAAGGAATCACAAAAAAATATGTTTGGCAGTCTGTTAAAGGTTCAGTTAAGTTGCATAAATGTGTGACAATCTGTGCGCCATCTTTCCTGAGACCAAGCCTACCTGTTGTGACGAGTACTATTTGGTCCAACTGACATCATTACTTAAATGACAGACTATGTAAACTGCTTACAATTGTACCGTGGACCTGTTGTAATGTTGAAAGATGCGTTATCTAACTATGAAAGAAAATCAGTAAACCGATTTGAGAAAAACAGAGCGCTCCTATGCAATCTGCATGCATTTATTTCTGCCTCCCAATGTCTTTTCCATGAAAAGTCCCAGAAGAAGCTGTTCAATGGTGAAAGGTGCCGTGGAAGGCAGCAGTCTAAGATACACTGCACAAGTTTCTTCCCTTCACCCGGACGATTTCCTATCAGGATTCAGGTCCTTAACTCCTTTAGCTGAAACAAATATGATGTTGTCTCTCTGAACTTTTCATCATCATATAGCCAGATGATTACCTTTGCAAAACATTAGCCATAATAGTTGAAATTTGAATAATTTTTCCAGAGACGTGTTTTATGGTCACTCCTTTATAGTCTATTATCATCATGCTTTCTGCATTCGGTTAAGACAAGTTACCCATACAAAATACTTACAATTGTAATAATTCTCATCCACCATTGTAAAGTCAAATCTATACATTACATAATCCCTCCTACTCCCAATAGATATCCTAAGCTCTCCTAAAAATACAGTGCCAATAATATGAACCCAACAATTGATCATACAATAGAATAAAAAAAGGATAAATCTATTAGTACATAATTATTAAAGTGCAGCTAAAATCACCCTCCATAGCACGCCTTGTAACCAGTGAACGAAAAAAAAATAACTTGGCCGATCAATGACTGAAGATACATCTGAGCTAGACGTACTTGATAAAACCTGCAATGCCTTAATACAAGTATAATGAAATCTCTCCTTGATGTCTCGTAGAATTTACAAAACACCACAAAATGCAAGGTATCTTGTGAGGATACTAGATTGCAGCGGCAGGGATCTAAGTTCCTAAACCCATCCTGTGGGTTTAGGAATGCCTAGCGGCAGATTAAGTAAATTCGTCGTAAATCTTGTAAGGAGGAAACAATGATTGTTGGCTGTAGCAACAGTGAGCTAAGACTCCACATAAGGAACGGATTTAAAAAGTATGTATCTCTGAACTGAAGATTTTGCAAGACCTAAACTTTACCTGTCAACTTTTTGGTCTTGACATAAAGTTTTGTTTAAACCATGCAAAGACACCCTTGATTACTCAATATAATGTAACCATGGAGTGCTTTTGACATTGTCCAGGGAGAGACAGTCAAGCAAGATATACCTGTTTCGCATTATTTCTTCCCTTGTCCAAACTCAACGGAGAAGAGGGCGGAGTACCAAGATATCAGAGATATAGCTCCTAATTCCTTGTGCACAGTATAAGATGGAACCCCTTAAAGCATGCACAACAGATGTCTGAAAAATATGTTTTCAGAGACCTAGAGTTAGGAATGATCCCTCTACCTCCAAATGTCACTGCCATAGGCCACTTTTGGGATACACTTTACCTGATAAACCTTTAGAAGAGTTTTAAGAGGTTTCTTGCCCAACCTGGATGCAAATCCAGTGTCTGAAGAAATAGACCTCATTGGTTTATTTTTTGCTCCAGTTGAACTGGGAGTCAAACAAAATACCCAAGCATGAGAAAATGGAACCTTCTGTAGATCATGCCCCCCATACTCGAAAGTTCTTAGTTTTGGTAGATGTGGGGCCAGTGATCATAATAAATTATGTATTCAAGTTCTGGAATAGGTCTAAGCCTACCATCAAGGAAATGAACAAGTCAAAAAGGATTTGTATAGCTGTTGGAGTCGGGAGGAAGGACAACATCGTCCGTGTAGAGTATGGCTGGTATAGATCTTTTCCTCACAAGGGGGCACTCTGCTTCTGATACCAATAAGGTATTCTCTAAACCGTTTTTCAGTAAAGTAAAAACAAATGAAGCAACGATACAGAAGTATTTTTATGAAAATCCCTCTCAAAAAGCACAATGTCCTGCTCCAGTGTAGTGCCAGTCATGAAGTTTGTAAGGGCTTGGTGGCAGTGCCACTCAGCAACCTCCATGGTGTCTCTCAAAGGCACTAGAACTGTGTGGGCTAACTTATGCAAACTTGTTGGAGGTACTACCACGCATAGCCATTTTCTTGGATTGGCACCATTAGGTAAAATACAGACTATATTTGTCAAGGGCTGAGCACTGAACTCTCTAACAAAGTGCTCTACGTCCCTGCTGACCACGCTGCTTTGACAAGCTGGTCACACCCTGCCCTCACTCATGCAGTGCTATAGACTGTGCATAGTCTGTTTACTAGAAGTCAGCTGCATGGCTTATAGCTCTGCATGCCTCTTACGTGGCCTGTGGTAGTGCAGAGCCCGGTGCTCCATAATATGATGAGGATGGTCATCTCACAAGCCAATGATGCTATTTCTGGACAGTGAAGAAGACAAGTATTAGACCGAGTTAGTTGATGAGGGTAGCTATGGGAGAATGTGTTTACAGGCTGCATTTATCGTATTTTATTAACTTGTCCCCTTACACCTAGATTTCCAGACCTGATATATGGCTGACAATCTACATGAAAGGGAAATAATGTGAAAATGTAATATCGGTGGCAGTAGAGTAAAGTATACATCTTGCAAAATTATAGCAGGTCTTGTCAGATTGTATACTCAGATTTTTTGACCGGCTTGCAGCCATTTAAAATAAAGTAAATTAGACTTAAAATACAGTGTTGTATCACCATGTATTCCCATTCCACAGCACCTCTGGGGAGGTTCTGTCATGTTTGGCACCCTATGAAAATATATAAAAATTTATTGAATATCCCTTCAGAAGGAATGACATTTTAGCTACTTTATTTCAAAAATACGTTTAAAATCACTTTCATTTTATGGTTGATGTCTTACCTTTTCTGCTTGGCCATAACAGAAATACAAGTCAAAGTCCCAATTTATAAAATCTGTAACCTCTTTGAGGGTTCTCTTAGAATACACCCATGTAATCCCGAAACCCATTAAAAAAAGTTTCAGTAGTTGCACCTCTGGGATACTTTGCAAATATTTGCCTGTCTTTGAGCCTACTGGAATTTAGGACAAACCTGAAAATCTTCATATTGTAGCAGCCTAAACTCTACAACCACTCATAAATATATTCCTTTAAATTTCATTGACAGTCCCATGTAGAGTTTCTCCCATCACATCTCGTCCCATCCCAAAGGTGCTTCCCATTAGTATCCCCCGGCTTCATCTGTCCACTCTATCAAAGATACACCTGAACAACTGTAACTGTATCCTAGCCGTTTTTTTCACCCCAACTTGAAGCATGCTTCCAAACAGGGGCTCAGAACTAATGTAATGTACATGTACAAATGGCTCATAATGCAGCTGTTTGTTAGTTGTACCTTTGTAGCTTTTACCATGTTAGTGCAGTAACTTATTAATTTTGCACCTAAATAACAGCTTTTAGACACATTTTAAGCCTATTACTGGTCTCTTTCTTTATTTAGTAGGTTGGTTTCTCCCATGTCTTCAAGCTGTGCAGCATAGAAAATAGCCTAGAATTGTGGAAAGCAGTTTCTGGCAATACCATTTGTGCATTGGTGTTTCTAATAGCATTGCACAAATCTTATGTGATACTGTTCATTAAGCCTCGATAGGCATCATTGAAAGGATCATTTACTACTCCTGCTTTCAAGCAGAATTACTTATGTTGAAAACATGTGACGTCTGGCTATTTTTGTCTTGGCTCCTAAGGTCTAAATCACTAGAGATTTGAGATCTTAAAAGATAATCCCACAGAATCATCCTTGTGACCCAAGACATCCTGTTTTAGGCGTCAGGAAAACAATCTTCACCCTCAGTTGATCTTTCCAATCAAATATTGTCCCTGCAATTGATAAAGTATCAAACATTTTGGTTCATATGATAATGGGTGATAATGCGTTGTCTGATGTTGCAAACTTAGGTCCCAATTTATTTGTTTGGCGATATGACTACTCGGTTGTTAGACCAGTAATGGAGCATACATTCAGCAAGAGTGTGCTCCCCCCACCAAAGTTTTAGCAGGAGCACCTTAGGTTTAATCACAGTGGAGACTACCCCATCTCTTCCATAATTAAACCCCTGAGATGGCCTTTTGGAGTAAGGGCTGTGAGACACAGACCTCTGATTCTGTCTATCAAATTTAGATGGGCAGAATTAGAGGTTTCTTTTTGCCACCAAATCACCCTGTTGGTAAGGGACAGTGAAAACTGCTTAATCCAGCATGGTGGTCATTTCTAAATTTGACAGGCAAAGTAGTCTTTGCCAGGCAGACGTTTAGTCCTCCAGGCCATTGGAGATTACTCTGTCCACCAAAATATAAATCATGCCTGTAGTCTTTCGGTATCACTGTAGAAACCCTGATATCAAAAATAACAATTACAAAAAGTAATAGGCCAGGTGCTGCTGTTACTATTGCAGCTTTATCCCTTTTGCTGCTGGACAGACCTACCAAAGGACTACAGTTGTTGCAGTTGCTCCTAACCCTTATGAGTCATTTAGAGCAACAAGAGGGAGTGTGTACTCTGGCATAAACACTACTTCAGCCCTCTCTTGAGATACCGAGATGTAGTTGGGTATGTGTTGCTCCCAACATAAAATACAGTTTAACATTGAAATTAGCTTTCTATACAATACTATATTAAAAAAAAAAGAATGGACGGTTAAAAGCTTAAGTGTACCAGAAATCTATGAAGAGACACGCTTATTTACATAACCATATTTGCAACCACTGTTGCAAAAAGAATCTGCCAGGACTCCATATGTCATTAGCACTTAAACTTTCTACATGAATAATTATTCTAGCAAGATCCCTTTTTCAAACAGGAAATTTAGTGTGCCCTGTGAAGAACTACTATGCTACAAGTCTGCATGCTTGTCTAATGGTCAATCTATATTTGTCAGATCAGGTGTTTTGTGGACTCCGTGGCATAAGGAATGTCATATTAATGCCAAACATAACAAATAGTGTTTAACTTAGATTACTTTCCGTGTGGGTGGAGATTTATAAGGATACTTCACCCGCTGTCAGGAACTTAGGGCCAGGAAGTGCTGGTATTCATTAGTGTACTAAAAACACGTGTAGCCTCTCCATAAACATAAGGTAAAACTTTATAGAAGCCTAGAATAGATGTTTTCAGTGTTTCACAATTTCCCTCAGACAACATTTTGAGAGATCAAACCTGGCAGTATTAATTGGTGAAAAATTCCTGCTAAACAGCAAGATGTACATTTTTGTGGGGTAAGCACCAAAATATGCTTTTTATGATCCATTTTTGGGGTAAAACTCAAGAGTATGAGACAGTTTTTATCTGGCACAATAATTATCACATCTGACCCAGCAGCATTTGTGGTTGAGACCAAAAGTGTTTTGTTTTCTTCAAACTTCTGCAAAATTAGTTTCTAAATTGTTGATCTTTTGTGACTTAGGTCCAAGATGGGCTTCATGGAACATTGGCGTTTTCATCTGCATCAGATGTGCTGGAATTCATCGGAATCTTGGTGTTCACATATCAAAAGTCAAATCAGTGAACTTGGACCAATGGACACCAGAACAAATCCAGGTACTTTGGCTTTGTGAGACAATAGAACCTTGTTGATTGCAACAAAGCTGTTAGAGTATGGTTCCACAATCAGAAACACAAAAACATGTTCCCTGTTGATGAAGTTTCCTACAGACAAATCTGTATTTTTTCAGCTGTTACTATAGAGTTCTGGTTGTATTTTTGTAACCTAGTTTTATTATGCCTTGGCAACTGTAATATATCAGCGGTTGTATATCAGAATATATAGAAACATTGTCTGCCATAAATATTGTGTCCTAAATATTGTTTACAAAAATAAAAAAGAATAGAATGGTGACAGATGTCTGACACCCCATTGGAAAACTAAAGGAGAAAACATGCCATAAGCCTCCAACTTAGAATTACTCTCTGACCTGTGATGTATGAGGGGAATATTGTAAAAGAAATTGAGGGATTGGAGGTGGTGGTTGGAACAACCCAAGGGTAAAAAGGGTGAAAAACCCCAGGAGAAGAGAGATCAGCTGAAAGACATGAGACCCAGATTAGTTCCCCAAGCCAGGCTTCTCTAATCTGTATTATCTCGATGTAAAGTGTCCACCCTGTACTTCCTCACAGGTGATGGCAGTCAATACTTTAATAGTAGGGTTGCCAATTGTCATTAAGTTATAGGGAGAAAGGCAACAGGAAGAGCTTCCCAAACAGGAAGAGGCCTAGCAAGTTTCAGTCGGGGACGGCTCTCAAGAAATGCTTACAAAAATCTGCCCAGATATAGACGTGATCTCCAGGGTTCACCCCTTATCGCATCACAGTATTGGTGTAACTTCCACATGATGGAAGTAGTCACCTTGTTGGACCCTCTGACATTCAGATGCCTTGTTCACCTGTGACCAAATAGTTAAAATAGTTCTCTGCCGCCACCATTTAGAAAAACACAAAGGCCTTATTATCTCTTATTATTTGAAGTTTAGCAGGGAACAAAATCAAGGCTGAGGCTTCCTTTCTGAGGTCATGCATATTTAGCCTTAATGCTGTTGACAGAGAAATACAGACTTGGAATATGAGGATGCAGTTATCATGTTGATGCATTGCTTCTTTAAACTTTAAAGTAACAGCCATCAGGTTTGGCTCCCAGTCCTGTGTCACCACCATTGCCCCCATCTAAACCACCAGCTTCACTGCACCTTTGTTTAACAATACCGTAAGGCAGTGACTATTATGATTGAATTGTTTTTCTCTGTCAAATATTAATTAACACCTACCAAGGACACCCCTTCACCTTTATTGTATCTGCCCACCTCAGGTTTCTCCAAGAATTCCAACTGGTCTTCAAGATGGTGCCAATTTCAGATAGCTGGACTGTAGCAGTTGTTGAAGCTTCTCTGATCTCCAACTTATCTTGTCCATTGCCTCCATTATTATTCTTTCTTCTTTGAAGAGGTCTGAAATGTCCTCCTGCCTCTGTTCCAGGTTGTTCATCAGTCTAGAGCTGCTCAGCCATGGCTGTCGCCTGCATTGCTGCAGGGTTTCTCTCCTGCTATCCTTCTTTGTCGTTTTTTCCCATGTTGTCCTCCACCTCCATAAGCATTTGCCAGATACCCACTAGGGCTCACCTTAGCCAGGGTTCACACCTCTCCAGCTCTAAGTGTCTCCACAGGTTCTCAAACACTCTGTAGCACTTGACCCAGTTGCAGAGCTTTGTCATTGACCTTGGACCTCACATTCTCATATACGCATTTGTTGAATTGATTTCCACTTACTGGTTCATCAAGAATTTGCTGGCAACTTTGGATTCTCTGGGTGCAGGGGTCCATGGTTGTGAGAAATTAGTTTTTTGTTTGATGAAGGTGAAGTCCATTCTGAGGCAATAACCACAATCCCTGTCAGGGTGAACTACAAAAGCCTCTAAATAAACCTGTGCTTAGCCCTCTGATAGCTTGGCACAAAAGCAGTAAGGCTTAACTTATAGGCAATGTGAAAAGTATTTATGCAGCACACAAGTAGTAATAAAGTAAAAACATAACAAAAAAAATCCCAGACCAATTTTAAAAAACACGGAGTAAATTTTTATAAATAAAATAAGACAAGAGCAAAAAGAAATCCAGTCAGTAGAACCAGAGATACATAGTTTTAAAAACCACTCACGGTTATCTGGTCGTGCTAGACCAGGGGAAAGCCACAAGTTCAGCCCTACCACGATGGAGCGCAGGCTGGAAAAACTGTCCAAGTTCGTCCTGCTGAAAAGGTTACCTTCTCAAAATCTAGCGTGCGGAGTCTAGTTCACGGTGGAGGAGGCTGTGAAGGGCAGGCATAGCTTTGCAGATGGTTGTAGCTGTAGTGTGAAGATCCGGTCGGGCGCCAAGGATGGTTGTTGCTTGAGCTTTGGGTTGGTGGTCACCACGGACTGTAGATGCTGTAGCACTAAATATAGATCTTGTGTTACTGGTTGTCACTGGCAGTCATTGTAGAGTGAACACTCTGGTCCAGTGGAGCTTGGCATTGGCGATAGTCACATGCAGCAAGATCTCAGTGCAAATAGTCCAGTTTGCAGGCCGAAACTGCATAATTTCTCCTTTTTCTTCAGAACAGTGCACTCTGATGCCAACGTAGGGCCCAGGACCTTGGAAGGCAATTCTTGAGGATCAGGGACTCACTCTAGCAGAGGCCAGCAGAGCTCAGGCAAGTCCAGTTGCAGCAGGTTAGCTGGGCAGTTGCCGGGAGGACTTTGGAGCTTGTTGCGTCCCTGTGGTCAGAACAGGAGGTCAGCCAGCTGTCCTTTGGAGTCCCTTTGCCTGGCAGGAAGGGGCAGATCCTGCCTTCCTTCTCAGAGAGTAGAGCAGGCCTCAGGAAGCAGGGAAGCCCTTCTTCTGTAGTATCCACAGATCCAGGGGTATACTAAAGAGTGACTCTGAGGGTCCTATACTTGGTACTAGCTTTGAAGTGGAAGAAACTTCTGGAGTCTCCCTGCCAAGCCCCCTCCCCCAACAGATGGTTATGGAATTTCCTTACTCCTTGCCCTGGTCATAAGATGTCTTTTTTGACAAACGTTTAGTGTGAAGTGTGTGCATTTGTAAGTGGGGGTTATGCACAGCTCCACCCCTCCTATCCTGACAGGATGACCCGTCCTATCAACACCTAGTTCCTCTTTGTGTCGCTGTCTGGGAGGAATACCCGAAGGCCAACTAAACTTAGTCATGTGACACAGGATCCAGGCTGCAGGCACCAAATGGTTAGGACAAGAAAATACCAGTTTCTAAAAGTGGCATTTTCAGAATTTTTACTTAAAGTCCTACTTTATCACAGGGTTTTAAATTACAATTCGTTTAATTGTAAACATGACATTTCTACCTGTTCCCAAACAAACGTGATCACTTAATAAATGTAATAATGTAACCCAATGTTCTCCTATGCGAAAGGCAGGTCTTGTAGTAGTGAAAAAGAAATGTATGAGTTTTTTCACTACCAGGACATGTAAAACGTAAAAGTACCTGTCCAACTTATTAAATACACTGCACTCTGCCCTTAGGGCTGTTTATGGCGTACCTTCTGGCTTGCTTATTAGTATCAAAAAGGAATGTTTAGGCGTGGCAAAAAGTTTATATTGCCAGGTCGAAATGGCAGTTTAGAACTGCCTAAAGGCTGCGCTGCCAAGCCTGAGACATGTTTTAAAAGGGCTACTAAAGTGGATGGCACACTAAATGGCTGAAAGTCAATTTTACCACATTCGAGGGAGTACAGACAAGTAGTTTGTACACTTTACTAAGGCTAACCAGTGTTAGAGTCCTAAAGCCAACAAAAACAAATGACCGCAAACCCAAAGGGGAGGTAACACAAAAGGTTTGGGGGAAGGCTACCCTCAGGCTGTTGCGCTAACAAGAGTCCTATGTTTTTGCCCCAGATCACGGAGCTTTTCATTCAGAGCTGCAAGCCCACAGTGTCACTCCCGTATCGATCACTGCTGGATACTCACAGGGCTAAGATTAATATACCAGATCAAACACTGGAGGCAGGCAAAGCACTCTTGTGAAGTTCTGAAAGATGTGCCCTCTCCAGAGCTTGCACAGCCATTCCCTGTGTATTGTGTATCTTAAGCTACTTTTCCTCTTTAGGTGACTTATGTAGTATTTATTTGTTATCTAGGTGTTTAAATTAAGCTCAACCAGTCATCAGCAGGAATTGTGAGTTGTTTTCTAATGGGTGGCAAACTACTTTTGTGTGTGAATATGTATAAATAAAGCTTAGCTCTCTGGTTCCTAATTCTGGAGATGCCACAGCAAAACCCCCACAGGTGACACAAATGTTTGAAGCAGCAGGGCAGAAGTCTCAAGTAAAAACTCAGAGGGTATGTGGCATCCCAATTCATCAGACTTAACTTTCTCACATGCATCAGGCATAAAGACAAGAATACATGAGCACTGCCTTGATACAGAAGGAGATCAGAAGAGGGAGGGGGAGAACTGATACTGCAATTAAAGTTAACCATACTTTATTGAGGACTTGTTTTAGTTAAACCAGATGTGTTGGTAGTGGCAGCGTGATGTTCAGAAGGCGGTAGAAGCCGATGTTAGTCTTCAGCTGTCTTTGTGCTGATTGACTATGAAGGCAAACTTGTTGAACCTGGAAGTGGTACAGCTATGAAGGCAATGAACTATTTGTATTTGTGTATTGCTTTGTAGCCTTGTCGAAATGTGGTAGTGCACAATAGCATGCTGCACTGTAGAAAGTGCTTGATTGGAAGAATGCTGAGTTGAAGTGTGGCATGTGGAAAGTATTTTAGAGTTTTGCTTGATGCCCTGAGTGATGCTATTATCTTACATTGATCGCTGCACTTAGATGAGTTGTGAGGGGTAGAATGCATGAGTCTAAGAAAGTGTGTTATTAGTTGTTTTGGGGGGCAGAAGGGGAGAGAGAGGTAAGTGTCCACCACCAGTAAAAATCATAACCCTTCTCAGGAGGAACTACTAAATTCACAAAAATTTGAACTCAACCCCCTAGTAGCTATGATCTTAACTTAAAGGCAACGTGTGAAGTATTTATGCAGTGCTAAAACAGGAGTAAAGCTGAAATGCAAAACAATGAAAATGTGAAAATTAATTAGAAAAATAGAGCAAAATTTAATAACTAAAATGACACAAAAAAGACAACAATTCAACAAGAGGAACCATATAGTGCTAATAAGCACAGAGTGCCCACTGTATTCATTGGTCATGGTAGAACAGGAGCTGTGGCAATTTGATGCTAACGACAATGGAGCGTGGATTTGATACACTAACCAGGAACGCCCTGGTCAAAGGTTTTATCTTCTAACTTTAATTCTTTAAGTCCCAACTTACAGTTGTCAACAGAAGAATTCAGTCCAGGTCCATTTGTCACTCGTCAGCTGCTCCTGTAACGTTAATAGGAGGTCAGATTTATGATCCTTGGAGTTCATTTTTTTGGCCTTGGTACAAGACAGAGAGCAGATCCAGTCGGTAAGGGTTCATCTTAGGTCTCAGACAGTTGGTATAGTCCTCTTCTGATCTTCCACAAGTCCAGAAGTATTCTGAAGTAGGTGCCTGCGCGTGGCACATTTATGCCTGGCACAAGCTAGTGAGTAAAAAGGTCCTCTGGGGATTGCCTTACCAAATGGGTGTAAAGGGTAGTGGAAGGGAGTCCACTTTGGTAATCCTAGTGTCCTTCTGCATCTAACACTAAAATCCAGTTTTATGCAGTTCTTGTAACCACAACAGCAACCAGACATGGGATACATAAGAATAATTTTGAGATCCTTCCTTCGGCTTTTGAAGTGTACCCCAAATGATATTTGTAAACCCAGCAGACCTTTCAAACAGGCTGTCACACTGTAATGTCAAAAAGAGGCCTGCTGTGATTGGAGCCTTATTGGCTGGGGCAACTAAAGAGTGGTCATACCCAAGTGTCAGCGAACATTTGCCTGTGACAGAGAGGAGGCCTCTTTGGAGTGTGCCTGAAGTGTCATATGAAAAACCCCAGCAGACCTGTCAAGCACAATATGATATTCAAGGAGGACGTGGCACTTTAATGTCAAAAAGGATACCCCCGCATATTCTGTCAGGTCCAATGGGTCATCTCTGCCTGTTCAGATCAGCCTTTTGTTTGCCAGTGGGAGCAAATGCACACCTCATTCTCACCTCTTCAGTTGCTAATTACTGGCTGTTAGAACTTGGTGAGAGAATGCAGATTTAGTATCTAAAGACCCCTGGGAGGGTAAAGGTAACTTTCTCAAAGTTACTTTGCCATAATATCTAGAATAAAACTGACTTCACCATTGAGTTTGATTTTGTAATAACTGTTGAAAATAGCTGTTTAATTAGTTTTTTATCTATTCCAATTCCCGAGATATAGTATTAGTATTTATTATTGCACCACAGTACTTACTTCTGCAACATCCAGTCCTACTTAAGTGAAAATAGCTTTGAGGGGCTTGTCACATTACATTTTCACATGTCTTACTTTTAAATGTCATGCACCTTGCCTTATGGGCAATAAAGTCTACTTAGAAGTGGCTAATAAATATTTAAAAGGAAGATTTAGGCTGGTCCGAAGGGGTTAGTTGGATAGGTCACATTTGCAGTAAAATCTTCACAGCCAGGCTACTGGTGGCAGACCTGCAGCCATGTTTACATTGTCACTGTAGTGGGTAAAACACTGTGTTCTGCAGTCCACATATGGTAGTTAACTTACAAGCCCTGAATACAACCTGGTAACCTATACAGTAGACGTATAGGTAAGTTAAATTTATCAGTCAAGGGGAATACAAGGAGGAGCACAAGCACTTTACCAGTGGTTAGCAGAGGTAATGTGCAAAGAGTTCTATAGCCAGCAAAATAGGGTTTTGCACAAAGGCAAAAACAAATCCTCAATGATCCTGCAGAAAGGGCAAGTTTTCAACAGTGAGCTTTATAGTAATCTAAATGTTTAATTGTTTGGTTCAAAGAATATAGATTGTAGGAGTGGCTTAAATGAATATGGAAAGTGTTATGGCATTGATGATGAGTAGTGGAATGCACCTACTGTGATAGTGCAGCTATGTTTATAATTTGAGTGTTATAAAGTAGAGAGCACAGTTGGTCCTTCCTACCATCCTTGGTTGGCGTAGGTTCTGGTTCTTATTTGGGGGTGATCCTGATTCATAGCATGTTCATACTTCCATTGAGGGAAATAGACTTTGTTTATTGATTGGTAAGATTCTATATCATTTGTTTTGGGAGTTAGGACTTCCTTCCTGAATTTCAGGTGAGTTTGGACGTTTCTTGTCTTTACTGTGAGTGAATTCCTTAATTTCTTTCGTTCGCTGCTTTATTATTTATAGCTCAGATTGTGATCTTGCAAATCACATACTTGAGTATATTATTGTTTACATTTTTTGCATATCTCTTGTACAGTCTTTTCTGTTCACGAAAGTCTGTGAAATGAAATTCTCATTTGGTGTGTATTTGCTCATCCCATTGTTTCTTCTGCCTCTTGTATACTCTTCAAAATGTCTCTTGTCGTCTAACCTAGAATCCAATAAGAGGAGGTTGATACAATACAGAATTCCATCCCATTTGCAGCGCAGTGATACAGAGTCCCATTCCTTCAATCCCTCTCTGAGGTCAATGGTGATGTAAAACAATGAAGTTATCTGTGCCTTGCGCCCGCTTATGTTGTGATGTCTGCAGGTTGTTTGAATTAGTTTTCAGATCTATATCTTAACTATTGACTGTTTTTCATTTTCTCAAGTAATTTCTCCAGAGGCCCAATATATCTTTTGGTGTAGATGACTGCTCTTGTATCAATCTGCATGTTTCTGCTCTAACATTTTATGTGGCCATATCTTTCACCCAGTCCACCCTCGTAGGCATAGTGCACCTACACTAATGCAGTGTCATATGGTACTTAGCTAACAGTAGCGCTATTGTCGTAAAGCTCCTTGTCTTGCAAGGCATGTCTTTTCCATAACTCAGCAGAACAGTCATCGGGCTGACTGTACCTCTGTTGTTTGTCATTTCAGAAATAGTTTTGATAACCACCTTTCATTATTTGAGTATAGTGGGGTAGGATCAAGCCAGATGAAGAAACCGGGTATGCTCTTTCCCACATCTCAGGCAGAAGTGCAACTTAGTTGAGTCGTCATATGAAAAAAGTTCTATATAGGATCTTAAAATGTAGTAACTTGTGCTTGTGATTAATGTAAATTGTTTGCTGGTAACAGTATGTTCACTTCGCCTCTGTCAGTTCTCCCCCCTGGTCTGAGTCCCAGATCAATCCACTCCTAGTACCTTTGTTTCCATCATATTGAGAGGACCGGGAGTATATCCTGGATACTGTTCATGTAAAATGTGTGGATCTGATCAGTTGGTTGAGCGGTGAAAATTCAGTTGGCTCTTGAGGGAATTTCAGGGTCCTAAATGTGTCACACTGTCTAAATACTTGTAGTTACATCTGCACTTAACGTGTTCTAAAGTGAGGGACTCTTCTTCTTTATAGAGATCCCTCAGTTCGGTAATAACAACTTCAGTTAATTTTTGCAAAACTACACTTTCAGTAGTATGTGAAAATGATGGATTTTGCGCTCTGGGGGTTGCCAGTGAATATAGATAGTGAACCCGGGTCTTGGGGTAAAACTCCTCCAAACCCAACACATGCTTGCTACTGTGACTATTTCCTATCTGCATTGTGGTAGCTCTCTCTGCAACAGCGATTTCAGAGGTATACCATCGGTTTGGTCGTT
The DNA here is from genome assembly GCF_031143425.1 of Pleurodeles waltl. Classification (NCBI taxonomy): domain Eukaryota; kingdom Metazoa; phylum Chordata; class Amphibia; order Caudata; family Salamandridae; genus Pleurodeles; species Pleurodeles waltl. Next base: position 1,426,149,837 of record NC_090444.1, on the reverse strand, counting down.
CTCTGGCATAAGGTAGGGTATTTGCCTATCGAGATTGTACCAAGTACCCTGCCTCCTAATCAAATGGGAGCATCATGATCTCTCAACGAATTTGTGGCAGTCTCTCTGCCCAAACCAGCCTGGTCAGTAACAGTTTAAGATTAAAAAAAAGACTTAGTGAGCGGATGTGGTATACTCAAAAAGATATAAGAATCTAAGAAGAACCACCATATTAATAAGTACCACCTGGGCTTCTAAGGAAGAGTCAATGTAATCCAGACTTTGATCTGATGTGAATCATTCAATAACGGGGTCATAATTTAACCTTAGTGTTTCATCCACTTCTCAGTGCAGTACTATCCCTTTAATATTCGAGTCATTAATTCATTAAAATGATTAGTCCAATGTATTTATTGTCGTGATTTGTGTTAGTGGAAGCAATTCAGTCTTATATCAGTTAATAGAGATTCCAGACTAACCTCCAAATGTGACTGTCACCCCGACTACGGGGGACAGATTATGGACAGATTGTCATGTGGTTTACATGGAGAACAGTAGGCACACGTCTTAAAGTACATGCCTCTATGCACGTCGTACCTGCAATTGTGAGGCAAGGGGATCCATTGCCAATACAAATAGCAAGGGTGACAACAGACAGCCTTGTCTGGTGTCATGTCCCACCATTAATGAGTCTGAGGTCAAACCATTTGCGCGGACCCTGACAACTGGCTTGGTATAAAGTAATGCAATTATGTGTGAAAAAAAGAAAACAAAATTGCTCTTCTGCACCAAATTTGGTCAACGCAGTCATTACGTAAGGCTGTGCCAGAGAATCAAAAGTCTTCTCTGTGTCTGAAAGGATAATCACCTCCTTTAGTTGCGGATTTAAATGATGGAGTACTCGGAACACTGTGAATAGATTAATTGCAGTTGATCCGTGTGTGACGAAGACTGACTGAACAGGAGACACCATACCCTCAAACAATAGTGACAATCTGTTAGATAGAATTTTCACCAATATTTTATTATCTAGATTAAGCAGTGATACTGGCTGATAGCAATCACATATAGTAATATCTTTTCCGGTTTTCGAAAGAAGAATGATCACAGTTCTCTCGGTGAGTGAGGGAATTCTCCATCATGTAGTGCTTCCTTCTATACTTCAAGTGGATGAGCTCCTTGAGCATTCTTATAGGCCTCTTAAGTTTTCAAGATGAGACCCTTAATGCCCTGTGCCTTTGCCCTAGCTAGACTACCAATGGCTGTCATTATCTCATCTAGGGAAATGCTTTTTTTTTTTTTTTTTTTTAAGATTCTGTTATGTTCCTCCAGCTATTCAAGTGCAATTTCTTCTAGTATGTTTTAATTTCATCTACTATCGATGAGAGTCGGAATGAATATAAATGCCTTTAGTACTTTACGAAATCCCCAACAACCCCCCGCTAGTCGTTCAGCTGTTACCATCCTCCCTCTCAAGTTTCAATGCAGCGCTTCAGTGTCTCTTCTATTTAAGTAGCAAGGCTAGCGTCCTGCCAGGATGTTCTCACTCTTTAATGTCTGGCTTGGGCATATTTGTCCAAAAATGGCACCTCGCTATTGGCTTGTTAATGAAACCTCTGCAAGAGCCTATTGATTTCCCGAAATTAAGTAATCTGTTCAATCTCTGATGCTCATCCTTTCAGTTTCCTGATCTCGCTGATCTGTGTATTCCAGTTAGATACATATGGCTCTTAAAACACTAGCATGATAAGAGAGAACTACCCCTCTGATGCAAGCTTTGGAAGCCTTCAGTAACGTGGCATACTTAAATACCGACCTTGGGTTTTGTTGAAAATTATAGTGGATAGCTGAGTGAATTTTATTGCCGAAAACTGGGCAATAAGTGACTTGGTTGAAAATCGCCAGCTAAAGCTACTCTGTTTAGAGCAAGGAATCAAGAATACAATCTTCACAGGAGAGTGGTCAGACAATGTTCAAGAGAAGTAGTTTTTTTTTTTTCTTCAATCTATGGTATCCCCTCTCATGAAACAAGCCAGTAATCTATTTGTGACATGGTATGTGGTGTAGGACAAAATGAATAGTCCCTAGTGTCCATGGTAATGCCTCCACACATCTACCAACTTTAGCATCTCCGCCTGATCACTCAATGTTTCCCTTGCCTGGAAAGTCTGTGTACCTCTATTTTTAGATCTGACAAGGTCTGGTTTTAATACCAGGTTAATGTCCTCCTACCCCTAACAAGATCATCCCATACTCTACTAACATCTGCACTAAGCTAAAATCAAGGGAGTTGCTTATCAAAATACATACACCCCTAGTGTATGTGCTGTAGGATGAGAAAAGGTTGCCAAGCCTACTGTGGTGTAAGTTTAAAAATGCATTTTCCTGAAGCATAACCTTATGCATGTCCAGGTACATTGGTACCTTTCTTGCTTTCTGAGAATTATTTAAACCTCTAATATTCCAAGATATTAGTGCTAACTTCCTATCAGTATGGACTGTCGTCCTGGTTTACGGAAATGGTGTCCCCATCTTTTGTGAATGCAATAATGTATGTTGTGTGTGAGTGTGCAACATATGAAACAAACTATTTTACCCCTACTTTCCCTTCGCCCCCTTCCACAGTGGTGTTCCCAACTGTCATGCCTGTCTCGGCTTCCTAACATGCCAAACTATGTCGGTGGTGTGGCTACAATACACACCACCAGTTTCCGCGCTCAATAACGGATATTACTTGTATTTGTAGTTCATGTGGTGCCATTGACTATCTCCTTCAGCTCTGTCTGAGTCCTTAGCTGCGTGCAACAGTTATGAGCCCATCAGTGTTAAATTGGTTATGCAATCTGCAGTTGTATATGTGCCAACAAGCCACACTGCTGTGCTGGATTCCAGTTGGTGTCCTCTAAAAAGAGCAAATATTAACATAAACGTCTTTGTTCGATGGCATCTGTCGCTGTAGATACACATGGTCTGCATAACTCGCCATCTGGTGTTGGGTCGGAGTGTTACAAGTTGTTTTTCTTCGAAGAAGTGTTTTCGAGTCATTGGACCGAGTGACTCCTCCTTCTGTGCTCATTGCGCATGGGCGTCGACTCCATCTTCGATTGTTTTCTTTCCGCCATTGGGTTCGGACGTGTTCCTGTCGCTCCGAGTTTCGGAACGGAAAGATAGCTGAAAACGGAAGATTTTCGACGGTATCGTTGCGATCCGGTTCGAGATAAACACATACGACAACGCATTGAACATCGAAGCGCTTCGGTGCCCTTCGGGGTAGATTTCGGCACACCGTCGGGGCCTAGTCGGCCCGACCGCGTTGAGAACAACGCCGATGGAACGGACCCCGTTTCGATTCTGCCCTGAATGCCACAACAAATATCCTTATACGGACCAACACTCGGTCTGTAACCTGTGCCTGTCACCCGAGTACAGCGAAGAATCCTGTGAGGCCTGTCGGGCGTTCCGGTCCCGAAAAACACTGCGCGACCGTCGAGCGAGAAGACTGCAGATGGCGTCCACGCCAAAGGAGCATCGACAGTTCGAGACAGAAGAGGAACAGGAGGAATCCTTTTCCATCCAGGATTCAGACTCCGACGAACTCGACAATACAAAAACTGTGAGTAAGACGTCGAGATCAGAAATTAAAAAAGGCAAAAAGGCCCAGGGGACGCCACTGCCAACCGGCCATGGCTCAACCCAAATTCACGGTGACCAACAATCGGCACCGAAAAAGGCCCATTCAGTGTCGAGATCGTCCGACTCCGGTCGAGACACCGGCACGCAGCCTCCTCGGGACCGAGAGAGTGCTAAAGAGAAGCATCGACACCGAGAGTTCGGTGTCGACACGGATCGACGCCGAGACAGTGGCGCCGAAGACCATAGAGGCCAAGATTTTTTGGCACAAAAGAAGAGGAAGGTTACCTCGGAGCCGAAAAAACAAACAACAGGGTTTTCGGAGCCGAAAAAAGCACCAACAGACCCAGTTTCAGGCTCCTATACTGAAGAACTTTCTATGTCTTCACAAATGAAAAGACACAGATTCGAACAGGAACTGCAATCCACTGAAGTGGATCACACACAAAAGCGTATCTTTATTCAGCAGGGGACAGGGAAGATCAGTACCCTTCCACCTGTCAAAAGAAAGAGAACTCTTCAGTTTGTAGCACGAGAGGCTCCTCAGCAACAAACAGCAAAGACGGTAACACCTCCTCCCTCGCCTGTAACCCCGGCTTCGCCAACTTACACCCCGTCACATTCGCCAGCTCACACCGCCATGAGCCACGACGACCAAGATCAAGACGCGTGGGACTTGTACGATGCACCAGTGTCTGATAACAGCCCAGACACATACCCAACTAGGCCATCACCACCTGAGGACAGCACAGCCTATTCACAAGTGGTGGCTAGAGCAGCTCAGTTCCATAATGTGGAACTACACTCTGAACAAGTAGAGGATGACTTTTTATTTAACACCCTCTCCTCCACCCACAGCTCCTACCAAAGCCTGCCTATGCTCCCAGGCATGCTTCGCCATGCAAAGGAGATCTTCAAGGAGCCAGTCAAAAGCAGGGCAGTAACGCCTAGAGTGGACAAAAAGTATAAGGCGCCTCCTACGGACCCTGTATTCATCACCTCTCAGCTGCCACCAGATTCTGTGGTGGTAGGGGCTGCCAGAAAACGGGCAAATTCACACACTTCTGGGGATGCACCTCCCCCAGATAAAGAAAGCAGAAAGTTCGATGCAGCCGGGAAGAGGGTCGCTGTCCAGGCAGCAAACCAGTGGCGCATCGCAAACTCACAAGCGCTGCTAGCGCGATACGACAGAGCCCACTGGGATGAGATGCAGCATCTCATTGAACATCTCCCAAAAGATCTACAAAAAAGAGCAAAACAGGTTGTTGAAGAGGGTCAAAACATTTCCAACAATCAAATACGCTCCTCTATGGATGCAGCAGACACAGCCGCCAGGACCATTAATACGTCGGTTACCATCCGTAGGCACGCATGGCTCAGAACGTCTGGATTCAAGCCAGAAATTCAGCAGGCAGTACTTAACATGCCAGTAAACGAAAAACTGCTGTTCGGTCCGGAGGTCGACACAGCCATAGAAAAGGTCAAAAAGGACACTGACACTGCCAAGGCCATGGGCGCACTCTACTCCCCGCAGAGCAGAGGATCTTATACCACCTTTCGCAAAACACCTTTTAGAGGAGGGTTTCGGGGTCAGGCCACACAAGCCAGTACCTCACAGTCCGCACCGTCCACCTACCAGGGACAGTACAGGGGAGGCTTTCGGGGCCAGTATAGAGGAGGGCAATTCCCTAGGAATAGAGGAAGATTTCAAAGCCCCAAAACCACTACCAACAAGCAGTGACTCACACGTCACTCACCCCCCCCCACACAACACCAGTGGGGGGAAGGATAGGTCAATATTACGAAGCATGGGAGGAAATAACTACAGACACATGGGTCCTAGCAATTATCCAACATGGTTATTGCATAGAATTCCTGCAATTCCCTCCAGACATACCACCAAAATCACAAAATTTATCAAAACACCATTCACAGCTTCTAGAGATAGAAGTTCAAGCACTACTGCAAAAAAATGCAATAGAATTAGTACCAAGCACACAAATAAACACAGGAGTTTATTCACTGTACTTCTTGATACCAAAAAAGGACAAAACACTGAGACCAATTCTGGACCTCAGAGTAGTAAACACATTCATCAAATCAGACCACTTTCACATGGTCACACTACAAGAAGTGTTACCATTGCTCAAAAAACACAACTACATGACAACCCTAGACCTCAAAGACGCATATTTCCATATACCAATACATCAATCACACAGAAAATATCTAAGGTTTGTATTCAAAGGAATACATTACCAATTCAAAGTATTGCCTTTCGGTTTAACAACCGCTCCAAGGGTATTCACAAAATGCCTAGCAGTAGTCGCTGCACACATCAGAAGGCAGCAAATACATGTATTCCCGTATCTAGACGACTGGCTAATCAAAACCAGTTCGCTCACTCAATGCTCAAACCACACAAATCAAGTCATACAAACCCTCTACAAACTAGGGTTCACCGTCAACTTTGCAAAATCCAACATTCAGCCAAGCAAAGTACAGCAATATCTAGGAGCCATAATAGACACGACAAAAGGAGTAGCAACGCCAACTCTACAAAGAATTCACAATTTCAACAGAGTCATTCAACACATGTCTCCAAATCAAACAATACAAGCAAGAACAATACTACAGCTCCTAGGCATGATGTCCTCATGCATAGCCATTGTCCCAAACGCAAGACTGCACATGAGGCCCTTACAACAGTGCCTAGCCTCACAGTGGTCTCAAGCACAGGGTCACCTTCTAGATCTGGTGTTAATAGACCGCCAAACTTACCTCTCGCTTCTATGGTGGAACAGTATAAATTTAAACAAAGGGCGGCCTTTCCAAGACCCAGTGCCACAGTACGTAATAACAACCGATGCTTCCATGACAGGGTGGGGAGCACATCTCAATCAACACAACATAAGAGGACAATGGAACATACATCAAACAAAACTGCATATCAATCATCTAGAATTATTAGCAGTTTTTCAAGCACTAAAAGCTTTCCAACCAATCATAACCCACAAATACATCCTTGTCAAAACAGACAACATGACAACGATGTATTATCTAAACAAACAAGGAGGAACACATTCAACGCAGTTAAGCTTATTAGCTCAAAACATATGGAAGTGGGCAATACACCATCAAATTCGCCTCATAGCACAGTTTATTCCAGGGATCCAGAATCAACTGGCAGACAATCTCTCTCGAGATCACCAACAAGTCCACGAATGGGAAATCCACCCACAAATTCTGAACACCTACTTCACACTCTGGGGAACACCTCAAATAGACTTTTTTGCAACAAAAGAGAACGCAAAATGCCAAAACTTCGCGTCCAGATACCCACACAAGCAATCCCAAGGCAATGCCCTATGGATGAACTGGTCAGGAATATTTGCTTACGCTTTTCCTCCTCTCCCTCTCCTCCCTTATCTAGTGAACAAATTGAGTCAAAACAAACTCAAACTCATTTTAATAGCACCAACGTGGGCAAGACAACCCTGGTACACAACACTGCTAGATCTTTCTGTAGTACCCCACATCAAACTGCCGAACAAACCAGATCTGTTAACGCAACACAACCAACAGATCAGACACCCAGATCCAGCATCGCTGAATCTAGCAATCTGGCTCCTGAAATCCTAGAATTCGGACACTTACAACTTAGCCAAGAGTGTATGGAGGTCATAAAGCAGGCCAGAAGGCCATCCACTAGACACTGCTACGCAAGTAAGTGGAAAAGATTTGTTTGTTACTGCCATCATAATCCGATACAACCACTAGACGCAACTCCAAAACATATAGTAAATTACTTGCTCCATTTACAAAAAGCAAAGCTAGCCTTCTCTTCTATTAAAATACACCTTGCAGCAATATCTGCATACCTGCAGACTACCTATTCAACTTCCTTGTATAGGATACCAGTCATCAAAGCATTCATAGAAGGTCTTAAAAGAATTATACCACCAAGAACACCACCTGTTCCTTCATGGAACCTAAACGTGGTCCTAACAAGACTCATGGGCCCACCTTTTGAACCCATGCACTCTTGCGGAATACAATTCCTAACCTGGAAAGTTGCCTTTCTCATCGCCATTACATCTCTGAGAAGAGTAAGTGAAATTCAAGCGTTCACAACACAGGAACCTTTTATACAAATACATAAAAATAAGGTCGTCCTACGACCTAATCCAAAAATGTTACCAAAAGTTATTTCACCGTTCCATCTAAATCAAACGGTAGAACTACCTGTTTTTTTCCCACAGCCAGATTCTGTGGCTGAAAGAGCACTACATACATTAGATGTCAAAAGAGCATTAATGTACTACATTGACAGAACAAAGAACATCAGAAAGACTAAACAGCTATTTATTGCATTCCAAAAACCTCATGCAGGTAACCCAATATCAAAACAAGGTATAGCCAGATGGATTGTTAAATGCATCCAAATCTGCTACCTTAAAGCAAAAAGACAACTGCCCATTACTCCCAGGGCACATTCAACAAGGAAAAAAGGTGCTTCAATGGCCTTTTTAGGAAACATCCCAATGCATGAAATATGTAAGGCAGCCACATGGTCTACGCCTCACACATTCACCAAACACTACTGTATAGATGTGCTATCCGCACAACAAGCCGCAGTAGGTCAAGCTGTATTAAGAACTCTATTTCAGACAACTTCTACTCCTACAGGCTAAACCACCGCTTAGGGGGAAATAACTGCTTACTAGTCTATGCAGACCATGTGTATCTACAGCGACAGATGCCATCGAACTGAAAATGTCACTTACCCAGTGTACATCTGTTCGTGGCATCAGTCGCTGAGATTCACATGGGCCCACCCACCTCCCCGGAAGCCTGTAGCAGTTCAGAAGTTCCCTTCAATTTTGTACATTTGTATATATATTATTTAAACCTTTAATAGGTACATACTTACACATTTCATTGCGCGGGCACTATTACTATAGTACAACTCCTACCTCACCCTCTGCGGGGAAAACAATCGAAGATGGAGTCGACGCCCATGCGCAATGAGCACAGAAGGAGGAGTCACTCGGTCCAATGACTCGAAAACACTTCTTCGAAGAAAAACAACTTGTAACACTCCGACCCAACACCAGATGGCGAGCTATGCAGACCATGTGAATCTCAGCGACTGATGCCACGAACAGATGTACACTGGGTAAGTGACATTTTCATTCCTGCACCCTAATGTTCAGCCCTAATGTTCCAATCTATTGGAACACACCCTAAAGGTGTATGCCGGTGCTTTTCCAAGTGATCTTAAGCAGTTTTGACCTCATTTTGCCAGCCTTTAATTCAGTGGTGGGAAACATATTTAGCGGAGCCTTAACACCCTGAAATGATTCTGCTTGCTATATAGCAACAAGCAAAGTGTCCAAGCTGGTAATGTTAAAGAGGTTGGTGGAAATATTCTTCAACTTACTGATGCAGTAGAACTTCACATCACAACCACATTAGTTAGTCACCTTTCCCGTTTTTTTTTGTTGTGGCTATTCCTCTTACCATAACTGGATGGGCGTTTGTGCATGCTTAATGATAAAACAGCTCTCCTGGAAGCATGTCTTCCAGCACAGCCAGATGAATGGTGCCTAGACTGATTCACTCCAACTAACAGGTCTCACGATGCCGGTCATATTTGTAAACAGATGGGTCTTAAGCTTCTTTCTAAATGCCAGCAGAGAGATGGAATGTCGAATTTGAGTAGAAGAATGAGCCAAATACTAGGGACCTAAATAGAAAATTATAGGCCAGTCCTTGGTGCTAAGATTGCAGTGTGGAATATTCAGAATAGTCTGATTTAAATATTTTATACCCTTGAGGTCAGATATAGTGGTGCCAGATGACGAAGCACTTAAATGCTTCTCAGGTCACCTTGAATCGGAAGAGTTCAGCCACGGAAAACCAACTAAAAAGCTTCCTTGTTCTGAGCTATTTGGAATCTTGAAATCTCTTCCTTTTTATAAGCTGTAATAAAAGGCATATCAGTAACAAATGTGAATGTATGATTGTACCAACCACCAATGCCAAATGGTATTTGAACAAGAGGGTTAGGGTGGACTTACGCATGCCTGTGTCCAAAATGCAGCTACTCACTACAGCTATTACCTCAGAGGACAATGTAGCCTGATCTTCAATAATAATACCTATGTGTTTCACTTTATCTGCCCAGACAAGTTGCAGACCCACAAAGCTCCAGAAGCTTCAACGTTGAATGTTTTTGTTTGTTCATGGACTCAAGAATGAAGGTGTGCAGTTTTAGAGTTGTTGAGTTCCCACAAATTGGCAGTAATGAAAGATAAAATGTTATGCAAGGTTAATTTTGAGTCTTTGGAGGGGGATTAAGCTCTAATGTAGAATGGAGTGTCCTCAGTACATGACCATTAAGCCTTATTTCCCGTTCTCTTAATTTAAGATCAGAATCAACGTTATCTAACCTTGTAGCAGGAAGAAATAACTTTTGGTAAGAACTGTTGTCCACCCTTGAATATCTTGACCTTTTAATCTGTTCAGTGTATAATTGTAATATATAGAGCTCTTGTGCTGATTTACAACAATGGTATCATGTGTGTGTTGGAAGCATTGACCAACTCCTAAAAGATATACAATATTGTAAGTTAGCTGAGACTGACAAGCAGACTCTTAAACAGCCTCGGTGATACCAGTAGAAAATGTGATCTAATGACTACTGAGGGCTCATTTCATTGTATTATTGCTAACGCTGTGAACGTATTTCTGTGCATCATATGATTGTATGAGTTCATTTTTGGATAGACAACCTTAACCTTTTCATATGCTGTCTAGCATATTGGAAATGTCAGAGGTGAGTGAGAGTTTAGTTAGTACACTGAATAAGTTTGTCAGACTATAACCAAGTGGTCTCTTGTCATTTGTGTTCCGCACAAACAGTAAAAAATTACCTGAAACATATTTTACTGTACACTGCACAGCATTGTCAGTAATGTGTGAAAAGAGTTTACTTACCTAGTAAGTATGTTTTTGGAACCTTTTCACAAGAACAGGATCAGTATTCATCTTTCTAGTTTGGAGAGTACCAGTAGTGTGGAGATAAAGCGAGAAAATGTTCTAAGTGATTTTGGAAAACCTCAGTTGGAAATTGTGTAAATCCTATGAGGATGTTTTTGGGCATTATATTTCTTCAAACAAATAAAGGGTCCGATATGTGTTGCGATATATAACCAGTAATTGGCACATAGTATTGAATTCTGTATTTAAATGGAAACTTAGTTTTGCTTCCTTCACCAACCTTCTTTACCTTTTTTCTTTCAGTGCATGCAAGATATGGGAAATACCAAGGCAAGAGTTTTGTATGAGGCAAATCTACCAGAAAACTTTAGAAGACCTCAAACTGACCAGTATCCTTTTGGCATTTAAATGTTAAAGAAAAAAATGAAATGACCTGTGCAACAATTTTCGATATTATTGTTCTAGAATGGGAAGTCCATTCATATTGCTTGAAGGAAGGTTCTCTTCCAGGTATTCACCACACTGTTATATACCACAGGCAAAATCAGTTTCCGTCCTGTCAGTGTAGTTATACTTGTACATTCTCTATTTATTGTGAGCCTATTATCTCTTTTGTGTACAAGAGGTCAGCACTTCTCCTGAATACCAGTGTGCTTTGCCTTTTCAATAAAAAACATCCACACATTTCTATTTCAGAAATAAGCATATTGTGATCATCTCCAGATTATTTGTTCACCCTGCCTGTCACTGATTTTTTTATACATGTTCTACAAGACGTTTCCAACCTGTACGTTAAAACCTGTGATTTTCAACATGCCTTCCGACAGCACCTGCTGGCTATACATTTTCTCCTCTGCATGTCAATGCCCATTTAAATGTAGAGACCCCTACCCACCACCGTCCTTAGTAATCCTTAAAATGGGCTAATTCACTGAGATATTTTTCTCATTCCAAACACTCAAAAGTTACCCTTTTCTATGGTCTTCACTCTATAACCAAACCAATTGTCTGCTTTCTCGTAAGCTTCATCTTCATTTGCAATATCTAACTAACACCTTAATCTGCACAAACCTAAATATATATATCACTGCATTGATGCATTTCACCTCACACCCACTACAACAATCCTATGTGGGTGCATTGTGATTCTGCACCGTTGCTGCAGTGGATACTAAAATGTCCCTCTGATGATATCTGCAAACCATTAATATGAAAGAACAGTTTTTTTGGTTGCACGGCTCTGATCCCAACACCTTTTTAAAAAGTGAACTGATTGTTATAGTGGATCTGAAGGATGCTTATTTTCGTATCACTTTAGAGAATATCCTAGGGAAATCCCTTATGTTTGTCTTGGAGATGTAGTCTAACCATGATAAGGACATTCTATTGAATCTGAACTAAGTCAGACTATTTGCCAAAATGTTACTTCAGATGAAAGCCAATACAGATGTAATATACATGGAAGTACCTACCCTTCCTCTCCCCCGATCCACTAATTCATATTGTGATCAGCCTTAGCAGTTAGGGTTCCAGTACCTGTACACCTTATGATTCGGGCACTCAACTTGGCACATCATTCCCATCTGCTCCACCCGCAGTATCATTGTGGACCACTTTAGTATATCTTCTATTGCTCTTTCATCCGAAGTTCCTTGACTAATGACCACTATCTGGTCTCGCTTTTCTAGTCTGTCTTCTTTATTTCATCCATTTTATCGTCACGCGCTTCTTTGGCTGTACCAATCCCAGAATAGCAAACCTATGCTGCATTTTCTTATCCCAGGGTTTGTGTATGATGCCTAATATGCAGTGTTTAATGGTAGCACTGATTTGAATGTTTGTAATCAATGTGTAGCTATGCACTACCTGATCCAATTATGCATTGACCTCAACATAGGTTCATACCATGTGTGCAAATGTGGTCTCACAGGCCCCATATCTAGGGCACATCAGAGATCTAAGTGGATAGAGTTTGTGCAGCTTAAGGGCACTTCTCTCACCAGCACACATGCCTCTTTCCTTTCCCCATCTCTCTACTGTCCCCAGAGATCTGTCTTCCATAGCAGGTGTGTGTGTAAGAGGGACTTGACTCTCTTCTTTCAAAGCACTGTACATGTATGTTATCTGCCTACGGCATTCTCCCATCTCCAACTGCGTGTTTATCATGTCTGTGACAGCAGGGGCACTATGGGACTCTCACCATGCTTCTGTGGCTGTTTTAGCCAGTTTAGCGAATTGTAAACATCTGACCTCAGTGGAGCTGTTCGAGGCAAAGGGGGCCTTGAGTGAAGGCTGATCTGACTATTTGCAAGGATACATTTTAGTTATTACATCACTTCACTAAAACCCCTAATTGATATTTATTTTTGTATTCATTTTTCATACATTAAATAAGTTCTTTGAGGTTAAATTACAAGCAGCAGTGATGAACATTGATTGAGATTAATTTAAGCACTCCACCTATCACTTGTTTCTATTCTTCATTGTTACTCCTTAAGGCAGACGAGTAAGCCTAGTTGTGGGTCCTGTGCTTACTGTGCCTCTGAAATCAAGCTGCACCCGATTTGAAGACCCTCAAAGAGGCTGAATCTGGTCTTAGGTTCCTTGTGTTCTGGGAGGGAAAAGACCAGGCCTGGCAATTTGGGCTGGACCTTTCCTATTGGAGCAGGACCAGGGCTTCTTTGCATATGTCTGAGTCAAATATGAGGTGACATGGTGGACAAAAAAAACAATGGGCTAGGATGCAGCCCGAGTGAAGACTGATATTAATTCAAGCAATCCATTTCTATTTAAATTCTTAGGTATTTATCACCAAAGACATGCTGTCTCACGGATGAGCCATATAGTGTGAGTGAGTTTGTCATCCCGAGAGGCTTGAATGCCTGCCCCTTATCCTCCATCCTGCTAATGTACCAGTACTGAGCAATAAATGTAACAAGAGGTGACCGGCTTATCCCAAATGACAGGAAGTCCAACAGTCTAGTTTGGCATGCCCTTTGAATATCCACAACTAGAAGGGTGCAGCATTTCATGTTGCTGCCACATCTGCAGATTCTGGTGTCTTTCTCACCGTTGTCAGAGCAGTGACTTCCGCAGTAGCCCATGCAGAAAGATCGCTCATACAAATGGGGCAGGTTGTTGCAGGGGGTGGACACTGGCATTTATTTGTTTCACCAAGATATATGTTGTATCATCAGCCTTTGCCCCAGAGCAAGAGAGAGAAAAAAGAAAAAGGGAGAAAGGAAGAAGAGAAAACTGAAAAAGTGCAAATAGAGAAAGAAGGGATGTGTGATAAAGAGGAAGTGTGGGAAGGTACTGCTGGCACTGTTTTTGGGAAACCTCCTGTTTATTCATCATTTCATACCTTGAATCCTTACGCAGTGTGCAGTCTTGGGTGTGATTTCTCTATCAGGATTATAAAACGGCATGCATGTAGGTTCCATTGGTGTAACTTAAATTCAGAGGTGTGATTACTATGCAATGAGACTGCAATTAATCCTGTCATCAGGTTCTAGATTTTACCATGGAATCCATGGAATAGTTTGGTGCTATGGTGCCTGTCTATGAAGTTGTCACATAGTTGTTGCCAAATACATTTCTTCTGTTTCCTGAAGAAAGCATTTAATTCATGTAGAGCAATTTTGACAATGTTCTCTTGGAACAACTCTGGGGACAGAGCTCTCTCATGAGTACGGTGTGGTCTCTTAACGTCTCTAGTTACTACTAGACTCACCCCCAAATACTCTGAAAAGACTGTTCCTTCTGCTCTTGCTTATCCTTAAACCCAGCTAGTCCTGCTTGTTGAATATATTTCTGGTGTTCACGTCTCAGCGTTACCTCCTGACTGGGACTGCGATGAAAATGTATCAGATGCCATTTTATAATGTTGCTAATTTGCATCCCTACTATGTTATCCTAAATGATGTCCAACCTCTGCCTCCTGGTTCACAATATATTGAAATTTTTGTGTGCGCTCACCCTTTTTAACTACTTTGACCACAATTGCCCTGCTTGCGCCTCTAGTACCGCAACTACCCTTCTCTTCTTGCGCACCAAAGCACTCAAACACTCACCACTGCACGCACCATCTCCTGAGCAACCACGTCATACTGACCTAAGATGTGGTCTTCAGCAAAGCGTTACTTACCTTTCCACATGATTTGAAGACACCACCGCTGGCTACATCTTCTGCACGAATTAACATGACCATGCTTCCCCCGGCCCACTGTTCTCGTTGTGATGAATTCTCACACCACTGTGCCACCTACTGGGGAAAAAACAATTATATTAAAATTAAAACTATATACAACACATTAGTGGTGAAAATGGTTATTTCTCAAACGTGTTCTGTTTTAATTGACAATATTTTTATGGATCAAATCTGTTTATTGATTTTCAATTATAAAACATCGCATATAAACCACATCTCAGTGTGCCAATAGGCTCATAGTTAGCTTACTTCATGCGAAACAATAAGGAAAAAAATCAAGAAATATTCAATACAAAATACAACAGTATTTCCCCACGACTGGCTATTAGTGCAAAAATCAGACAATCTCAGGCTCCTTTACAATATAATCCTGGTCATCCCCTTAAAAGTTCACTCTCTATACTCAAGTCAAATTCAGAACCCTCAAATAGGTTGGGCATGTCAATTCAGAAAACTCCCCAGATAGAATACGCAAGTATGGTTGCCAGAGTTCTTTAAAGTCCCCACTCTGATGCAGCGAGGTCAGGGTGAGCTTTTCCATAGCGAGGATAAACCAGAGCTTATGTAGCCATGAAATCGTTGTCTGGATCTGTTCAGACCCGCACACGGAGAGCAACAATTGTATTGCGTCATTTAAAGCTAAAGCCATCTGCCGTCCCCTCAATGACCTCAGGGGAAAAGGTGATAGGGTTGGGAAGGCCCAGCAAAATGTATGCAGGGAATCTGGGTATCTGAGTGTCAAAAGCCATGTCAACAGTGTGCACTATGTACTTCCAGTACCGGTGTAGCTTGGGACAGTGCCATAATAGATGCACAAGCGACCCTCCCCTTCCCCCCCCCCCCCTCACCCCCTCCAACAAAGACTAGATTTAGCGTGATCCCAGGCATGAATCCTTGTTGGGGTGTAATACCAGGAGGTGGCCACTTTATAAGCTGTCTCTGTACCTGCTGCGTTATAAGCTGTGTGGTGCGCTCTATAAAAAACACTCTCCCACTCATCCTCCGATAACTCTCTCCCCAACTCCGTCTCCCATCTCAGTTGACCCTTAGTCTTGGGCAGGTGGGCCTCCCCTCGCAAGAGGGCATAGAGTTCAGAAACCACTCGCTTATCGCCCTTTTTTGGGAGAATCCATTTTTCAAACGGTGTTAACGGCCTGTCAATTAATGCTCTATTGGCTGGTAGCAGGGCCCAATGTCGAATTTGATAGTACATCATCCTATCCGCCTCGGTTAGACCATATGTCTCCCTAAGCTGGTCAAAGGGGATAACCCCCCTGCTCGTCGAATAAGTATCCCACCCTTTTACAACCTCCCTCATACCATCGACGCAATGCTGCAGGCTGTAGTCCCGGACCAAAATCAGGATTCGCACCCAAGGGGGTCAGTGGGGACGGGAAGGTCTTCAAGCCCCCTCTGCCAGCGACCCGGTCCCACACCTTCATCGAAACCTCCATGACCGGGGATATGTACAGCCCCTGTGCTTTGTGACGACGCCTAAGCCAGGGTTCCTTCCGTATGTGAGAGCCGGCCACCGCCTGATCCATGAAACACCAATGCTTCTCAGAAGACGGACGGCTCCATTCCAAGAGGAAACACAATTGTGAAGCTTGGAAGTATCGAAGGAGGCAAGGGACTGCCAACCCACCCTGCCGCTTAGGACGATACAGCACCTGTCGTGGTAGTCGCGCCGCCTTCCCTACCCATATGAATCTTAGAACCGCCGATTGGAGGGTCGCTAACGTTCGTGACGGAGGCTCCAGCGGAAGCGCTTGAAACAATTACAATATACGTGGTAAGATGGTCATCTTAACTGCCGACAACCTGCCCAGCGAGGACAATTTAAGCCTCCACCATGTCTCTAGGTCGCGCTGCACCTCCCGGGTCAATTTCACATAATTCAACGACGCCGTACGGGCAGCTGTGGAACCCAGCTCTATCCCCAGGTATGGAAGCCCCGAGGGAGACCATATGGAATGGAATCGGGCCCTCAGGTCCCGTTCATGCTCAGCACTGATAAACTTGCCCATGGCCTGCGATTTTAGCATGTTCATTCAGAACCCCGAGACCCGACCAAATTCCTCTAAGACATCCATTAGCGGCGGCAGTGAGGTCATAGGCTCCGCCAAGGTAAGGATGACGTCGTCCGCGTATAACGATATTAGACGCTCGTACCCCCCAAACCTCACACCCATAATCTGAGGGTCGTCCCGGAGCCTCTGTGCCAAAGGCTCCATGTAAAGCGCGAACAGGAGGGGTGAGAGCGGACAGCCCTGCCTAGTCCCCCTCTGGACCGCAAAGGGTAAAGAGAGCGTCCCATTAACTCGCATCGCCGCTCGAGACGCCTGATAAATGCAGACAATCCATGCCATAAAGCCTGGACCCAGTCCGAAGCGCTCAAGCACCTTAAACAGGTACGGCCAGAAAACCCTGTCGAACGCCTTTCCAGCATCGATAGACAGCAAGAGCGCTTCCCTACGAGAGCGCTCCGTTTTATCCAGTAGATGGAGCAGTCTCTTGGTATTATTGCTACACTGCCTGTGCGGTATAAACCCCGCCTGCTCAGGATCCACCAGTCCCGGCATATAATAATTGAGACGGTGTGCCAAGATGCCAGTAAATAGTTTGGCATCGATAGTCAGGAGGGAAATCGGCCTGTACGAGGTGCACTCCTCAGGGTCCTTCCCCGGTTTCGGGATAACCACGATAGTGGCATCCAACATGCTAGGCGTGAGGGTGCCCGTTTGACGAAAGGAATTAAAGAGTCGAACTAGTTTGTGAGTGGTGGCTCCTGCCGGCTGGACCCAGGTGCGGTCCCTAACGGGGAGGAAGTTGCGGAGCGGCATCGGACGGAGACTCTGGTGGCCCTGTGGGACTGAGCTGGCGAGTCTTGACCAGGTCTGTGCGAAATGGCGATGGCAAAATCAAAACGTGAGCGCTCAGTGAGGGACATGCTTGCCGGAACGCGCCTGACATCGGGGATTGCGTCGGAGGAGGTGTCTGGGACAAGGGCCCTGGAGAGCCGGGCGGAGATGGACTCAAAGGAGAGCTCTCCTGTTACGAAGGGCTTTTTGACCTCCCTGTTTGATTCGCTCCAGGGCAATATTCAAGAGCTGCGTGGGGACATCTCACAGGAGGTGAGGGAGCTGCGAGGAGAGGTTTCCTCCTTGGGTGAACGTGTATCGCAGCTAGATAATGAGATTCCTCGTGGCGAAGAGGTGGCGGGACTGCAGCAGGAGGTAGTCCGCCTCCGTGAGCAGCAGGATCTCCTCCAGATGGCGTTTGAGGACTTGGAAAACCACTTGAGGCGACAAAATATTCGTATTAGAGGGGCCCGGTTGGTGCAGAAAAGGAGGACATTGGAGGCTACGTGGTGGACTTGTTACGCCCCTTGCTGGGCCCGGAGGAGACGCAGGAGGTGGTCCTGGATCGGGTCCATCGGGTTGGGCGTGCTGGGGGCCCCGGAGACCGCCCCCCAGACATCCTAGCTTGCCTCCATAACTTTGTTCTTAAAGAAAAGATTCTGCAGCGGGCCCACAGTCTTCAGCACGTAGCCTTTCGAGGGCATGATTTACAGCTATTCCACGATCTATCTGTGCGGACCCTGCAGAGGCGGAGAGAATTCAAACTGATCACAGTCTACCCTCACCAATCAATCCACCCCCCACCCCACTCTAATCCAACACAACTCACTTCCATCCAGTACAACCCACTCCAGTCCAATCCACCACAATACAATCCTCCCCACCCAATCTAGTCTAATCAACCACAGTCCAATCCACCCTAATCAACCACAGTCCAATCCACCCTAATCCAATTTATCACAATAAATCCAATCCACCAACCCCACCCTAATCGACCCCACTCAATCCAATCCACTCCACTCTCTCTACTCAATCCAATCCACCCCACCCAATCTGATCTACCCCAATCCACCTTCATCTGATCCACCCCACTCAAATACATTCCCTCCAGTCCACCCAACTCAATCCACCCCACTCAAATCCACCCCACTCAAATCCACCCCACCCTACTTTGCTCCAATCCACCCCACCCATCCCAGTTCAGTCCATCACACCACACTCCAATCCAATCCATTAAGTCTACCCCACTCCAATTCACCCTACTCCAACCCACACCAGCCCTATCCACCCCATTCCAGTGCAATTCACCCAGTTCCAATGAATCCAATCGAATCCACTCCAGTCCACCCCACTCCTATCACTCCAATCCAAACCAACCACCCCAATCTAGCCCACCACACTCAAATCCATCCCAATCCAATCCACCTTACCCCATTTCAATCACTTTACTACAGTCCACTCACATCAATCCACCCCACTACCTCAGTCCTCTTCAACCCACACCACCCTATTCTACTCCACGACACACTCTCCCATTGAACCACTGAACTCTACTCAGCTGAACTTTACAATACTCTACGACATACGACCAAATCCACTCTACGACACTGTAATCCCCTATTTACTCCGACACTCCACTAACCTTTTAGCCATGCTGAACAGCAGCCACGTTGGTGTACAACATGGCAAAACCCATTGCCAAACCTAATAGCTCTTATACAGGCGAGACTTATTACTTTGCCAATGCTTGTTGTGTGTTGCCCTCTATTCATGGTTGGGTGACATTTGCTTTTCCTTCCCTTGATGTTCAGTGTATGTTGTGTAGTTTGGTTGTGTGTTGCCTTTCCTTTGCTATGTGAAGATGTGTTGTAATTCAGAAGATTGTTTAATATTGCATTGAGATTCCAATTAATGTTGTGACCAGGTTCTAAATTTGTTTACCTTGGAATCCATGGAGTCTGCTGGGGCAGTGATGCCTGACCTAAGGTGTCACTGGGTTGTTACCAAATAAACCTTTTCTGTTTCCTGGAAAAAGTCATTTTCATCATTTACAAGAGTCATGTAGTAAAATGACACTGTTCCCTCACCTGCCCTTTTCTCAACTTATTTAACTAAGTTACATTTCACACGGTGTACAAGGCATTTTTTGCAGCAGGACAGCACAGCACAGCATGTCGTAGAAGATCATACAACCCACTCTTGCTTCAGTTTTTCGAGCCCTTTGTGTGAAACCGAGGGACATTCTCGCAGCTGATAACATCGCGCTATGGTAGTTTTAAGAGCTCATAATCAGCATCTGATAATAATTTTAAATTATCAATTATTTTCTTTTGGTTGTATTTTGAAGAGACTGCATCTTTGAAGTCCTCCACAGCCACAAACCCTAAGAGAGACCCGTATCAAATTCAGTTCAATACCCCCAGTGCAGCCCTAATAGGTCATTGTGTTTTTTAAGCGCTGCTGTTGACACAGGGCTGGCACATAGCACTGTGAAAATGTTTAAGTGTAATTTATCTTGTGGGATCGGGTTCATTATAGGCTGCACGTATCTCTGCACGACAAATGATGAAAGTTTTACATTGGGCTTTCTAGTATTAGAATTCTGGGTCTTATCAGAAAATTTTAATTACTTGAGTTCGCTGAGATTTATTGTGCAGCAGAGCTAATCAACAGTTCTGTCCCTTTGAGGGCGCCTGCACTTTTCAACGTTATCCTCTCTCAATAGAATGTGCCTGAAAACAGACGATTTCATGCTTTGGGATCTGATAGTAATTTCATTGTCTACAAAGCGGTACCTTTGTGTAGGAAAATATTAAATGGTAGAACCGATCTGTGGACGTGAGCTCTTGCAGGATGAGTAGCAAAGCATCTTGATGGTTACAAATATTGTTTGTACGTGTTGACCGTTACAATTCGCTAAAGTTGAAACTTTATACAGAACTTGAGTTCCACGTCTTACTGCTTTTAGCCCTTGGGGGTCCAATCTCTGAACAATTTGTTTGTTCATCTGTGACCGAGAAAGGTAATTAGTTTGGTTTTTTTCATGAAGAAAATGACTACCCAAAAGGGAAGCTGTTGCCTTAAGATAACGTGAACTAGTTGCCAGAGGTTTATGCGCGTTACTTCAAATTGTCACTTGTGTCCATGATGTAGCCAGCGTGTGCCCGATCCCAGTGCATGGTGTTTCCGTGGGGCCGGCGTCAGTCACTGTGGAGCCTGCTTGTAGGCCACGCGGTTTTCCATAATGCTTTCAGCGATGGGACATTGCACTGTTGTCTTGGAATTGTTACTCACAGAGTAATAAATAATATCAATGCTTACAGTCTTATTTAAACACAAATCTTTAAGGTTAGCAAGTGGTAGGGTAATAAATGACACAATGTAAATGGCCGATCCTGCGTGTCCGATTCGGTAAAATCCTATTGTGTGGCACTTTTGATCGTACGTATCCAGTCTGTCAATAACCTTTGGTTCAACCTAATAAACCCGATTGACATTTTCACGTGAATTGTTTCTTGCTTTGGGTTACTATGCAGTTATCTTAAATATGATTGTGTCCTTTTGAAAGAATCGCCTTCTAGTCCAACTGTTGCTTCAAATCCCTTTTTCCATCACATCGCCAACGTTTTCTATACATTTGTAGGTCTGAATTATTTTTTTACATCTCTGTAGAGTGCTAATGACTAGGAGCAAACGGCCCATTAATGGCGCCAAAGAAAGAATTACATTTGGGGCTGAAGTGTAACATATACTTAGCAAATAAGCCGTCATTTTTGCCTAGTGGTGCCTTTTGAGAACACCACGTATTAAGTATCTGAAAAATGGTCCTAACCAGTCATCCATAGTTAAAGGATTCAGTCAGCTATTCGTCTGTGCAGACATTCGTGATTTTGTCTGTATTTTCACTATAAAAAACACACATTACAAAATCTGTTCATGCATTTAAGCCTTTGTAAACTATCACAGACGTTTAATGTCAGTGCTCATTCACAGTGTTGCCATCATCTTATGTGCAAATACGTGCTTCAGATTTCAGTGGCGGTAAACCTGCTTGTTGTACCGGACCAGCTTGATCTTTGTGGATAATATTTTTCAATGGACAGAATGACCAGCACGCATATTATTAGTACTAGTTAGAACAGGTAATTCATTAACTCCTACAATGACACTTTAAATTTTTGACCTGCAGATTACTCTTAAAGCACCCTCCCTTTTAAATATCTCAAGTAATAAAGTGGCTCTTAATGAAAATGCATTGCCTGTGCCTCCTTTAAATGACCAGGCCCGTGCCCTCTGCTTTAAAGAAAACGAATCTGTTATCAAAATAAAAACAGGAATTGACAAAGCTGGTTTGTGTGGCTTTTTTGTTTGGGGTTATTTTTGTAGTAGTGGAGTGACCTTGAATGTATTGCCACCTGATGTCCTAGTAAGAAAACCCAATAATGAAGAAACAGCATAGCCATAGGCTACAACAAAATGGAATCTGGGAGTAGCGCTCATCATTCTGTTCAGCAAGGCTGCATCAGTAGAGATAAACTGCACTCTCAAAGTAGAGTGTTTACTTAAGGCGTCAGAAGGCAGTGTTTGCATTGTGAGTGGTGAAGTAGGCATGGACAGCAAAATATTGCATAGTTGATATTCTGATAAAGGGGCAGTATTTGTGTTGCTTCTTTAAGAACGCATACGTCCATACCATGAAAGAAAAGTAAAAACATTTTCTCCAAAATCTAGTGGGAACAGAAATGGAGTAAGATAACCATCTACAAAATCCAACGCCCTTGATGACAGTCCATTCATGCAGTGGCACGCTGTGAAAAACATGTGAAAGTTACATGAAGGGAGACTGTCAAAGCACACTCTTTCTCTGCATTGCATACTGTACTTTTATTTTTAAAAGAAATGACATGACGTCTGTCAGCTAAAACTGTTTAGCCATACTTAAAACATGAGCTCTGTGTGTAGTAATCTGATGGAGACATCTATTTGCAGATTCCTTACCTTAGAATTTCCCCGGGCGTCAGATTGGATCTGGAGATTTTTCTTTGAGCAGGACCCAGGTGGTGTCGGTCGACTCCACGTCCGTGGTTGGCATCATGGTCGCTGTGATGACATCGCAGTCGTAAATAGGTGCCACCCCGGCGTTAACGTCGTAGCTTGGTCAGTATAGTTGGGGGGGGGTTGTTAGCTTCAGATTTGCAGACAAATTACACTGGCACATGCTTGTCTTTAATGTATTTTAACATCAAGGTGGCGCAAAAGAGGGGCTTAAGAGGCAGTGGAACGGGAGAGGAATACAAATTGGTTGGTGTACTTAGTGAGAGAAAGGGCATTATTTTGTGAAATATCCAACATTTGTTTTTTTTTTAAGTCTTTCAAAACGGAGAGAGGGAGGCAGTGTGTGCCCATTTTTGTCTGTGTTTAAAATTCCTGGTGAAATCCAACAGACTCCTCACCATACATGACCGAAAGCACCTACACCCAGCTATTTATGACAAAATACATTTATTAGGGGGGTGAAACACCCACACACCCCACCTGAATCTACTCCCTTGCTTGGTGCGCTTACGTCAGTTCTTTTCTTTCTGCACCAGCCTATGCAGAGATCCAGAGAAGAGATACCCTCAGTCGCTATTTGACTGACTTTTCCGACCTTTTTGTCAAACGTTTTTGACAATCTTGCTGTGCCGAGAAGTCTTCCTGTAATACCTGATTCGAGCCGTCTGACTCCTCACCGCATGTCTGTGCAGATCTGCACCGTGTATGCTTGTGGTGTCTGGAGTTCGTCCACAACCCAAAGTCTGCTCCGACTACCGGGCCATGAACCTGAAGGCTTTGAGGGAGCGGTCCCTAAACTCATGGCTGCCTAGCAGTCAGCTCTGCGCCGCTCCCGGTCTCACTCGAGATGAAGGTCACAAGACCATTCGTGGAGCCATCACCACTTGTCCTCGTCTCTCTCCCAAGTCCTCGGTACATTCGGATCTTAAGCAGAAGAAGTTGAAGAAGAACAAGCATTTTTTTTCACCCTATCGCTCGGCTGATGCGACGCCGGAGGAGCGGCGTCCTTCTAGGCCTGCGTCCTTGGAGCCTGCTTCTAGGTTGGCTCTGTGCCTCCCGGGTTTCTGGGAGCCAGAGCCACCCCTACCCAACTCAGGGAGTTTTAAGAGGCCATGCATCCCGTGTTTGCGCAGATCGACCCTCCTGTGATGCGCTCGGGACCAGTAGGGTCGGCGGGAGCCCCCTCGGGTTCTGTGCTGGCAGCTTTAGCCTGTGCTCCGGAGGCTGTCTCAGGATCAGTTTCCAGTTCTAAACCGACACTGGCCGTGCCAATACAAACTTCCCCGGTGCAGAAGCCGACGCTTTCAATATTGGTTGGGCCCATAATCAACGTTGATCCCATACTCATTCCTGACTCCGAGCCATAGCAGGAACGACATTGCCTGACGCCTATTCCCACTTTGACGTGCACATCTCTCCCCAGGTTGTATTCTGACCCTTATACCTATGGGTACGGTGAGAGAATGGTGGGGTCGCAGGACCCTCTAGAACACCAGCTTGAAGACCCTTAATGTAGACTGGGGTCAGGAATTGAGTGAAGCCTGTGGGTTGGACACCTCCCCTGACTCCGGCATGCTTTACGCCACCCCCCACCTTGGCTACGGAGGAGGGAGCCTCCTACTCGATGGTTGTGAGAAGAGCGACCAAGGTCCTGGACTTCGAGTTGCCTTCAGTGGCAGTCAGGACTAATGTCCTGACTGAGGTGCTTAAGCTTGAAGCTTCCACATCTGAACCCCTACTGCCTTTCAATGAGGCCCTCATTGATATCCTGCTGAGAACATGTTCTAAACCTAGCACAGGGGCTCCTGTCAACAGGACAATTGGCTGCCGCCATAGGCCTGCCCCTAACAAACCTAAATACCTGACCCAACACCCTTTGCCTAAGAGCTTAGTCATTCAGGCTTCTTCCTCTTCTGGTGCATTCCATTTTGCACCCTGAACAAGGACTCAACAACATTGGACCAACTTGGGAAGAAAATGTTCTCTTCTTCCAGTCTGGTATTGTGGTCTGTGAACACCACATGTCTTTTGAGCTGTTACACCCATACTTTATGGGATATGGTTGCGCAGGTACTGCCACAGGTCCCAGAGGAGTCCAGGGCCATTCTCTCTCAAGCTGTTGCTAACGGGAGAGACGCAGCCTAGTTCACAATTTGATGTGGACTGGACACCACCAGTTGACTGTGCAGATCAGTTGCGTTGACAATGGCCCTTCGACGCCATGCTTGGTTGAGAATGTCTGGCTTTTCGGGGAATGTCCAGCAATTGCTTACGGACATGCCCTTCGATGGCACCCATCTCTTAGGAGACAAAACAGACTCAAGCTCAAGCGCTTTAAGTAGTCCTGGATTACGGCTCGGTCCCTTGGCGTTGCAGCTGCTCCTCACCCCCCTTTGTCCACTTTTTGCCCCTTTCGTGGCTACAGAAGGGGTGCCCAACAGCGCCCATTTCCCTCCAGCCACCATGCCACACATGCTGCCAAGCTTTTGCATAGCCGAGGATGCAGGATCCAACATCCCCGTGGATCAGGGAGCCAGAGGTCGGCCCAGTTCACACCCCTCCCCGCTGCAGCCTCCAAATCTTCCTAGTCAGTCGTTCCATCACGGACCAGCTGGAGGTAGGATCCGCCCTCACGTGCCTCACAAAGTTCATCACAAAAGACATGTTGGTTTTGCAAATAGTCCGAAGGGGCTACTCCCTCTCTTTCGAGACTACCCCTCCTACCATGCAATATCCTGCGATCAGGTGACGGGAGGATCTCTTGGCACTTCTCCGCAAGGAGGTTTTGTCTCTCTTGGCCAAGAGAGCCATAGAGAGAGTACCTGTGCCAGAAGTAGGTTGTGGTTGTTATTCCTGTTACTTTCTGGTGCCCAAAAAAGAAAAGGGCCCTCGTCCTGTCTTAGACCTCCGGGCCCTCAGTCTTTTCTTCAGGAAGGAGAAGCTCAAAATGCTCACTCTGGTTCAGGTCCTTTCTGTCCTGGACCCTGGAGTCTGGATGGGAGCGTTGGACTTGCAGGACGCCTATTTTCATATTCCTGTCCTGTCTGCCCACAGACCTTACTTGCGATTGAAGGTAGGTCACAACCACTTTCAGTTCACCCTGCTCCCCTTCGGTCTTATCAGTGCCCCTCGGGTGTTCACAAGAGTGATTGCAGTGGCTGCAGCTCATCTGCGCCAGCTAGGGGTTTCAGTCTTCCCCTAACACGACGACTGGCTGTTGAAGGTGGGCCCGCCCCAGGCTGTTGTCTCCCACCTTCAGACTACTGCAAATCTCCTGCATTCGCTGGGTTTCACTATAAGCAAGCCAAAATCACACCTGACTTGCTCTCAGATGCTACCTTTCATCTGAACTGTTCTGAACACAGTGCAGTTTGGGGCCTATTCTCCCGGTCAGCGAGTCCAGGTTATTCAGGCTATAATACAATGTTTCAGCCTCTATCCTGGGTTTCAGTGAGACTGGCTCTGAGGCTGTTAGGCCTCATGACCTCCTTCATCCTGCTGGTCACACATGCCAGATGGCATATGCGGGCTCCGCAGTGGGGCCTGAAGTTACTCTGGGCGCAACATCAGGGGAGTTTCTCTGACATGGTCCAGATCTTGGAGGGTATTGTGCAAGATCTGCAGTGGTGACTAGCGAACCAAGATTGGGTCGGGCAGATCCCGCTCCCTTCCCCAACCAGATCAAACGTTAGTGACAGATGTATCACTCTTGGGATGGGACTGCCACATGGGCGAGGTGGAGGCGTCTGGTCTCCGGCAGAGTCCGGGCTCCATATTAACCTTCTGCACCTCAGGGAGATCAGGCTTGTATTGAAGGCATTCCTTCCCTCTCTCAAAGGGAATGTGGTGCAGGTGTTCAAGGACAGTACCGCCGCCATGTGGTACTGCAACAGGCAGGGCGTGGTGGGGTCGTGGACCATTTGTCAAGAGGCCCTGCTTCTGTGGACATGGCTGGAACGTCGGGGCATATCCCTAGTGGTTCACAATTTGTCAGGCTTTCTGAACGCCAGAGCAGACAAACTCAGCCGTCAATGTATGGTCGATCACAAATGGCATCTCCATCTGGAGGTGGTGCAAGGTCTCATTTAGCATTGGGGAGAGCCTTGGTTAGATACGTTTGCCTCCGCAGAGAATGTGCAACGTCAGCTGTTCCGTGCATTGGAGTTTCCACGTGGGCACTTGCTGTGTGACACTTTTAGTCTCAAGTGGAACTCAGGCCCCCTGTACGCCTTTCTGCCAATACCACTTCTGCCCAGAGTTCTCAAGAAGATCAAGAACGACCGGGCCAAAGTAATTCTTGTGGCTCCAGACTGGGCACAGAGAGAATGGTATCCCAAGTTTCTGAGCACGGCCATTGATCCTCCACCCAGACTGCCTCTTCGGGATGGTCTTCTGTTGCAGCAGCATGGGAAGGTACTCCAGCCAAACCTGTCCAGTCTCAGTCTTTTTGCATGGATATTGAGCAGTGGCAGCTGACAGCTTTCGCCCTTCCGCCCGAAGTCTGTGATGTTATCTTGGCAGCCAGGCGTCCCTCCACCAAAATGGTATACACCCCTCGATGGAACAAATTTGTGGCATGGTGCACAGACGAGTCTGTTGACCCCCCTTTCTGCCCTTCTTTCTAAGGTCCTTTTGTTTGTACTTTGTTTGCCTATCAGGGCTCTAGCAGACAAAGGTTATTTGTCTGCTATCTCTGCTTTTCTGAGATTACCTGACCAACCCTCTTTGTTTAAATCTCCTATTGTTAGTAGATTCCTTAAGGATCTTCCCCATATGTTCCCTCCATCACCATTCATAATGCCCCAATGGGATTTGAATCTTATTCTTACTTTCCTAATGTGCGCTCCTTTTGAGCCACTCCATAAATGTCCTCTCAGGCTTCTGACATTAAAAGCTTTTCCTTGTGGCCATCACATCTTCCCCCAGGGGGAGTGAGATGCAGACATTGTCATCTAAGCCACCCTACCTTTCCATCGATGCTGACAAAGTGGTGCTCCGCACCAGGGCTTCCTTTTTGCCTAAAGTGGTCACTCCCTTTCATGTAGGCCTATCCATCACCTTGCCTACTTTTTATGCACCCCCTCATCCTTCTAATGGAGAGGATAGAATCCACAGCCTGGACCCAAAAAGAGCATTGGTATTCTTCCTTGATTGTACCATAAATGTGTGGCATGGTGTACCAACAAAATTGTTGATCACCTTTCTGCACCTCTGTCTGAGTTTTTTTTGTTTATTCTCTCTTCTACCCAGCAGGGCTCTACCTTGGGCACCCTTAAGAGTTATATGTCTGAAATCTCTGCCTTCCTCTGACTTCCTGATCAACCCTCCTTGTTTAATCGCCCATTGTTGTGAGATTCCTCAAAGGTCTTTTGAATATGTTTCCATCTACCCCGTTCAGAATGCCCCAGTGGGATTTGAACTTGGTCTTTACCTTCCTCATGTGTGCTCCTTTTGAGCGTCTTCATAATTGTCCTCTTCGGCTCCTCACCTTAAAAACGGCCCTCCTTGTGGGCATCCCTTCTGCTCGGAGACTGAGTGAGTTATAAGCTCTTTCTTAGAAGGCCCCCTTCATCTCTGTCCATCCTGACAAAGTGGTGCTTCGTACTAGGGCCTCTTTCCTCCCTAAAGTGCTCACGCCTTTTCACATAGGCCAATCCATCACCTTGCCTACTTTTTACTCACCTCCACATCCTTCTTGTGAGGAGGAGAGACTCCACCACCTGGATCCAAAAAGAGCATTGGCGTCTACCTCAATCGTACCAAAGACTTCCGGGTGGACCATCAAATCTTTGTTGGTTATGTGGGTGTGAAGAAAGAAAGAAAGGACGGGCGGCGCAGGAGAGAACCATCTCCAGATGGGTTGTTCTCTGCATCAAAATGTGCTATGCTTTGACTAAGAAGCAAACCCCTGAGGGTTTGTGTGCTCACTTCACCAGAGCAACAGCTGCATCCACTGCGTTAGCAAGTGAAGTTCCAGTCCTGCACATGTTCACCAAACACTATTGCCAGGATAGTCAGGTCCACAGGGACGGCTGTTTTGGCCGTTCAGTACTGCAGGACTTTATAGTTTAATCTTGGTTTGCACACCCTCCCCCAGGAATGGTATTGCTTGGGTATATATTCTAAAGTAAGAAATCTGCAACTAGAAGTCTCTATCTGATGAACAAGTTACTTACCTTCGGTAACAAATTATGTGGTAGAGACATATTCTAGTTGCAGATTCCTTGGCGACCCACCAATCCTCCCCGCTCTGCATGCTGATTTCTAGGGACAGGGACTCCCTTTCAAGGCCCTAGTTCTGGTGCACCAGTCTGTGTTCTTCTAGGCTCTGTGCTTCTGGCGTGGAAAGTTGTGAAAAGAAACTGACATCAGTGCGCCGGGGTGGCGCCTACATACAACCGCAATGTCATCATTGAGACCATTTCCGTTTTCAATAATGTAATCATTTGAAACAATGTTGGTTCCTGCAGTTTTGTTGAGGGGGTCAAATATCACTTTTGTCTCAAAAGAAAACATTTTTAACATGCTAAATATAAAATAATACATTGTATTTCAAAGATTAATATTTGCCGAATAATTGCAGGGTCAGACAAAGGTATGAGATTACGTGGGACCTACCTAAATATTAGTACTCAAAGACTAAGTCAGTTTGTTTAAGTTGAGGAAAGCTCTGGCGACCCAGTCTAGTACTTCTTAATTTAATTTCATTGTTATGTTACACTATGCTGCTTTGATCTCTGGTCTTCTGTAGAATTCTCCTACTGCATTTCTGGTTCTATGATTAAAGCAGTGACAAAGATGCTGGAGGACTCTCAGTTTAAAAACGTTTTATTTTTATTTTATTTATATATAGCTTTTATAAAGCATACAATTACCCATGAGGGCATCCTGGTGCTGGTGACACTGGGAGCTGAATTGGCAGCACTGTAACAAGAAAAAAGTCAGGTTTTCAGGTATTTTCTGAATGTCAGATTAGAAATCAGAGAGACGTCACTAGGAAGAGAATTCCTCTGCCTTGGCTGCTGCATAAGAGAGCTCATGGCCACCAATGCAAAGTCTCCTGATTTTTGCAAGAACAGGAACAGAAGAGGAGGCTGAGCAGAGTGTGCATCCAGGCTGTTAAGGAAAATTATGTTCCGTTTGAACTCGGGAACTGGCGTGTTGATGGCCTTGTGGCAAATGCACAAGCTTTTAAAAACTGTGCTTTACAGCTGGTAGCCATTGGAGTTTCTTGAAATGAGAGAAGACATGAACACAGCTTGGAAGACTAATAGAAGTCTAGTTGACATGGTTTGCAACTGTATACATATTGAAGAACCACGATATAGAGAGCATTACAGTAATCATGGTGGTAACTAGCTTTCCTGTCACTAGGTAGGTGACAGGAAAGCTGGAGGTAGTTGGGGGGGGGGGGATGGATTTTCTTGAAAAGCTTTAAGAGGAAAGAAACAGAAGGAATTTTTGTTTATAGTTGAACAGAAATCCTATTTTGGAAAGAGTGGAGACTGGAGCCATGCACCTAGATATGAAGGACACCAATTATATGACCTAACAGATGTTTCCTTATATCCTTAATTTAATTATATCAAAAACAAGTTAAAGTTCCTATTTGTTAGAAACTTCTTCAGGGGATTTTGAAAGGCACCTAGGATCATCAGTTATTGTGTTGTTTCTCAGGTGAAGGGGAGAGAAAGGTAAACAACATCAATATGGCCTACCAGGGCCTTAAACAGATGTACTTTTTTAAGTTCCCTAATACTGTCAGTAAATAATATCAGCTGTTAAGAATTCTTCACTACTAATGGATTTCCCCCGACTATGATAGGCAGGATAAGAGCCTCTTTCTAGCTGCTAGGAACAGTGACAGTATTGAGACAGGTGTTAATAAGAGACACGAGGGCGGGGTGGCCAAGATGGCAGTCAAGCTTAAACTTTGCTCCCATTGCCCAACCGCCATCCATCCACCCACATCCTGCCTGACAGCACCAGTTCTGTGCCCCCCAGGTCCGAAGAACACCGGGCACCCTTGTAATCCCCTTTGCTTGCTGAGGGCTGTGGTTGGGCTGAGGTAGCCGCGGTGCAGGGCAGCTCAGCAAGAAGAGCCATGATCAAAATAGCGGCTGCCTGTGCCCGCACTGCTTTATTCTGACGGCTTCTCTCTGTGGCCTTGAGCATACCTGTAGCACTACGGAGTGGCATCTGAGACCTCCCGAGCCCCCTAGCCCCAGTGGTGTTGGCTGAGGGAGGGAGGATGTATGAGTGGGGTGCTCTCTGGTGACCCACAACTGTCGTTGGAGTGGCCGGGCAGAGTGGCACTCCTGAACGTGGACCCCTTCACTCCCTGGACTCCTTGAGAGTGCTCTGCAATGGAGCTGTAGTGCTGCCGTGGGCTTATGATTATAGGTCAGTGGCCCTCCAGATGTGAATGCTCAGAGACACCTGGTGAGGACTGGTTTTGTGGAACCCTGATGACTCCATGTCTCCCGAACAGGGACTGCCTTCTGCCAGCCTTGTAATCCGGGGGGAACTGTAGGTCATTCTGGGCTGTTGCACTGTACCGCGCCACAGTGGTACAATCAACCAAGGTGGTCGATGGCCCTGGATTGGCGAGTCTGCGGGGGAATGTTGTACTAGACAACACCAGTGATCCCGTATGATATTGCTCTATGACAGCTCCTACATCCCGCTGATGCAGGCAGTGGCACTAATCGAGCAGCGGAGAGGTCCTGCCCCATACTTAGACTCCAGTTTGTCCTTGAATGCCCTCCTGCGCTGTGGTGGGACTCTCTCGGGGTGGACCCCAAAACTCTTGTTGCTAGCTGCTTATGCTGTCCTGAGGCAGGCAATCTAACGTATGTGTGGACTTCCATATGGATTTTTGCCTGAACCTTCACCTATTTGACTGTGGGATTCCAAGGTGTGGTTGCCTTTCCTTGGAGCGACTTCTGAACCTCTGCTGCTGCTGGCTGCTCGTGCTGCCCCGAGTCAAGCAGGCCAGCTAAGCTGTGACCTTGTCCTCAACAATGACTTGCCCTTTGTGGCCTTCAGTGGTTGGGATAGTCCTCCTGTGCAGAAACTGGCCCAGACCTAGCTGAACCAATACATCACATCGGGGACGGATACTTAAGGGCGGCGGCCATGCTCACACTCCTGCTGGGCCAGACTCCCCCCACGCAGACCTGACCATCACCCTTAATGCCATGCAGAACTTCAGTGAGACAGCGGAATCTAAGGTGGAGGGTTTCCGGATTGATGCCTCCTTGCTGCATCCAGACCTATGCAAAGTGGCAGAGAGAGTGACTGAGGCTAAGGCTGGGGTCTTGACAGTTGAAGATGGCGTGGCAACACTTAAACGTGAGGTCTCTAAACTAAACTCAACACCGGGCCGCTCGGGAAGACAGTGTGGAGGGCACTAAAAATCGATGCAGAAGAAACAATCTGTGCCTCATTGATTTTCCGGAGGGGTTGGAGGGCCTTGGGATGTATGGCTTTCGGTTCCGGTCCTGGATCCCGCTTGAGAAGCTGTCCCATTGTTTCGTGTGGAGTGGGTGCATCAGGCCTTCACTAAGAGGCCTCCACCTGCGTCCCCCCTTCCCAGTGATATCTCATATCCTCAACCATCAGGATCGTGATACTGTCCTATAGGAGGCCCAAAGTCAACATGACCTGCATTCTCGCAACGCTAAAACCTTTATCTTTCAGACTATATGCGAGCAGTTCAGCAGCAACGCCGCTCATTTGAGGAAGCCAAACAAAACCTTCATGCGCTCAAGATCCAGCACATGTTTTTTTTCCCCGGCCCCCTGTAAGGTGATCTTCAATTCCTCTACTCATTTCTTTGACTCCCCTAATCAGGCTTGGGAGTGTACATGAAAAGCATCACCTACAGTACTGTATATGAGGGAACACATGGACGAGGCAGTATTTGGGTAACCCCTAAAAATATGAAAACATAGATTTCGAGAATGTGTTTTGCAGAGTTCCAATGTGCTGTGATAAAGCAGGAAGGGGAAACGATCTCAAACGTATGATTACAAAAAAAGCAGATAAAGTTTGGGTTTTTAATTTGTCAGGCCAACCTTTGATTGAAGAAGTGAGACCCAATCTACAGCTCTTATTCATTTGTCACAGGTATTCAACAAAGGACTTTGCCTTGGAAAGCCATTTTAAAACATACAATCAAAAGTAGTTCTTTAAGATTACTTTTATCAGAGGCAGATCATATTACAATGTAGAAACAGCACATCGTTCAAGTCAGGCATGAACATAGTGATTAGTAACATGAAAAAGACCCGCACGATGTGTGTGATATCAACACAGACCAAAGGAAACCACTTCATGTCATTGGTTTGCTTTATTACGCGGACAGCGAAGCACCTATAATTCATTGTTCCCTTTACTAATAAGATGAAAAAATAATTAAGAGTCTTGACATTGGAAAATGAAATTGAACTTCCTCAGCTGATGTTAGTTTATTCCATTTTATCTTACTTAAACATTTTGGCTCCTGCACTTCACCTTTTTCCTTTCCTAGTTCATTTTAAGTGTGGTGTTAAGAAAAAACAAGATCTTGGACCCAACGAAAACAAGCGAACAACAATGCATTAGATGTTTTTGAACATTGGTCTAGAGTATAAGTTGAAAGCTGTGTTTTGGCCTTGTGTAAGTGTGCAGTATCAATAAATTGAATTGCATGCAAATTGATTCTTTATTTTCGCTATCAGAGTATTAATTTGGAAACCTTTTTATACACAGTGAAGGCTTCAGTTATACATTCTCACAACCCTTTTTATGGCTAGTTTGAAATGGAACAGTATTATATATAATATGTGTTGGAGTGCTTATTGATATATAGTACAACGTTAAAAATGTAATTGCCCTTAGGCGTTTTTCTGGATGAATTTGCTAAATAAAAAAACGTGGGATTGTATAATGCATGACTCTTCAGTCTTTTCTAAAGACAAATGAGTTGCTTTTGAATTGATAAAAAAGTAGAAGAAATTGCTTTCATGATGCACACACTTGTAAAATGTGACTCTATCAGAACCTAGACATCAGGATTACTCTTTCTCTGCTCCTTTACTACTGACAGCAGCTCCAATTTCTTGTGACTGCAGGGAAACCTGTAGTGCAACAATTTAAAGCATATAATAACCAATTGGCATCTCTCTCATTCTAAACGTCCTCCTGTATTTTTTTCTGCAGTTTTTTTTAATTCTATGTTACTTGGACCAGTCCATTAAGTACTCTGCGAGCTTAACATGTTTTACACAACGTGACTGTATTTTTCTGAGCGTTTTTGCTTCTCCCCTTTAATAAACATCAAACTCAGAAAACGTCTCCCAGGCAAGGTAGTTTCCCGTTTGAGGAGAGGACCCCTGCATAGCCTGTCTATCCAATGTGAGAGACAGAGGACATAACACATAGCTGCCAAGTTTTCAGGTTGCTATGTATGACATTTTCGTAATCTCAGTATAATTATGAGTGATTTTTTAACAACTATGAGTGGCACTTTCTTGCAAGCACACATCAAGCAATGAAAACGAAGGAAACATAGGCTGGAAACGAGACTCACTGTGTTGCGTGGGGGGGCTCAGCTCTGGTGGAAATTGGCACAGATGCACCATAATTGGTGACTGATGATCCATTTTGAATGTCTTTGGGGCCCCCGGCTGGTCGTGGTGGTGTTAAAGCACTGAAGCCATTAACTTAGGCCGCGGGCAACGAGTGGAGGGCTTCGGGCCACTATCTCATCTGGCCCAGGCCGCAACAGACCAGTTCAGTTGACTCAGCCATGCCAGACGGGGCTGGCACAGGTTCGTGGGAGTTCAATCTCTGTCATACTAATAATGAATCTGGACTGGGAACCGCTGTCACGTGACGCAGGTTGGACGAGCAGGAGGGGGGTCCATTAGTCGGAGCTTCATCATCAGCCTAACACTTGCGGGCCGTGACATGCGCTGCATTCTTGCAAATGGTGCACCAAACGCACACAAACGTCCCGAGCCAATGATTATGCTGCTGCAAAGCACAGACACAATACTCTGGTTGGACGCTCACTGACTGATGTCAGCTTCGCACGTGTGTGTTGGCCAGGCGGTCCCAAGGGGTCCATCAATACCTTTTTACGCTGAAGACAGATGTATAAAGGCAATATACTAGTATGTCTATCAAACTCTTCCGGCCGCAGAAATATACATGATTTCCAAAAACCTGCAATACCAAGACCCAACAGCAGAGGCACAGTTTATGATTATTGTTCATTCTGTACCTCCCAGGCATCACCTTGATAATCTACAGTATAAGGAACAAAGCCCCTTCCTTTGCAAAAGCGAGACATCTCTCTGTTCACTTTTCGCCTAGCCCTCTCCACCGCAGTATATTTTACCGCCCCTCTCCAAACCCCTTTAGGTACTAGAGTCGTCACTACCACTTTCGTACCAGCCCAAGACCTCCCAATGATGTCCAGATCGTTTTTCATCTCTTTTATCAGGCCTAAACCTGACAATTGTACTAAATCATTTTCACCTAAATGTACGATAAGAACATCAGGACAGATTCTAACAGATAACAAATTTGGTAAGTAAGGAAGCAACTGTCTCCAACTCATGCTTCCAATACCCCACCATTTGATTTTAACTTCATTACTCCGGAAACCTAGATTTCTTCCAAATGGTCTGTTGTCAGCTTGTTTTGCAGCCCATTTCACAAATGAATGTCCCACTATCCAAATAGACATGAAGGTAACAGCCGGGCCGGCCACACAACCTGAAATTAGATCAAATTGTTATATATCCTGTAAGAACTTAGCGTCCTCAAGATCTCTAATATAACGAAAACAGCAATCAGATGATCAACGACCCAGCTTCTTCACATCTGTGATTGAAAAACTTAATCTGGCTGCTTCGGATGCTGTTCCTATATGGAAAGAATGTGTGCCAAAACGTAAAGGATCCAATCCTATATAATAAAGCGCTTTCCTCAAGACCCCCAATACTTGCGCAGAAGTTAGCCTTGAACCATCTTGATGGCTAAAAATAAAAGCAAACTCTGTGCACCCCAATGCCTTAAAACTGAACCAACTATCTACTGGACATACCATACCTCCAATCCTCTTCAATGATACCGTGGCGCCTTTCCTTCTTTGATCTGTCTTAGATTGTTCGAGAAATATTCGCACATATTCACCCGACACTGTGATATGTTCCTCCTGCAGCCCAGCCTCCTGATTCTTTCCCAACAGCTCCGATATTCTGAAAGCGCCAAAAAATAACCATGACATGCATAGCCAAAATAAAGTTTGCTCAAAATGTGAAAAACATACTTGCCCCAAGATACTTAACAAACTTACCAAAATCTTCATGGATATAGGATCCCTGGCTGGGCGATTAGACTGCTTCTCTTTCGCCCAGCCCTGCAATAATCTCCTACCCATTTCCCCAGCAGAAGGTTCGTAACCCCGGAAAAACTTGCCATAGAAATTCAAACCGGCCAATTTGCCAGAAATAGTTGTGGCTGAAATTTGTCTGTTAATATTATTCATTATGAAAGATAGCACATCATCTCCCCTTTGTAGCCAGCCTTGCTCATTACTAGGCCGAAAAGTTGCTCCTGTTCTTAAAAATAAATCCTCCCATGCTTTCCTATAAGCCCTCTTAGTGCTTTCGGCTAATGATTTCTCCACTAATCTTAGTATCCTCATTTTGCAAGTTCCTTTGGAACCAGTGTTTCAGTAAATCGGCTCCGGCGCCAAACCACGGAATCTCCGCCACTGTGAACAAGATATGCGTCCGCTATATTATTGTTCACACCTGGCACATGTTTTGCTCTGAATACAATATTGAACATTAAACAACCCAGCATTAATCTTTGCAGCATTTTTAAGAATAACCTATCTTTGACCTTTTGTCCGTTAACCAAGTCTACTACTGTCTTATTATCCACGTTGAAAGTAACTGTCTTGTTCTCTAGATGTTTTCCCCACACTGCTAGGGCTACTAACAAAGGGAAAAACTCAGAAAAGGCAATGCTTCTATTGTCTTTTAACCATGCTTCCGGCCACTCTTCTGCACACCATCTCCCCTCCCAAAACTCTACAAAACCACTAGCAGCTGATGCATCTGAAAAAAATTTGGACTGTCCAAACAAAGTATTCGTCTGGTAACCACATCGTTCTTCCGTTAAAACCCCTCAAAAAGGCCACCCATACTCCAAAGTCTGCTCTTAATCCAGCTGTGATCCGTACTCTGTGGTGTGGCATACTAGCTCCTGACATTGCGAACCCAAGTCTTCTGCAGAAAGACCTACCAACTCTTACCACTTTACATGGGAAGTTAAGTAGGCCTAGCAAACGTTGAACCTGATGCAACTGCAATTTGTTAGCCTGAAACACTACTTCTAACACCTTTGTAATCTCCTGAACCTTGGCCTGTGGAAGCCTAGCCTCCATCTTTACGGTATCCAGTTCAATACCCAGACAAACCAAGCAAGTTCTTGGACCTTCCGTTTTCTCTGGGGCTAAAGGAACACCCAGTTCGCCTGTCATCTCTTGGAACTGTTCCAATGCTATTTCACACTCCCCACTTCAAGCTGCTCCAACTAACAAAAAATCATCCACATAGTGTGTAATCAGCTCTCTTCCCATGGAATAAGTAAAACACCACTGTAAAAAAGTACTAAAGGATTCAAAGAGGTTACAAGAAATAGCACAACCCATTGGTAGCATCTTATCCACATAAATCTGATTCTCAAACTGAATACCCAATAGTGCAAAATCAAAAGGATGTACTGGCAACAAACGAAAAGCTGATTTAACATCACATTTTGACAATTCAGACCAAGGACCTACTGTTCGCACAAGTGCCATAGCCACATCTGCTGATGCAAATTGGACAGCTGCATCCTCCCTTGCTATGTAATCATTGACGGATTAACCTTCTGGCCATGAAAGATGATGAATCATCCTGAATTCTCCTTTGCTCTTTTTTGGTACAACACCTAAAGGGGCGTTCTGCTTTCCTACTTATCTCATATCAGAGCTTACAGAACCTCTCTGGAATGCACTTCTGAGTTCAAAGAAGACCTTTATTGTTGTTAATTCTTCCCCACCCACAAGTTCTTGAGAGACTAATTAATAGCTTTCAAGCACATGTTCAAAAGAGTAAAAGTAGTCGCAGCAATGAAATCAAAATATATCACAGTACTTCTCAGTTGCAATGTACACAGCATATATATATATCTTTATATGATTGTAGTAGCAAAGCATAAAAATCAAAATTCATCACCGTATGAGCAAGTAGGACCTATCTTCAGCTTCATCTT
Source organism: Pleurodeles waltl (assembly GCF_031143425.1). NCBI lineage: Eukaryota > Metazoa > Chordata > Amphibia > Caudata > Salamandridae > Pleurodeles > Pleurodeles waltl. The sequence goes on along the minus strand of NC_090444.1, from coordinate 1,426,111,776 downwards.
TCTGGGGTCTGCAAGTTGATGACTCCGGTCAACTGCGAGAAAGAGATTATCTACCCACACGGGAGACTGGCAACTGATGCCTAGTTCCAGCCTGAAGTCAAGCAGATTCGAATCTAACTCACTGTAGCCCAGAGTCATCCTTACAAAAGCGTGCCCCCTCCTCTCAGACTCGGGAAAACTACACAAGCCTTTGGAGACTGGCCAGATCTCCTAGACTTCTCCTCTTCCCAAGCCTGAGCAGAAAGGAAAACACCAAATGTACTCTCTCTTATCAGGTCTAGTCTGGTGTGAATAAAACAGCTTGGTTCATCTTGTGGAAAAACATAGCTTGGAAAAATACAGCTTGGATTCTCAACTGCAATGTCTAACTCCACGTTAAAGGCAATTGGCAGCTAACCTAAATATCAAATGTAATGTCTAATGTCATGTCAAAGCCAATAGGCAGCTAACCTAAATATCAAATGTAATGTCTAATATCATGTCAAAGCCAATAGGCAGCTGAGCTGAATACAAAATGTAATGTCTAATATCATGTCAAAGCCAATAGGCAGCTAAACTGAATACAGCATGTCAAAGCCAATAGGCAGAATACAGAATGTAATGACTAATGCCATGTCAAAGCCAATAGGCGGCTGAACTGAATACAAAATGTAATGGCTAATGCCATGTCAAAGCCAATAGGCGGCTAGGCTGAACAAAACATACAATGTGCTACTAGTGAGCACTGAGCAACTAATATGCACAGTGGTGAAACACAGTCATTGGTCAAACACAATTAATAGCATCACAAGGGGATATTATCAAACTCTCTGGGGGCCAATAAGGGGAAGGACCTGCCATTCTACCCTCCGAGACTTTCTTGTTCAATTTTTCTTTAATGATGCAGTAATGCTGCTTTGCTGACTTCAGGTCATCTGCAAACCTCCTAGTTCTTGGGTCCTGGTAGCCTAACCGAAAACCTTCTCTAAACCCTAATTCCAGCTTCACTGCCTCTTCCATGTTGAGATAAAATTGTAACCAGTAACTCAAAACGTTTACCTTAATAGGAGTAAAAACCTTTCTGTCAAAATTGAGGGTATCCTGCCCTCCCTCCATTTTGCCCACCTGCGTTAAAACATCCCTGCTCCCCAAAACATTGCAAAACCGCGTTTGCCTCCGCACTTTGAGCATTCATGTTTGTTCCTGCATGGATTCCTCGGACAGTATCCCCTATTAAAACCCCAGCATGCTCCTGAATTGAAATTTTGGTCCTGTCCCCACGGGGTGGGTTTCCCGAGAAAAGGCCGAGACTGCACCGCCAGACCACTGGCAGTATGCATTGCAGGCGGTGGCCTCTGTGGATACATCCACTGGACCCATAACTCATTATCCACCTCTCCCCATGGTTTATCAGGCAATAAAACCATCCATGCTCGGAATTCTTCATCATGTTGTATCCATGCAAAACAGCCAAATTCTGTGCTAGCTTTCCTGATTGTATCAATGTATTTAAATATAGCTACCACCTATTCAATATATTTTTCACAATAAACACTTGCGAATATCAAAAATGCTGACGTCCATGTCTCAATAGTAGTCGGAACCCTAGGTCTCCTTGCCAATTCCCAGGCTTCCTCCTTAGAACCCTCTTTTGATTGTATCTCTCCAAGTAAAAGTTTGTACACATCTATAAATTCTCCTTTCCAAATCTTCTCTTTTGTCCCTGCACTCAAATTTGCTCCCAAAAGCATGGACAACCCCATGCATGGCAATCTTTTTAAGCCTTCAGATCTACTCTTTGGTACTTCATCTGTTTTTTCTTTTTTATTCTCCCCAGCTTCAACCTCGCCTACCTCCTCACTCTTGTCTTTGGGTACCCCTTTATTCTTTACATCTGAAATCTGTGTACACGCTGTTTTTACTATTACCTCTGGTTCAGTACCCACACTTTTATCAACAGAGTATTTGAAACTTCGTTTATTACGACGCCCAACCTCATTATTTATTCCGCTCCCCCCCCCCCAACTGCACCACCGTTGTGTCTCACCTGTATTTAATTTATTCTTTGCGTCCATCACCAGAATGCACCTATCATTTCTCCCTCGTGCTTTCTTAAGACCCCAACCTTTTCCTGATTGCTCTGTCTCCTTAGAAACCTGCAAAATATAACCTTTGGACAAGTATTTAGCATCCCCTCCGCCCCCTTTTTGTTCAAAACGGTCTTGTCGATCCCCATTGTTGCGCCTGTCTGGTATCTACCCTTCCTTCAGATCGTTACTTTCTTCATCATAGTCCAATTCACATATCTCAGTATCATCATTCCCGAAACTTGTCCCTGCACGTTCCCCATCGCCCGCCCCACCATCGAAATTCTTCCAGTCAACATTTTTCTTTTGTACCTCAGAAGTTATTTGGTGCTCCCCCACTGTTGGGACGGTTGCCCTGAACCTCTCCCTCACTTCCTGCTGGTTCTCCCAAGTCACTCCAAACTTGGCCGGCTGGTCCCCGCTACATCTGCCAACCTTATGCAGCATGCTCCCACTGACGTCCTGTAAGCCGCAAAAACCTTCAGGAACTGTGACCTTTGTTTTGCCTCTCTCTAAGCTCTCTTTACATACTACGTCGTGTTCCAGTACATCAAAACACCTGCCCCCACCCAACTGACGGGGCTTCCCTCCACCTTCAACATTCTTTGTTGAAAATACACTTTTCTTTAATGATTTGCTATGCACCCTCTTAGGTGCTAAAACAGAAACCCCTTCTGAGAGGTCCTCTGTCACATTGTTGGGGCTGTGTAAATCACTCTCCACCCATGCTGACTTCACGGGAAGTAATTCCCTTTCTATACCAGCCCCAGTCATAACTTCCTCAGAGCGTTTTGTTAAAGTCCTAAAAATAGGTATTTTCCATTGCACCATGTGTTCAGACAAATTGCTAGGCAACCGAGGCTTCTCAGACCACCTTTCATTCCGCTCTGTTTCAACGGGCGGGGCTGTTCCAGAAAGCTGGGAGTCACCGCCCAACATGTATTTTGCATAGAAAACCGAGTAATGTTTTGATCATTTCTTTGTGGCCATTGAAGTATAGTGGATATAAAAACATTATGAGCAGTGCTAATTTTTTGCAGAGCCTCATAGTTTTCCTTAGGAGCCCACCAATGGCTTTCTCGCCTTGATCCCCCTCACAGGACTGACTTTAAATGACTGGTCGCTAAACTAACAGGGCCTTAAAACATTGTGGTAACCAGCTTCAATGCCTTTCTATTCCCTTCGTTTTCTTCTCCATTCAGTCAACACTGACCATTATTGTACAGAAGCTTACAAATTAGGCTAATCAGTTATATAATTTTCTTTATTATTATTGTGCATCATTTGCGTTTACTTTTGTCACAGTGAAAGAATGTCTTCACAAGTATCATCTGTTCACATCCAGTTTATTCTTTGAGTATATTATGTTCTCTTATGTTGACAATGCAGCACACGGATGAGATTGAGTGTAGTTTATAACAGGTGTGTGATTCATCCATCTAATGCCATGACTAATCTTTGTTCTGCCATCAATAGATATATTGTATAATCAATGGCCATTTGGGTTATTTTGTTTGTGTACAAAAACCTACACCTGTCATGCATGGTATCCCTAACAAACAGCCTAAGACCACCAATAATAGGAAAAATGCTATCATCTTTAGATTTTATCATGCCGCTGCATCACATAGCAATTGAACTGATTCATCCTACAAAGTCTTTCTTGCCTTTCTGGTAATGCTCAGCCAGGATCCTGTAGTCTTCACAAAATGGAGTATACCTTGTAGTTGTGTCAGACGTTACAAACCAATTCACTGGTGGGATAAAGTTTGGTATAAGTAGCCAAGGTTGGCCTGTCTTGAGAAAAGTGAGGTTGGTGTATAATTAGAAATCTTGAAAACACCTAGGTACTAGTGACTTAAATTATACTTGGCTTAATCCACAAATTCTCCTGGAGTCCCCATATAACAAAAGTAAAATTAAGTTATTCAATTTGTTTTCTGTCTTAACTGGAATTCTCCTGAGGTTCCCTCTTCATTAAAATAAGCAGAAGGCTAGTGTCCAGCCTTCAGGCTACGAATTGTGTTAAAATTTTAAAATGTGTTTACTCTTGGTGTGTATGTTATTATCCCTGCTTGTTTTTAACCATTTTTGCAAGTATGTATGTGCTTTATGGCTGCTGAAGCGAAATAAAGACTTATTGAATTGAAAATACAAACATAAGTTTCTTCTTTCAAGAAAATGATTAAAAACATTTAACTATTACAAAGAGCATTGCATGAAGTGGGGAGGGAAGCAGACGAGTGGTATTGCGTCAATCTAATGACTGGAAAGGGTGAACAGTGGTGGCACTTTACATGTATAATGGGTTATAAACAAAACCAATAAAGAAAGATACACAGAACTATTACAAAGGGCATAATGCTCTTCGTAATCAATAGATATGTGATGTTTAAGGGATTTAGAACTCAGTGCTTTTTCTTAATGTACTTGACAACCGCCGAGTTGGTAATTGTCATGTCAATGAAAAGAATGCATTATTAATTTGTATTATTATATCTGTATTATTTTAGTAATATTCTGCAAAATGTTTGCATAATTATATCTTGTGCAATAATATTTGATTAAAGCTGTTCTATGTAGCACCTCCAGTTTCAACATTTTTCCTTAAGGTGGACATTTTTAGATCTGTGGAATTTTTCATCAGGGATAAATATGAAAGGAAGAAATACTACGACAAAAGTGCTACCATTGCCATCTCTGTAAGTAAAACATTTTAGTTAATATTTCATGGTTTTGTATATTCCTAATTAAAAAAAACACATTCGCCCACTCACAGACCCACACACCTACTCGCACACTCACTCACACACCCATTCACCCACACACCCATCCAGGCACTCAGACAACCTCTCACAGACCCACAAAACCACTCACACAGCCACAGCCACAGCCACAATGCTGCTCCCACACCCACTTATAGTCCCCACAGCCAATTACACACGCACTCACACACCCACCGTACACACACACACACACACACACCATGCACTCGCAGACATACTAATTACCCCACATACTACATCACTCATGACATCATTGATAATATCACTGCAACACTTGCAGTCAAATTATTGATGAGAAAACTGTTCATGGCGGGGGTGCAAGTTATAGTTACCTTTGGTCATGAGTTATAGTTAGTTGAGATAATTGTAACTGCTGATTTTTGTTATGATTTTGTGTGTGTGAAATCCAAACCTAACTATAATCCCCCAGTAACTTTTGTTTTTTTCAGTGAAGAAAGAAAAAGAAAAAAATATATTTTTATATGTATACCCTACATGACAACGACATTGCTACCTACCATGAGGCACTGCAGTGCATTTAAACTGCAGCATGCCTAGAGCACACTGGTGCTCCTGGCAGAAATATGTTTTAACACATTTATATTTGTATAAATGTGCCAAATATAAATATGTCAAAACCTAAACATAGTATATAAATGTACTCTGCAGCCCACATATGACATTTAACTTTCTGTGCCATAAGTGTGTTTTAGGCGCATTTCCAGTGGACTTACAGAGAAGTTTATAAGGCCAAATAGGGAGTTCCAATGTACATCACATGTTTCAGAGGAGGAAGCACAGACACCTTATTTACCTTTTAGCAGTGGCTTTGTACCAAAGGCATCTACCGTGTGGTCCAGAAAAACTGGGGTGACCATGCAGAAAAGACTGATTTGCTACAATGTGCAAAGATTATACAGAATCTTACACTGCTATGTTTGTAGGTTTCTGCCTGAACGGTGTCTTGATCTCTTGATAGGGGTTATATTGCACCATAGAAGTATACACAGTCCGTCACTGTGGTGCACAAATACACTTTCTCGATCTACTCACTGGTAGATTTTGTGCCTCATTTTCCACTAAACCGGTGTGTTGTGTTCCTTAATTTCTCCAACCTTGAATCTTTTATATACTCACCTGCTTGTATCATTCCCCATTGTCAGGCTGGAAATCACTGGAACATTAAAATAGCAGTAAACAGTATAAAATGACAAATAGGCCTGCAACATTGTTTATTTAGTAACACGTTCATCTTATTTGAAAAAAAAAAAAAAAACTTCAACCAGAGGTGGAATCTTAAGCTCTCCTACTCTCCCCTGGAGGCCCCCATAGCTCAGATTTCTACCACACATTGTGTTTGAGGGATTCCCCTGGTAGAGCTCTGCTCTAACCAGTCAGTGAACCTAGAACTATTACCATTTTTGATCTGCTCTGAGTTTCAATCAGTCCTGTCTTTGGCACTAAGGTACGGTAAGTTGTTTTTGGGGAATATTTTGTGTTTTCTGGGCCAGGGAGATCTTTTTATCCGACAGCCAACTGTCATCATGGTTGGCAGAGAGAAGAACTCTTTTCAGACCTTGTTTTGTGGTCACAAGATTTAGATGAACCTAATTTTCACTGTATTTATTGCCCTTATTGAGCTTATAAGGAATCAAAATGTGATATATGTAAGACATTTACAGCTGAGACTCTTTAGGAGAGAGAGGGAATGTTTGCATTAATAGCTGAAGGTAATTTCCTCCCTTCTATGGGAGATACCCCCTCTTCAGGAAAAGTTACTGAAAGGTGCCCCTCCAACTGCTTCCACGAAGGCAGCGCGTAAGAGGGGACTCAAATAGTTTGCTGATTTGAAATGGTCAATTTTACCCCCAGCTCAAATGTTAGTCAGACCAAGAAGAGCAGGCTGGTGATTATGCCTCACAAACAGTTTACAGCCCAGCACAATTAGATATAAGATGTCACCAATTTTGGATAAGAAATGGATGACAATGAATTTGACAATGAATATAATCATCCTCCTGATTATATGCCTCACACCTCTCAATCTTACATGGAAAAGATACCTCATAAATAGTACAAGGATCTTGATGTGGTTCAAGTATCCATGGCCTTTCTATCTATGTTGCAACAGATGAGGAATACGTTTAATACATTAATACCACACGTCAATTATTTATCCTCAGACGCTGTTACCTGCCGCACCAGTTCTGCCACTTACTCCACCTACTCGCTGAATGTTAAAATACCTAGACAACCATCACCGCTGTCTCCTCTACCACCAAAAGAACAATCTTTTAGACCTATTCATGAAGAAGACATGGATGATGTTTATTCCAATGATTCGGTATTCTCCGATATGGACAAGGAGGAGGGCGAGCTGCCACAAGACGATGGAGGACAAAATGAAAATGGACAGAAATTTAAGAGCTGCCAAAAAATTCACTCTATCGATGACATCTGAGGATCAATCACGTTTCCTTTACAACTTGAAGGAACATCCATGAAAGCCTGAAAAATATATATCCATTTTAGATTGTCTGGTCGAAAGGCCCAAAAGTAATGAAAACACTAGCTACAGTTCCAGCAGTGATACCTTTTCTGGAGAAGAAGTATAAGGCCCAAGATTTATCTCCAACTTCTCTCACTGGTCATACTAAACCAGATTCAGTTAACTCTTCGGCGGCTCAAAGAAGAACCAAGACTCATTCACACAATCCTCTGGTTTGCCAGATAAGGATAATAGACACATTGATAATTTAGGACAGAGAATTTCATCTTTAGCAGCAACTTAAGTTAAGACAGCCAGTGCCTTGGCAATTCTGATCGCCATATATGGTATGACATCACCTCTTTTTCTGGAACTCATCTCTGAAGGTGAAAAGAAAACAGAAGAGCTATACTTAAGATGAGAGAACTGATTTTCTTCTTCATTATTTATGCAGCATTAGATGCCTCAACTACAGGTTTCCACTAATTTGCATGAGGTACAGTTTAAGACGACAAGGGTAGTCCACAGGCTTGCGTCCTATCTTCCAATTTAAGTTTCTGGTTATGGCTTTTGATGGCGTCACTCTCTTTGATGTAGATAAGGCTTTACAAGGTCTTAAAGCTGACTATGCAAAGATGTTAGGGCTTCTACAGTACTGTAGATTTGGAAGATCTAATTTTCGTGGCTCTAGAAAAGTGCAGAACCTCATAGGAGGATTTATCCAATATGGAGGTCAGGCACCTACATACTACCCCAAACATAATCTGGATACCATCAAGAATATTCCTGCAGCCATAATCAACGACAATCTTAAGGAAGATCTTCAGCGAGGAAGACTGGTTCACAAACACGTACCAATGACAATCTAAAAAGCGCTTGACTCAGCCTTTCCATTTTTTTATCTGGTAATCAGAAGTTGGGAGGGAGAATTACACTTTTTGCTGCTGTTAGGGAGAATAGCACATTGGACAAATGGGTGAAACATATTGTTCACTCAGGTCATATGTTGGAGTTTGTTCAAAGACCCCTCCCCCCCAGTATGTCCACCCAAGAAGGAACATCATCTTCATTTGAAGGAACTGCAAAGAGAAATTCTCATGCTTCTCAAAGGAGCTATAGAGATGGTTCCTAAGCTACAGAGAAACCAAAGATTTTATTCCAGGTTTTTCCTGATCAAAAAGAAGACCGGTCAATGGAGACCAATGCTGAATCTCAGACAGCTGAACACATTCCTAAAGAAATAGTCATTTCGAATGATTACTCTACCAGAAGTCCTTCTCATGCTGCAGGAAGAGGATTATATGACCTCCCTAGATCTTTGGGACGCACACATCTGCATATCCATTCATCGAAAACACAAAGTATCTTCAATAGCAGGACAATGTTACCAGTACAAGGCGTTTCTTTTGGACTTAAATCGGCTCTTGGAATATTTACCATATCTCTTTCTCTCATGTGAGAAGGTCATCAGGTGTTCCCATAGCTGGCCACTGGCTCTTTAAAGCATCTGCAAGGGAAGGAGCAAAAGCTTCTACTGCGGCCTGCATGAGTCTCTTCCAGAAATTAAACAGCGCAAAATTATCTGTAGACCCCAACACAAAAATCCAATATCTGATAGAGACTTCTAGTTGCAGATTCCTTACCTTTGAATTTCCCCAGGCGTCAGAATGGATCCGGCGAATCTTTCTTCAAGCAATATCTCTGCGCGCCGTCAGGTGGTGTCGGTCTACTCGGCAGGCATTGTTGGCATCGCGGTCGAATATAGGCACAGACCCGGCTCGCTGACGTCAGTTCTTTTCTTTCTGCGCCAGCCTACACACAGATCCGGAGAAGAGCTACCTCAGTAATTTTTGGACTACGTCGACATTTTTGTTGTATTTTTTACGAGTTCGTGGATGCGTCGAGGGATGTCCCGCAAGACCGGATTCAAGCCCTTGGACTTCTGTCACCGAACTGTCGGTGACTGATCCGCATCTCGTGTGCTTATGGTGTTTGGAGCGCGATCAGGACCCGAAGTCATGCTCTGAGTGTCTGGTCATGAACCCGAAGGCTTTGAGGGAGCGATCCCTAAAGCTCATGGTGGCCCGATACTCGACGGTCCCATTCGAGAGGAAGGTCTACAGATCGGCCGTGGAGTCACCACCACTCTTTGTCCTCCAAGTCATCGGGACATTCGGGTCACAAAAAGAAGTCGTCGAAGAAAGACAAGCGTTCTTCGAATTCACCCCGTCAACCGGATGACACGATGTGGGAAGAGCGTGGACGCTCTAGGCCTATGTCAACCGAGCCTTCTTCTGGGTCGGCTCTGTGATTCCCTGGGAGCCGGAGCCACCCCCGCACAAATCAAGAGTTTTACGTGGCCATGCGCCTCATTTTTGGGCGGTCCGACCCACCCTCGTAGCCTTCGGGCACATGTGAGTCGGTTGGGGTTGCTTCGGTTTCAAAGCCATCGGCTTCGGCCTTGGCTCTGGAGGGCCACTCTGGATCCAATCGCGAATCTGTCCTGATGCTGGTCGTACCACGGCGACCTTCCCCGGCGTCAGGTCAGATGTCGACGCTCCCACCGTCGGTTGTGCCCACAATTGATGTCGATCCTATACTCAAACCTGACGACCCGGAGCCGGAACGACATCGATTGACGCCGATTCCATACTCTATGGGCTCTCCTGGGCCCAGGGTTGATCCAGACCCTTATTCTTGTGGGTATGGATATGGACGAGTATGGAGGGGTCGCCGGCCCCTTAAGAATACCAGCTTGACCCACAAATGGACTGGGTGGAGGATTTGGATGATGCCAGTGGACTAGACTCCTCCCCTGACACTGGTATGCTCTCTCCACCTAGCGTGGCTACGGAGGAGGATGCTTCTTACTCTATGGTGGTGAGAAGGGCGGCTGAGGTCTTGGACCTCGAGCTTTCCTTCTGTGGAGGTTAGGCCTAACATCCTAACCGAAGTGCTTCAACTGGGGTCTTCCTCTTCCGAACCCCTTTACCCTTTAGTGAAGCACTGCCAGACGTCCTTTTGGGTACTTGGTCCAGACCCAGCACAGGGGCTCCTGTGAATAGAACGATTGCCCGCCACCATCGGCCTGCGCCGTCAGACCCTAAATTCCTGACCCAACACCCTACGCCTGAGAGCCTTGTCATGCAGGCTTCTTCTTCATCTGGCGCATTCCCTGCCGCACCCCCGGATAGGGAATCAAAAAGACTGCATAATTTGGGGAAGAAGTTGTTTTCTTCCAACAGTCTAGCGCTGTGGTCTGTGAACACCGCATGCCTTTTGGGCTGCTATTCCCATACTTTCTGGGATACGGTCGCGCAAGTCCTGCCTGCGGTTCCGCAGGATGTTCGGACTGTCCTGTCCCAAGCTGTAACAGATGGGAGGGATGCAGCTAAGTTCATGATTCATTGTGGACTGGTTACCACCGACTGTCTGGGCAGATTGGTTGCATCGACGGTGGCATTGAGACGCCACGCCTGGCTGAGAAGGTCTGGCTTTTTGGGGGGGATGTCCAGCAATCCTTGATGGACATGCCCTTTGATGGCACACGTCTCTTTGGAGACAAGGCGGACTCGGCGCTCGTGCGCTTTAAGGATTCCCGAGACACCGGTCTGGTCCCTTGGCCTCGAGCCCGCACCTAGACCCCAGCAGTACACCTTTCGGCCCTTTCGTGGTTCAAAATGTTGACATTGGCTCAGGTCCTCTCTTCCCTGGATCCTGGAGACTGGATAGTAGCGTTGGACTTGCAAGACGCATACTTCCACATTCCCGTCTTGCCGGCCCACCTGCCGTTACCTACGATTCGTGGTAGGTCATGTGCACTTTCAGTTTACTGTGCTTCCCTTTGGTCTTACCAGTGCCCCTCGGGTGTTCACAAAAGTAATGGTAGTGGTGGCAGCTCATCTGCGCAGGTTAGATGTCCCAGTCTTCCCCTACCTCAACGATTGGCTGTTGAAGGCGAACTCTCGCCCCAGACAGTCGTCTCCCACCTCCAGACTATGGAGAACCTTTTGCATTCGCTGGGGTTTACTAGCACTGTGCCGAAGTCACACCCGACTCCTTCTCAGACGTTCCCTTTCATCTGAGCTATTCTGGATACAGTGCAGTTTAGGGCATATCCTCCCGAAAATCGAGTCCAGGATATTCGGGCTATGATACCGATGTTTCACCCTCTGTCCTGGATTTAGGTGAGAATGACTGAGGCTGCTGGGCGTCATGGCCTCCTGCATCCTGCTGGTTTAGAATGCCATATGGCATATGCGGGCTCTGAAGTGGGACCTGAAGTTCCAGTGGGCACATTATCCGGGGAATCTCTCCGACAAGGTCGAGATCTTGGAAGGGACTGGGAAAGACCTGCAGTGGTGGTTAACGAATCAAGATTGGGTCAAGGGCAGATCCCTCTCCTTTCCCCAACCAGATCTTACGGTTGTGACAGATGGGTCACTTCTGGGATGGGGTGGCCACATGAGAGAGGTAGAGATCAGAGGTATCTGGTCTCCGACGGAGACTGGTCTCCATATCTATCATCTGTAGCTCTGAGCGATTCGACTAGCATTGAAAGCATTTCTTCCCTCCCTCAAGGGGAAAGCAGTGCAGGTGTTCAGACAACACCACCGCCATGAGGTATTGCAACAAACAAGGCAGAGTGGGGTCGTGGACTCTTTGTCAAGAGGCCCTTCGTCTCTGGACTTGGCTGGAAAATCAGGGCATTTCCCCGGTGGTTCAACACCTGGCAGGCTCCTTGAACGCCAGAGCAGACTAACTCAGCCAACAATGCATGGTCGACCATGAATGGCGTCTCCATCCGGAGGTGGCGCAAGGTCTCTTCCTGCAGTGGTTTAGACTTGTTCGCCTCCGTAGAGAATGCACAATGTCAGCTGTTTTGCGCGTTTGAGTTTCCAAGGCGGCACTCGCTTGGCAACGCTTTTCGTCACAAGTGGAACTCAGGCCTCCTGTATGCCTTCCCTTCAATACCACTTCTGCCCAGATTTCTGAAGATGATCAGGCAGACCGGGCCCAAGTAATACTGATGGCTCCGGACTGGGCACAGAGAGTTTTGTATCCCGAGCTCTTGAACATGGCAATAGCTCCTTCGATCAGACTGCCTCTTCGGGAGGATCTTCTGTCGCAGCAGCAGGGGAAGGTCCTTCTCCCGAACCTGTCAACTCTGCGACTTCTTGCATGGTGGTTGAGCGGTGACAGTTGACGTCTTTCGACTTGCCACCTGAAGTCTGTGAGGTTATCTTGGCAGCCAGGCGTACCTCAACCAAAACTGCATACGCCTTTTGTTGGACGAAATTTGTGGCAAGGTGCATCGACAATTCTGTTAATCCTCCATCTGCTCCTCTCTCCCAAGTTCTTCTCTTTATGCTTTCCCTTGCCTGGCAGGGTTCCACCTTGGGCACTCTTAAGGGATATCTCTCTGCTATCTCTGCTTTCTTAAGGTTAGCTGATCAGCCTTCCTTATTTAAATCTCCCATAGTTGGGAGGTTTCTTAAAGGCCTCACACATCTTTTTCCTCCTATCCCATTCATCATGCCCCGATGGGATCTCAACCTGGTCTTAACATACCTTATGTGTACCCCATTTGAACCGCTTCACAACTGTCCTCTAAGGCTCTTAACTATAAAGACTGTCTTTCTAGTTGCCATTACTTCTGCATACAGAGTTAGTGAACTCCAGGCTCTGTCATCTAAGCCACCTTTTCTTGTCATACATCCTGACAAAGTGGTGCTTCGCACAAGGGCCTCTTTTTTTTACCTAAGATAGTGACACCCTTCCATGTTGGACAGTCCATCACCTTGCCTACCTTTTATGCACCCCTATATCCCTCTCATGAAGAGGAGAGACTCCTCCGTCTGGACCCAAAAAGAGCATTGGCGTTCTATCTTGATCGTACCAAAGACTTCCAGGTGGACGATCAACTCTTTGTGGGATATGTGGGTGCAAAGAAGGGAAAGGCGGTGTAGGAGAGGACCATTTCAAGATGGGTTCTCTTGTGCATCAAAATGTGCTACACTCTGGCTAAAAAGCAACCCCCTGAAGGTTTGAGAGCTCACTCCACCAAAGCTACTGCTGCTACCACAGCGCTAGCACTGGGCGTTGCAGTCCTGGATATTTGTCAGGCAGCAGCGTGGGCATCTCTGCACACTTTTACCAAGCACTACTGCCTGGACAATCAGGCTACTTTGGCCGTTCGGTCCTGCAGGACTTTTTGTTGTGATTGTAGTTCGCAGATCCACCACCGGGGATGGTATTGCTCGGGTACCTATTCAAAGGTAAGGAATCTGCAACTAGAAGTCTTTATCAGATATACAAGTTACTTACCTTCGGTAACGAAATATATGGTATAGACATATTCAAGTTGCAGATTCCTTACCGACCCGCCCATCCTCCTCACACTGCGAACTGATTTCTAGGGACAGGAACTTTCCCTTGAGGGCCCTAGTTTTGGAACACCACTCTGTGTTCTTCATGGCTCCGCGCTACTGCTGTGGAAAGTCGTGAAAAGAAACTGACATCAGCGCGCCGGGTGGCACCTATGTACGATGGTGACGTCATCACAGCGAGCATGACTCCAACGACGCCCACAGAGTCGACCGACACCACCTGACGGCGCGCAGAGGTACTGCGCAAAGAAAAATTCTCCGGATCCAGTCTGACGCCTGGGGAAATTCAAAGGTAAGGAATCTGCAACTAGAATGTCTTTACCAGATATTTTGTTACCAAAGGTAAGTAACTTGTACTTCTGGGTGCAGTAGTTCGCACACAATTGGATATCAGGTTTTGGCATCCAGGGATGATGGTCAATGCCCTTTTGATCAGTTGGTCCAAAATATTTGCTTATGCTTTTTTCTCAGTTTCCCCTGATCCTGAGGGTGTTGAGGAAGGCGAAGATAGATCATTGCACGCTGATCCTCACTGCTACAGCGTGGCCACGCTAATACTGGTACAGAGATCTCCTTCAGTTATCAGCATGTTTACCCATTCCTTTGAAAGCACATCCTGAGATCCTTGCCAGATACTAAGGAGAGATTCTCTATAATGACCTCAAGTTGCTGAACTTGACAACAAGGTACCTCCCCTCTTAGAGTTTGGCCAGTTGAATCTACAAGACTGTAAAAATATTTGGTGCAGGCTTGAGCTACAACAACTAAAAAGACCTGCGACGGTAAGTGAAAGCGTTTCTGAGTCTGATGCAGGAATAAACGTCATCATCGGAAAACAACTCATCAATTTCTCCCATATTTGTTGGATCTGGCCAAGACTGGACTTAAATATTCTTCAGCCAGGGCCCATAAGGTTGCAATTTCAAGTTTAAGGACAGCTGAATTATCAGCATCTACTCTGTTCTGTCAGTGGACAATAAAACAGTTGATGAATTTGCTCCTGAGAGCATTTTTGCCTTTTCAACGTCCTCTGGTTCCTTGGGAACTTAATATTGTTCTTTCAGTTAATGTTACCTTCTTTTGAGCTGATACATAAGGCAGAGAAAAAAATTCATATAATGGGATACAGAATTCAATATTAGGGAACCTTCTCTCCGATTATAAAAGGGCAAGGTAATCCTGAGAACCAACCCTTGATTCATACCGAAGGTTCCAATGGGATTTTACTTAAAATAACCTGCTGTTCTTCTGCCTTTCTTTTCAAATCCATCTACAGCAGCAGAAAAATTGTCGCATTCTTGGGCTTGAATAGATGTCTCAGATTCTACATAGACAAGACGAAGGACATACACATATCAAAACAATTATTTGTGGTGTTTGGTCAACCACAAAGGAATCACCCCGTGTCCAAACAGGGGATAGCTCATTTGCTCTCAGCCTGCGTTACCTTCCGTCATGCCAAGGCCAAGTATCCATTCCCTGGGAGCGTGAGGCGCATTCTATCAAGAGCATGGTATCAATATGTGGCACTCTATGGTAGTGTGCCCTTGAAGCACATTTTCTAGGCAGCCACCTGGAAGAGCAAGCACATGTTCACAAAGTATCACTGTTTCGACGTGGGCTCAAAAGCTGATGCTACAGTGGGGCAGGCAGTCCTGTGAAAACTGTTTTGATAAAGGTGAACCTGCTTCCCGCTTTTGTTATTTATTAAAATGTGAAGCATGTGAGCAGATAAAAGCTCCATTGGTGGAGAGGAAGTTAGTTACTTACCTGTAATGTCGTTTCTCCAATGGTGGAATCTTGTATATATTCACGTGACCCTCCCTCCCCCCCGGTCAGAGGCTCTTCTATTATTATATATATCTATTCTTCTCATGCTCTGAAATTTCTGCTGTGGTAGCCTTTAGGGGGAGTAGGAGAGCTTAAGATTCCACCTCATTGGCTGACATTTGGGTTCTTTCAAATGAGGTGGATGTGATAAAATAGACTATTGTTTCAGGCCTATGGTTATTTTACACTGTTAACTGCTATTTTAATGTACTGGAGATTACTAGCCAGATGGTGGGTAATGTTTGAAGCATGTCAATGTATGAAAGATTTCAACATTGGAGTTACAGGTAAGTAACTAATTTATATTGGGTTCAGCACATATTTTTTACCTTTGTGTGTGAAAGCTCTTCACATCCCTGTGCTTTAACCTCGACTGCAGTGTCATAGAAGTTGTTACTGTGATCAAGTCAGAGAGCGGTGGTCAGCAGAAACATAGTGGTTATGTAGTAGATTTAAGAAATGCGTACATGAAGTTAACTATCCTGACAGTTACTCACTATATACAATATATATATATATATATATATATATATATATATATATATATATATATATATATACACAAACAAACAGTCTCTACTTCAGAGCCCACGGAGCACTCTTTGGATTCCCAGCATAAGTTTTTCACACAGCATGACGCGTTTCGGCTACTTGCCTTCCTCAAATGCTGATAAAAAAGGAAACACTCACTTGCAAACACTTTCAATAGTTTTCATTCATTGTTCTAATCAGTATGCTCATAAGTAAAAGAGGTCTAACATGTCTCCATAAATCACGTAGTTCAAGGCGCCGCCATAGTCAAATGTGTTATCTGATATTTAAATGTCCCAGTCACAATTATTCTTGAGTAGATTTAAAAGCCAAAATGGTTCTGGGCACATTACTTGTGCTTATCGTCACTTGCGCGCTTTGAACAGTTAATCTTCCATGTTATTGAAACATTATGAAGCATGCGAGTGTCTCTGGGTGAATTACATAAGCTGAGCCATTACATCCAGCCATCTCTTTGCCCACATCGTAATCTCTTTTCATACCTGAAAGCGATGGTTTAGTAACTAGCGCAAAAACATGTAGTCATGTCCTGTGTACACAGCAGGTGTTTAGGAGTTTTCCGGGCTATGGCACTTCAAGCAATAATATTTCAAATTCCATCACAAACGCCATTCATATTGCTGAACACACACACTATAATAAACATACTGTATCTGTGAGATATATTAGGCAGACTTACTCTAGACACCACAAATGCAGGTAGAGAGAGAATTAAATTAGAATGGGCTAACATCATGTGTTCACACTGTACTGTGAACAAAGAAAGTGTGTGTGCATACGTACATTTAGAAAGAAAGTGAAAAACGAAACAATGTGTTGCACCTCATATTAATAGAATGGCTTTAGTAACTTCATGCACTACATACGGGAGAGAACATGTAAAAATCATCAACAGTGGGCTGGTGTAAATGTTATGACTTGTGGGGCCCAATTCACAAAGCCCCTATAACACCCATGTCTGAGATGAGCCCCATCTCAACAGCCATATTCCCGATTCCCAGAATAAGCATGGCTATCGCAGCGGTCCTGCTAGTGAGTGCAGTAAAGACTTTATAGAGCCTGTCCCCTAAATATGTTTGGCTTTCAAATGACTGCTTCAGCACTCTGTTAGAAAAGACCATTTAGGCTAAAATAAAGGCACACTAAGGGCACTCTGACTTAAAATATTCTGCATTAGTCTTGACATATTTCGTTTGTCCTAAGTGCTGCCTGGGGTTTTAAAAGTTAAGACTGTTCGGGCTACTACAGAGTAAATTGACGTTATTTAGTGCTGGATAGAAAAGAAATATGCATGATGTGCACGGTTAATGCAAATAGGACTGAATGCCAAAAGAAGTGTCTTTTATGAACCAGGCACACCACTACATTATTTTAAATGTTTGTTCACTAAGGGGGATGGACCTACACATTTAAGACCCACGGGGACAATTGCATTATTATTAGTCTAGGAGTATGATTGGGTATTGTTAGGTCTGTTTACAATATTCATGTTTGACTGCACAAATGCTCTAGTTACAATTTGTATACATTAGAGTGGACAGCTCTCCACAGCAAGGCCGGACTGGGGAACTAAAAGCAGGTCTGTCAAAATACCCAAACCAGCGCCACCCTTACTCTTTTTTTGGTATATCACTTTTTCCCTCCATCAATTCTCTCTCCCCTCCTCTCATCTCTTTTCGGTCTCCAATCACTCGATCTCTCGTCATCTCTTTATCCCCTCCCGCTTTCTGTTTCTCTCCGAGTCCTCTGTGACTCCGGGTAAGTGACTCCGACTCCAGCAGCGCTCCCTGGCTTTGAATAATGGCATCTGCCCGATGGAATAAAGTGTCAGTCCATCCCAGCGCCACAGAGCACAGTTGCGAGGTTACTCGTTACAAAACCTTCAGTCGAGTGGGCATCTGTGCGTTGATACAGTTTACAACTTCTTGTAAACGGGATCTTGTACATTCTCATAGCAAATTACTAGCGTTTATGGAATGCAACCTCATTGCACTTTACGCTTGGAAAAGAGTAAACCGATGTAAGTCAGTAATAAATTACATGGAATGATTTTATGTTGCTTTTGTTTTAGCGTGAACTGTTGAAGAGTTTTGAGGATAGCTTTACTACATCGTCTGATCTGGCCTTTGATAACGGGGCATATTTTGGGAAAAGACTGAGTGGCCATATGATTTATTTCGTACGTCCATGTTCACCCATAGGTGTGAATTAATGTAACAAATACTTTAAGTAGTCTAAACCGATAGAAACGTATTGGCTTAGTCGGAACAGAGAGCTTTGATGAATGAACTCTAATCACAGTCAAATCGTGTAGCAAGACATTCGGGAGCCATACTTTCACAGGGAAACCTTGCTACCCTTCTAAACCGGAGATCATCTTGCGGTTGTTGAAGGACGGGGTCAGTCTATTCCACGCTTTTAGACCATGTCCAAACAAAGCTTTTTTCTGAAACTAGTGTCCTGTGTAATGTGTTTATTTCATCAACATTAGATCTATCACTGTCGCCATGCTCTTCTGCTTTGTACTTCAGTTAAAATATTTACAATGTTTGGAATTGCGGATCCTTTTAATGATACTTTCGTCCCTCGCACATTAATGTAGGCTGACTAACTTCTAGAAGTGGGTGAGCCACTGAAGGTTCAAGCCAGTCTCGGGTCTGATGTCTGGCTAAGCTCGAGGTCTTCTTTGGACCCTCGAGCCCAAAGTGAGAAGAGCTTTTCACATGGCTTCTGTCTGCCATCTACACTCCACCCTCATACGATCAGAATAGCAGGCAAAGCAGTGACCTGATATAAAACGGGCAAGAGAAAGATACTCATTTTGTAGCTTAATTTTACAATGTGGAGCTAGAAAACCTGAGATCAGTCTCCGCTTCCCTGCTTCAAAAAATTAGTTTCACTCCTCAACAAATATTTTTTATATTACAGAGCCTACTTTTTTTGAATCATCACATATGAGAACGCCTTGAAATATGCAAGTTCAGGACCTGCGTTGCATCAAAACCTCTTGTGTTTGATTTAATAGGTTACGATGGTGCTCCATCTAAGCATCTAGGCCACAAATTATAGCGTACACCTAACAAGTGGTTCGCCCCTTAGTTCACCAATGGCATTGTCGGGGAGGAGGAGGCAACAGGAATATTTTAAAATAATCACTTTTAATAATTGCAGAAGGCCCAGTGCTTAATTTGTAAAAACACACAAAAAAAAAACAGCAGCAGCATAAAATAAAAAATAAGTGCCATGGCTGTTGTCAAGAGGCCACTGCTGTTTGCACCATGCATTGCCTCTGCCAGCGCTGCCAATGATAGAACCAATACAACTACTAACCCCCACACTCCTACTAGTGTGACTGTTCAGACTAATGCAGCCCACTAAAGCTATAAGAATGGCTTGGGCAGCAGGTATTGGTCATTTCAAATGTATATATTGAGTTAATAAACAACAGTTGTAGTGCTCATATCTAAATTAGACAGTGCCACATTTGGCACACTGTCATAAGTGTTGTTGTTGCCAATTAAGTGCCAGTGCCAAGCACCGGAAACCACTTACTCAAATTAAGCGCTGAGATTTACTAAGGTGTAACGCATCTGCATGTTAAAGAAATACACTTTTTTGAAGCAACCATATTGCATTTTTACATGATGTTGAATGACTTATATGCAAATGTTTTCTGGGTTTGGCTCATGCACATGCTTGCAGAGACCAGCCTGACTCTTGGCTCAGCTCTCCTTGATAATTTGTTGACTTTCCCACCTCTGCTAACTTGTAAGCACCCTCATTTTCACAGTAAACGTTTGCTTCGATCCCCACAGCCCTGGCTCAGCTGAGATGCAGTCGTGTTAATGGTTTGTAGTTCGGATACTGAAGGTTGACCGATTGATGGGAAACATTGGACATGGATACATACGCAATCCTGGCCTGTGTCTTTGACCTAACTGTGCTTTTACTGTGGCACTGTTCCTGGAAGAGCCCGCTATGGGGTGGTATTGCTACATTTGTGAAGGGATTAGTGTTTACAACTATGTGTGAAGTTGTAACTTAATCAGGCCAGTGTGGTGTCTCTTCTTAATAGGCACTAACCAAGTTGTTAAGAATATTTAAAAGTAATTTCTGACTAGCGATTATTTTAAGATTATCCAGGCTCATGTTAGCTAAAACAAAATCTCTTCTTGACTGTTTTTGTTTTTTGAGTTTAGATGACAGAGATTCCATACTTGGTGATTTACATACTTGCTCTTGTAGTCACATTTGCGTCAAGGGTGCCATGACACCAGTAGTACCTATTTGCGAACTGTCTCCCAAAAAGAAAAGCAATATGCTGTTTCGGTACAAGATCAAGTTTCCTTCATCTATTGAAAGTATGGCCAATCTGTGGCAATGTGATTTGCAAGATACCTTTTGTTGCGTGTTTAGTTGAAGTGGGAAGATGTATCGTACTCTGATCCTCTCTCACCTCTCTTCCTAGTGGATAACAGTTATCAACTGAAAATGGTTGTGAGAAATGTACATACTTCAACAGCTAAAATTTGCTTCAGAACTTGAATTGACTTCTGTGAAGGTGGATTTTATCCAGACATGCCTTGCTCTGTCCCTGGGCTTTCTTTACAGTAACTCCTGCTGACCGTGAGCTATAACAGTAAGCTAACATGCTCTCAGTGTGTTGATCAAATTACCTAATGCTCAGGAGTAAACTTCTTCTTTCGTTGAGGAACATTTTAAAATGTGACCTTTAAAACAGTTTTGTAGATGTTTAAATGTCCAAAGTTGACCACATAGTTTCACTGTTTGCTGTTATGGTGAATAAACTAAATATGAGAATCCCCTTGAAATTTTTAGTGGAAAAAGTATTCAACATGTGGTTCTACACACTTTGGTGGGACCCCAACAGCCAAATGGTACACATTAAAAGTTCAACAGTTCATTAACCGGTAGACATGGCCAGTGTGGCAAACATGATGGACATTCTTTGAGCGAGCGAGCTACACCGCAATCCATTGTGATCCTACTTTAATCTGCCTGCACCACCATTAACAGGTCCAGACAGGGAGGCATACACGTGCTCTGCAAACTGGTGGAAGGAAGTCTTGTCCCCTCCTGACCCTTGAACACTGGCTGGGACCCAGGAACGACCAGCCTGTGGTGACTGCATCAGGTCGGCGCACGGCTGGAGGTGAGTGCTGAGACAAGGTGTCCCCAGAGTGATGTCGCTCCTTGATTTGACTGCACCGAGACGCAAGAGACGTTGAGGACCCTGGGGAACAGGAGACCGTGGCAGGCAACTGCGCACCACAAATGTAATACAAAACTGAGCTAGGCCCGGGAAGGGGACTGCTTAACAGGCCAGGAGGCGAAAGACAACTTCCCGCAGCCCGGTACCTCATGGCCCGGTCACCAGACCAACGACCATATTGGGCACAGTGCATCACCCTCCAGACCTTGGCCAGGACCAAGGGGGGTCTCCCCTGCCCATAAGAAAGAAACAAGGCCCTTGGGCTTCAGAGAACGTGAGGGCCTGGACTACATCCCCCGGGGGGAGGCGTCAGACAGCTGGACCATTCCTGGAGGCCTCACAAAGGAAGGCAGACCCCCGCTGGGTGACAGGGCCTCTTTTCCACCCAGTAACCATTTCTAACCTTCTCACACTGCATCTGGCCCACCACAGAAATTTAGAGATCGCTACTCTGACCTGAGTGCCACCAACACGACCCGAGATCTATCGGTAGCAGGGACGAGGAGGAACTGCCCGTGACCGTCCACTCAGGCCTCACTCACCACAAACCCTGAATACAAAATCTCTGTGCCAATGCCCGTCTGTGAAGAGGGACTGCTCATGCTGCGTAACACTTACTGTGCAAGCAGGCCCCTGGCTTTCACCCTCCCTTCCTGGAAGGACGTGGCTCCTTAGAAGGCCTTAATGACATCTCCTGAGGTCCTGGTCAATCAGGGGAGAGGCCCCCTCTTAGCCCGGGCAGCGATCCACCAAGAGGGCGAACCCTGTCATAGAACCCTGCACGAATCATCAGACATCCCTCTCTGCTCCCTGGCCCACTACAGACGGAGATAACTAAGGCATAACTAGTGCCCCAATGCCACGAAGGGGCCACAGGCGCAGGCTGGTTTTTGTGCCACAGAGATACCCCCATACCTGGAGACAAAGGGGCTCAAGGACAGTAACGCCATGGCTAAGGATAAGGAGTCCAGGGTGTCCAGGCAGGGCAAGATAAACTACTATGCCAAGGTGACAACCACAGCGACAGAGCCCACCACCCTTACCCTTCCTGAAAATGTAGCACTGCTCCAGGCAATTCAGGCTTCGAGGGAGGCCCTAGAAGGTGGACTTGGAGATGTGAGATCGGAGGTATCCTTACTAAGACGAGACCTATGAAACATTTCTGAAAGCGCACTACCGCAGAAACAAGGATATCAGTAGTGGAAATGCAACTCAAAGCCTGCGATGAGAGGTATCAGAGTTCTGTGCATTGACAAAAGAGACAGGAGAGGAGTTGTAACTGGAGAAGGGCATGGAGGGGACAAGAATGGAGCATAATAGGAGGGTGAAGCTGTAGATAAAGGAAAATGTAATCAGGTGTACTTTAGCATGTTGCCTGTTACGAGAAAGTTCCCTAGGAGAATGCATGAAGGTATAGAAGTGCATAAATCAACATAGTGATCAATATCTAGTTGAGAATTCCTTGCATACTCCAGAAGTTCTTTTTGAATGCCGTAAAAGTTGTATATGTGCAAATATCATAGGAATAAATTGATAAACCATATCTCCATTATATGACTGCATATATGTTTAGTGATTAAGGTGTTCTGGCATTAATGTTGGGAATGTGGAGAGGTACCACGTGCCTGTGCCTTAGGTTGAGTAGGTGTGAAAAGACAGAAGGTAATATTGCATATTATAATTGTATTTATATAGCGCTTACCACCCCTTACGCGGCATTTAAGCACTTTTTGGCAAGTAGCAGGCTACTTTGGAATTGTGTAAAATTAGTGGTTGATTAAAAGAGGGAAATATAAGTTGTTTCTGGAAGTGATGAGAGTGATGCACATGTGAGCCTGTTAGTTGGATGAATAGGATAGAGGAGGGGAGAGTTTAGAAAGAGTTATTTTGGAATTATTAATAATAACAGGTTTGGGATAAGTCAGAGAGCCTGTTGGATGATTAGCATAAAGAATGTATAGAGGAGAGAAGCCTTTGAAAAGGGGAAGTTTTGGAATTCATAGTAGTAAAAGAAGTTTGGGATGAGTCAGAGTGGAGGTAGGAGATATTTTGAAAGAGGTATAGGATGCATCATGAAGTAGTGGTTTGGGGAGAATATTTAATATTTTTCTCTGCAGTGGGAGGAAAATATGTAGATAGGTAACCACACATAAAAGGTACACGTGCATAGAGATTTTAGCATGATAAGCATATTCAAAATAATCATGAGATCTAAAATTGTAGTAAAGTCCCATATGTACATGCATGGATACATATTTACAAACCCAGGCTATCCATTTGTGCTGTACTTTTTTTAATATAATGTTTATTTCTTTTAATCTATTTGTTACTGCAGTAGGAGGAAATTGTTATATAAATAAATATGTAGATATAACTACACGTGCGAGTTTCACTTACATAGAGATTTTAACAAGATATGCATATGCAAATAATCAGGAGATATAAAATTGGACTGGATGAAGTCCTATGTATACATGCATATACAAACTCAAGCTTTCCATTTTTGCCTTAAAATATTTTTTCTCCTTTTCTTGATATATATTGTTTTCCCAAATGTATATTTGTACCCCAATGAAGCACTTAATCATATTTACACATTGTGACAGATGTGTTACTATTGGGAAATCAACTTAGAAGCATACACTCATAACCTTATATTTTATTGAAGCATTGATCTCTTTACATGGACATAGTGATATTATCAGCAGAAGAAACCCGACTTATCGAGACTCACTTGCGGCGGTCTTGATATGGGATCGGGAATCCCATCAATATTAATCAACGGATCCGTGAACAAGGCTACGGCTGAAACGCGTTGGGAGGAGGACCATCTTTCTTTAATATAGCTTTTTGAACTGTCCGTTTTGTGTCTTGACTTCTTTTCTTTGGGAGAGAAAATCTGATTTATTTATATATATATATATATATATATATATATATATATAAAACATTTTTTAATTTGTTTATGCATTTTTAAATGTATACATTTTCTATTCCTCTTATATATCCTCAACATCCACAAGGATTCACACGGACTCAGAGATGCAGTGCAATTAAGGTATTTAATGAGTGTAGCCTCACCAACGCATTTCGGCCACAGCCTTGGTCACAGTTAGCGGCTAAGGTTTGTTTCGCTATTATAACTTGTACAAGTAAAACTAAAAACAGACTCCGGTACAATGAAATTCAGGTAATCAGTGAGAAGGCAGTATCACAAACATAATGTCTTACTTAATGACAAGCCAGATACACTTCAAAAACTTTAACAAACTGAAAAAGAATACATTGGTCCCATGGAAGATATAGATTAGAAGGTTGCAGTGATGCCTCCTTAGAGGTTAAATGTTGACTGGGGTTAATCCAATGAATCCAATTAAAAGTCCTGCAAAGAAGGTAGTGGAAGAAAGTATTCTCAATGTGCACTCCACCTGATTTTCTACAGAGCTTGCATAATTGCGTGTGTAGTCAATATCGAGTGAGTGAGTCTAGTGGAAACAATTCTTAGGATTTTTCCCCCAGAACTAGAAATCTTGTTTTCCACCTGTGAGTTTTGCTTCACCCAAGCAGGGCATTTCTGAGGTTTTAGTAGAAAATGGCCGCGTTCTGTTATTATTTTGTTTTCTTTGGAGTTTTTATATTCATTTGTTTCTGTGTGCACGTTTTAGTTTGATTTGTTTTATTTCCCATTTCCACCGACTGTTTTTTTTTTTTCTCACTTGCTTCTGCGTGCTTGTTTTAATTTCAGACTAGTTTGTTTTTATTAAGCTCGAAAAGTGAGTTGTGTATCTGATAAGCCGGCGGTTAAATCTAGAATGTATTGCTAGTTCCTGTGTAAATATGGATTTTTGTTAATTAAAGATGGGATTTCCTTTTCGGAAATGCAGTTCAGTCATGTGTTGAGTATGCAAATTATGTTTCCATTTTATTGTTTCTTTCTCAGAGCATGACTGCTGCTGTTAATCGTTTTATGTTTAGCTGAAAGGTCTGTTTCAATTATGCGTCTTTGCCTGTTGCATTGTTCTAAGAATGCCTGCACCTTACTGTTAACAGGGGTACTGCTGTAAGGCGCGGCATGCGCTCTCCTTGTGCACGAGCTGCACCGTTCCCTCGGGTAGGTTCCGTATCCTTCTATTATTGCAATTTGGACCCGTTGCTTAGTCCTCTCACGTGATTTTCCTCACAACCTCATATTATAAATACACCAATATACAGGTATTTCCTTGGTTGATGCAATACTTGTCCCGCAGATCGGCTCACTGTACACACCCCTGTACGTTTTATTCTCACTCCAATCAACCAATGGAGACTCGTTGTGAGACATAGCATGAAATACAGAATGTTTGATATTTCATAATCTGCTCACGATGCCTGATGTCTAATGCAATGTACCCCTTAATCTTTAGTGTTTAGCACATTGCTTAATTTGTAAATTAAGAGGTGCCGGTGCTCAAAGCCCTTCTCTTAAAGACGAGGCTGCTGTAATTAAATCTGCCAGCACTTAATACCGAGGCAGGGTAATTCTGAAGCCATCTTCAGTTCATTTACGGCCACCCTGCCCCTTCAGTTCATCGTGCAACTTTCTATTTTCTCCCTTTATGACCCTTTTTAGTTTTTCCTTCTTCCGTCTTTCACATATGTGTCTTTTGCTCACAGAAAATGCTTGAGGCATAAGAATAAGCCCCGGCCCTCACAAATAAGTGCCGGTGCTCAGCACCGGCATCAACAAGCACAAATTAAGCACTGGTTTAGCAATATCTTAGATCCACATTTATAATCTAAATAAATGTTCAGGTTTATTCATGACTTAATCCACTACACTGTGCTACGAACCTTATGTCATGAGCAGAGTCCTGAGTTAGAGAATTTGTGTTACAGACTCAGTTGCACCACCCATGATAGAATAGGCACTAAGATACCACAGAGCTCCAGTGATTTCTTCACTATTCAGTTCCCTACTTTAATATAGTACTTCTAGATCATCATTAATACCTCATATCTGTAAAGTACCAATTGCACTTATTTCTTGAGACAAGTTCAATGTGCTTAGTTCTCGAAGGTTTTTCTAATATACTTGTCACCCTTTAGGACCTTCGCTATTCTTTATCAACAGTTAAAGATGCAAATGGCTCATGCCCTCTTTATTGTTCCATTGTTGCCTCTTGTTAGTGACACCCACTGCCCTGTACTCCACACCTCATATTTTTGACACTTAAATTTGTAGTGGAGAGCCTTTTCCTCTCCATCACCCCTTTTAACGTATTTTATTAGTTTTCCAATACCAACATTACAACCCTTAGTTAGGGGCTCTTCTTCTTTTCATCAGTGGCACATCATGTTAAATTCTTTCGATGTTTCATGCGTGAGGGTAAATATCTACTGTGTTGTTACATTCGACATTCAGCATAATTGTTTGCCATCCCATGTATAATTATCAAATTGTGATTCCTGCTTTCAAAGTCTTACGCGTTATATTGTGGGATCCAGTAGATATTTTGCTATGGCAGAGCACCCCATTGAGAGATCAAACTCCCCCCCCTTAACCCGAACCACCCCTCCAGCCCCCCACCCCACCACCCTTATGTGCCTAGATAATTCGATGTGTCACTGTTTTAAGGCCTCCAGTGCTGCTCTGTGTGGTGGGAACCTCTGTCTGCTTTCTACCCGCTCCTATTCCCACAGGGCTGCTGTGTGTCTTTAGTCTGTAGTGGGATTAGTCATTGGGTCTCTGCGATGGGTGTCGGCTCAGGCTGTTCAGGGGGGTGTCATTTCCTCTTGCGGTCCTCCCCCAGACGCTCCCAGTCACAAACCAGGGTGCTCCAGGCCCCCACCCTCTCCAGTAACTCCTGGTCTCTCCGTGCTTCCCGATGCCTAACTGCTTCTTCTGCCTTTACCCATTTCAGTACTTCTCGTTCCCATGTACTTTCTTGAGGGTCCAGTGTTGCCTTCCATGTCATTGCTATTTCTCTTTTAGTTAAAACCAGGGCCATATCTTGGAACTGGTCAGTGACTTTGTGCCTAGCCTGTCTGTGGTAGCCTCCTATCAAGCAGTGTCTGGGATCATTCGGTACTTCCCGTTCAATCGTGTCTGTTAAGTCTTGTGTAATCGAGCTCCAAAACTCTTGTATTTTTGGGCAAGACCAAAACATGTGGATAAATTCTGCCTCTTCCTCTCCGCATCAGGGCATTTGGCCTCTGCCACACCATAGTGCCTTCTGAGTCTGCCTGGCTCTGTGTAGAACATATATATTGATAAGTTTGAATTGGGTGTTCCTAGAGGCCTGTGGTGTCCGAGCTAATATTCTCTCCCAGTTGTAATAGGGGCTCCCAGACCTGTTTCCCATTTCTGCTTAAGGGTTGTTAGTGGCTTGCATAGTGTGGATCTAGTTTTTCTATAAAAGCAGGTCACTGCCTTATGTGTACCTGTGGCACTCTCCAGATATTGGAGTTCAGTTCTTTGAAGAAGGTTCTTGGGACCCATAGCGGGAGAGTGATGAAAAAGTACAACAGGCAGGGTGACACTATCATTTTCAAAAATGCTACTCGTCCCACCACAGATAGTGGTAGGGTTGCCCAGAAAGTCATATTACTACGAAGTCCTCGCAGAGTCCTTGCCACCTTGCCCTCGAGCAAGTCCTGGCTACTATGGGAGACCAGAACTCTTAAGTAAGGCAGGCATCGCGACTCCCATTGGAAGTTTCTAAGGTCTGGGGGAGTAGCAATGCCTTCAACTGTAGGGAATAAACTGGATTTTTGCCAGTTAACTCCGAGCCCAGGTATATCCATTTTAACAAGTTATGAGCTCCACGTAAAGTGTCTCCTGCATCCCTCAAGAAAAGAAGGAGGTCGTAGGCATACAGAGCAATGTGGTGAGTTTGCCCGGCCACTGGTATACCCTTGTAGGCATTCCCCATCCTGGAAGGAAATACAAGCTAGGTGTTCTATAGCCAACGCAAAAAGCAATGGGGAGAGAGGGCAGCCTTGTCTGGTCCCACTCTCCATCCGGTAGCTCTCTGATATTGTGGTGCCTGTGCGAACCCTGGCCGTCGGGTCAGCATAGAGCAGTCCTGTCCATGCGATGATCTGGTCCCCTAGCCCGAATTTGCTTAGCACCTCAGGAAGGTATTGCCATTCCAGGCAATTGAAAGCCTTTTCAAAATCAATTGCAAAAATCATTGCCCTTTGCTTATCATAAGCATCACTATGAAGCAGGGAAAAAAGACGCAATATGTTCATGGCTGTTTGACGCTCTGGGATAAACCCAGTCTGGTCCATGTTAACCAGGTGCAGCATATGTTGCAAGAGGAGTGTCGCTAGAACTATGCTCAGTAGCTATTATCTACGGATAACATTGATAAGGGCCAGTATGAGGCTTCCTCCGTGGGTATTCCTCCGTGGGTAGTTTCCTCGGTTTCAATAAAGGAATAATCACAGCGTCTCGAGCTGATGTAGGAAGAATATGACATTCCTTAGCCTCTTCGTATATGGCAACCAATCTCAGGCCTAGTTTAGATATGTATGTTGAATAAAATTCTATCAGGAGTCCATCTGGACCTGGGGTTTTATTGTGCGCCATGCTGGCTATGGCAGCTTTCACTTCTGCAATGGTAATTGCTGCCCGCAGCTCCGTCACCTCTTAGTCAGAGATTGTTGGGAGTGTGAAATGTGATAAGAAATTGTGGACCTCTGCCTCAGTTGGTTGGACTTTGCTTGTGTAGAAATCAGCATAATATCTATGAAATTCGCAATTGATTGCAGTCTGGGAGTATATACTGTGCCCGATAGGATGTGGTAATTCAACAATAACGGGCCCCCTATGTGCTGGATTCGCTAACCATGCCAGTAACGAACATGCACGATCCCCCTCTGCCTGTGCACATGCTATATAGGTCATAACATCGCAGCCTGTCGACTGTCATCGCTGTTGCTTCTTGCGCAGTTAGGAGTGCCATCTGCATGTCTGGAGCGTTATGATATCTCTGCTCGAGTGTGCGCTGCTCCTGTTCGGCTTTCACTATATCACGAAGCAGCGTCCGGGGGGTGTGACCTATCTAATGTCGTGTCTGCTATACCATTGAAGTCTCCCCCCAGCAATACAGGTTAAGTGTGCAACCAGCCATTCAGAGATGGATGCTAGAAATCCAACGTGGTCAGTGTTCGGGCATAAGTGCTGCCCAGCACTCTCTCTCTCCCATCTAGCTTTCCAATAATTATAGTATATCATCCCAATAGGTCTATGGCAGTCGCCGTGTGCTGGTATGGTACTTCATGTTTAATCCATATCAGAGTCCCTCTGGCATAGGCCGAGTAAGTGGTATAGAATACTTGGCCTCTCCACTGCCTTTAAAAGGCACAACCTTCAACGGCATCTAGATGTGTCTCTTGCAGCATCACTATTTGGACACCCCACCTATTAAGGTATGAAAATACCTTATGACGTTTAGCCATGTTTCATATCCCTCTAACATTCCAAGTGAGGAACTTGATAGTTAGTGTAGTATCCATTAGTGGTGTATAGGAGATCGCAGTGGCTGATTTTGAGGCCCCGTTCCCACCCTAAAAGAGCCCTACTCACAGCTATGCGTTTATATGACATATCTAGGCAACACAAAATAAATTGTTCTGTAATCAAACAACATTTTCGCCAACTCTCCTTCCCCGGGGCAAAAAGCATAGTGCTCTCGCCCAAACAGCCAAAAAAACAAAAGTCAATAATGCTCATGGCCTCTAACGTTCAAGCTATGTTATATGCGGGGATGGTGGTTCCGTTGTCATGTGGCAGTGTGCTCCGGATAACCCCTGGCTCGCATCTCGCCCCTCTTCTTGTTATCTGCAATGCGAAAGTTTTCCAAGATCGTGTGGGAAGACCATCATCGCTGATAGTAATGGGGTAGGGTGTATCAATCTTCATACCGGCAACGGCCAGGGGGGTTGACAGTTGAAGATCATAATTGAGTGCTACTGCAGTGTTCTGCTACCCTTCTATATGAATTCATCTGTGGTGCCTGGGGTGACCACTGGCAGAAACACACTTGAACGGATCGAAGCCGTGGTCTCACTGTCTAAGTCTGACTGTTCTTCACACACCCGTCGGCTTGGGGACATCGTGCTCCGTGATGTCCCGCCCAGCGATGCAACCACCACCTTCTGTCATTTCTCTTGCGCTTCTTAATGTGTGGGTGGGTCAACCATGGATGATGGCTGTCTCCTACGGGACCTAGGGCGGCGTTTCCTCTTTCGGCATTGAGAGGAGGTGCAGAGGGTCTGGCCCTTGTGCTAGCCAGGTCCACGCTTCTGGCGGTGTGTTAAAGAATTCCACCCCTGTCTGGCTGACCACCTGGAGTCTAGCTGGAAACTGCATAGAGTATGGGACCTCTAGGTCCCTGACTTTTTTTTCACAGAAGTGAATGCTGCACACTGGCGATGGACTTCTCGAGAGAAGTCAGGGAATATTGATATTTTGCAGTTTTCAATCTTCAGATCTTCATGAAGTCGTGCCTGGCGTAGTATGTAGTCTCGGTCTCTGAAATGAAGTAGTTGCGCAATTACCGTCTTGGGGGAGTTCCCGGGGAGGTGCTTTAGTAGGTACTCTGTGAGCTCTTTCAAGTGCAAAAAAGGATGAGGCCCTCCGGGGCCACTACTGTTTTGAGCCAGTCTTCCAGATAGCCCACCATGTCTGTACCTTCAACTTTCTCAGAAAGTCCTATTACCCTAATGTTGTTGCGTCTTGCTCTGTTTTTGGCATCTTGCGCTCTATTTTCTAGAGTTTTTAGACTGGCTTCAACGGCATTCGAACGGCCATCCATTAGGGCTTGTGCAGGGGTTGCCGCTCATATTTCCTGTTCCGTCGTGGTAACTCTCTCCACTAAGCGCTGGTTGTCATCTCAAAGGGGGCCTAAGTCTATACTCAGGGTGTCTATGTTGACCTACAGTGCTGTTCGTGAGGCTGCTATGGCCTGAAGTTCATCCTGTAACATTGGTGTGGTGGTCGTCATCGCTGCTGTGGGGGATGTAAGTGGTTCTGCTGCTTCCTTGGTTGGCTTGGGCTGCAAGGGGCCTCCCTCATTGCAATCTCTCTTCTTGAGGGCTTTCCCCATTCGGTATAATATGGGAGGTAGGCTCCTGTTCCTAGGTGTTCCCCGTGACCAGGCGCAGTTCCTCTTCTGTGTTGTATGCTTGCGCCCTTCAGGACGCCTCTGCGCAGAGGTTTACTGCTTCAGTCTGGTTGACCTGGAGAGCTGGCGCTTCTTGGGTCTCCTGGGTTGATTGTGCGAGGGCTTCAGCCGTGTTGACGCAGCCTAATCACGTTCTGCGTGATTTACCATTGAGGGTCTGCGAAATCACTGAGTTCCCTTTTTCCCCTCCTCTGTCTGGCCGATTTGGGACTCGTGGGGGGCGGCTCATCTCGCCTGGAGCCGGCAGATGCACAGTCCCTCTTTTCCCTGCCACTTCGCCCCTCTCCTCACTGCAGGATGCTTCTTCCCTCTGGGTTTCTGATGTCACTGCACCTTCCCTTAACTGAACTGTCCCTATATGATAGTTTCTTGGTCCCAGCGCTTGTTCATGGATGACACTGTGGTGCCCTGTGTCGCTTCAAGGTGACCCTGCCCCTCCAGGTGGTTCAGCCTTCTCAGTAGGCCTCCTGGGGCCCCACAACGTCCAGGCCTGCAGCCTTAGCTCTCTGCGTTGTAGCCAGTGCCCTCCATGGGTAGTCTTCTCTCCCACCACAATGTTATTGTGGGGGGCTTCTCCTAGGAGCCATGTCACTGTACAGTGCACAATCTGATCCTCCTCTGCTCCAGGTCCTCTGTCAACCCCTGCAAGGTGCTGCTGCACACAGTGCCGGCCCGCACTGATGGAAGTGTGTGGCGCGCTATTGAAGTCCGTGCTCTGCTCCCTTCTCTGTAATGACGTTGTTCAGGCCATCGGCGCAGCTGCTAGGTACGCGCACCAGCAGCCCTCTCGCGGCTCCTATCTACCCTTTACTTGTTTGCTCGGACCCTGTTGGACCCTCTCGCTGCCACTGGTTCCCTGCTTGCCTCCCTCACCTCCTGTCTGGTAGGCACGAAGGACACTGACTTTGGAGTTGGCTGCAATGCCGACGGCCCACCAGGAAGCCTGGGGTCCCAATGCCCGACGGCCCACCAGGAAGCCTGGGGTCCCAGTGCCCTACGGCCCACCAGGAAGCCTGGGAGCCCGACGGCCCACCAGAAACCCTGGGGCCCCAAGCCTTCAGGTCCTCACAGTCACCGCTCCCCGCTGGTGGAAGGGCTTAAGAGCCGGCTCGTCAATTGGTTTGCCGCGAGCCTCCAGCGTGGCCCCTGGTGCCGGCTTCACTTTCAACGAACGCCCCCGGGATGGACAGCCACTGTCTTGGGTGGGCTGTAATTATTTGCTGCAGAGCCGGGGTTCGAGGAGTTTCCGATGTCGGTATGGTCGTTTGGTGAGCTCCTGGGTGCCTCGGGGGGCCTGGGAGAGGACCCCCAGAAGGTGCCCCCTTTCTGGATGGACAGTGGGGGTTATAATGCGGCTGCGGGTCCCAGAGCTCCGGAGCCCTGCTGCCTATTCCATGCGGTGCTTGGCCACGCACCTCAAGTCCTAGTCTTATGATGATTTTCATCCATTTCCCCACCCTCCACATATTCTTATTGGCTATATTTTTCTGAATAGTCATTGTTAGAAATGGGATTTCTGGTTGGCTATGGTATGCACCTCAGTCAGCCAGAATATACCACTGTAGTCCGGGCAAGGTGGTTACACACTAAAAAATAACCTGTGCTCACCACCTGGTAGCTTGGCACAGAGCAGTCGGGCTTATCCCCAGAGGCAATGTGTAAAGCGTTTGTGCATCACACTCACACCAGCGACACAATAAATACACCACAAAAGTGACTCCAGACAGGGTTATATATAAAAATAAGTATCTATATTATATACATCACGACACAAATTATATGTATGTGGGCGTTCGATATGACTCAAAAATGATTTGTACATTTTGTATGAAGGATAATTACTTTGTACATTAGGTATCACTGTCATTTAAAGTCATTACTTAGCTAGTACTCATTAGCAAGGCAAAAAATATCGCCCTACGTTGATAAAAAGGACTTTGCAGAATATGATGCATCATACATAAATACAGAAGTAGTCCTCTTTATCGTGGACCCTGGAAGATAAGAATGACAACCATCACAATATCAGTAACCACCTGGTGTGCGGAATGCAGCACGGCATGAATTATATAATCAGGCAAAGTACTGCAAACGGAGTTAGAATACATAAATTACCACAGATTCCTGCACTCCTATTAGGCGAATTATGGTAGGTTTGTACAAACCTTCCCAAAATAAAGGAATTCTGAATCTCAAAAAGCCGCACCCAGGAGGTCTGCGCACCTAATATGTTCTATTTGATACTTTTTTTAGTTCCTCACGGAGGCAACCTCTCCCCTTCTTTGGGGGGTTGCTAATGTGATCCATTATCCCAGCCAGATAGGCCCCAGGGCCTGGCCCAAGCTAAGGCAAGGAGGTGGTGCGGCATGGCCACCCTAGCGATGAGGCTGGGAGGCCCATACTGCAGAGGGAGTGGGGAGACTGCCCTTGGCCACCTGCGTAATGGGTGGAAGGAGTGGTGAGAAGCAGCTGCCCGCGACCACGCAGTGCAGCTGCGGTGTTACCACCTTGGACACGGCCGTATCAGGTTGGGTCCTGCCCCTTGGGAATGAGACAGTGCTGATGATTTTGGCCCACCTGACACTGACATGCATCTTGCTGATGGCAGAGGCCCAAGTGCGCTGCTAGGAAGCAGCTACATTTATAGGACGCAGGAGTTCAGCGGTGCATCTTGTGGGGGGCACAGAGGGCAGAGAAACGAGGTGGCAAAGAAGGAGCACTCCAGCGCAGCTCCTAATGCAGCCCACACTACCAGCAGATAAGGCACTCACCTTGCGCTGGGGTTGACAAGGGAGTGATCACCCAGTCTAATTTGTAGTAAAAGAAGAGTGAAGATGAAAAGTAAAGCACTCGCCACGCTCTAGTTATGGGGAGAACTTGGGGCACACATGAAGATAGCAGACTGCAGGCCAGCACATAGGGTAGATCGCATAATGGTGGTTCCTTCTGGTGACACAGCAATCCTCTGACAATATGCCCTTTGTGCCAACAGCACCGGGAGCAACAGGGCAACAAGCAGAAAAGCAGTCCAGTTGAGTCCTTTAAGCAGCATAGCAATCAGGCAGCAGGCCAACAAACAGGTAAGCAGTCCAGATGAGTCCTTTAAGCAGTGCAGCAATTCTTCTGACAGAGGTTCAGTCCCAGGTACAAAAGTGCTCTAAAAATCATGGGGCGAGATCTCCTGTACTTTTACTCAAGGTGCCCAGCTTCTAGAAGGTGGGAGAAGGTTCCAGCCAGATCCAACCAGTTCCAACCAGTTCCAATAATTTCCCTTCTCCCCTGCTGTGTCTTCAGATACCAGTAGGGGGTAAACGAGCCCTTTGTGTGAGAGCAGGACCCAGCCTATTCAAGTGTAAAGTGTGAACGCCCTGAATCTCTCCCAGCCAAGGAATACCATCAGTATGTAGATGAATGCAGATGTAACCATGTCATACCGAACCCTCCCTGATGGATGGCTTTCTGGAGAGTATGCACAAAGTGGAGCTGCCACTCTGCCCCAGACGTGGATTGGAATCAGGCTGCAAAACACTAGAGTTATAAGCACAGAGTAATACCCACCTTCTAAAAGTTGCATTTCTATAATAGCAATGTAAAATCCAACTACACCAGTAAGCAGGATTTCTCACTACCATTCCAAACATACCAACCATACCCACTCTACTCCTCACAGATCAGAAATTACAACTTAGACATATAGAAGGGAATTCCCAATGCAAACCTACGAGAGGAGCACACTCACAGCAGTGAAAAACAAAATAGGCTGTTTGTCACTACTAGGAAATGTACCAAATAAAAATATATGTCCCACCTTTTATATACAAAGGGCTTTCTAGGGCCTACCTTAGGGGTGAATTAGGTGTAGTAAAAAGGGAGTTTAGGCCTTGGCAATTAGTTTGACTTGTCAAGTCAGTGTGGCAGTAAACTGCGCATGCAGGCACTGCAGTGTCAGGCTTGAGACAAGTTTGAAAGGCTACTTCTGTGGATGGTAATGACCACTTTGATCAGAAAATTTTCAGGCCCATGTCCCTTATGAATATGGAGTCCAAGATACATGCTAAAATCTTTGCCAGTCGCCTTGCCCACCTGGTCACCAAACTAGTCCACCCCATCTGGCTTCATTAAAGGGTGCTTAGCTAGTGACAACGTTTGTCTCTTCTCTCATGTCATTGAGAAGACCTCTAACCCATTCTCCCTTCCAGCGTCTGCGATAGCTTTAGATGCGGATAAGGCTTTCGACAAAGTCTCATGGCCATACCTTGAAGCTGTTCTCCTAAGACACAACCTTGGGGACAAATTTATTACGATGACCATGGCCCTGTACTCGAATCCCTCAGCTAGTATTAGAATTAATAGCACCCTATCCCTATCCCTCCCCTTACGACAAGGGAATCGTCAAGGCTGCCCTCTATCGCTCTTATTATTTCCATTCGCCATTGATCCCTCTTGGGTATGCTAAATAATTCAGCCAGTATCCCCAGCATTACATTCAAACATATCTCATATAAAGCAGTCACTTATGCAGATGATACTCTGATTTACAACATCCCCAGCTCATGCCATTAGGGACATTTTAAACTTCATTGAGCGATGTTCCTACTTCTCTGGCTAATCCCTGAACAGAGAGGAAAATTTACATTCTTCTCCTAAATGTTTACTGCAGTTCTTCTGTAGATGGCTTCTCTAATTTTAAATGGAAATCTTCAATTCAATATCTCGGAATGTGGTTCTGTAGCGACATATCCAAATCTATCACTACCAATGAAGAAAAAACTTCAAATAAACTGAAAGAATTGCTAACGGCGTGGTCACCGAAACATATCATGGTGGGGCTGACTTGAAAGCATCATAATTATAGGTCTCCTCTGGGTAACTTTTTATCAAGTATGCCTCCCATGCGTCTCTCCCAAAACTGTTTCCTCAAAATTGATAAACTAGTCTTAAATTTCCTTTGAGAGAATAAAAAACCCAGAATTAGCCTAAAAAGATTGAGAAGACCTACTAAATCAGGAGGCTGTTTTTTCCCGAACTGGCACATTTACCAAGCTGCTCATTTAGCAGCCCATGGAGCACGCAGGTTCGAAACTAACCCACTGACAAAACCTGTGTAACTGGAATTCAGATCCTCAATCGGTCACCTTTTCTTGTTATTATGAACCCTGATGATGACGCACCACCCCTACAGCAACTCTTAGAAAATATTTACAGATACTACTCCGGCCTTATTGAAGTTAGATTTAATTCTGTCAACCAATATTCAGAAATCCCTCTTTGCGTCTTTCTGGAATAATAAAAAAACTTCAAATTCCTAACTCGGCAACCATCGCTCCGATATGGCCCTCAAACGGTATCCTAACTATATCAGACCTCTATGTGGAATCCTCACCACTCTCATTTGCTTAATTGAAAAACACGTACGACCTCTCAAAAATTGACTTTTATAAATTCCTTCAGATCAAAGCAAACATTTCCAAATTGAGGCCTCTATGTAAATTGTCTCTATTTCAGAAACTGCAAGTGATGCTGTTTGGGGGAGGCGGGTCATGCCGCCTCTAGACTCTACGAGCTATTTTTTCTGCCATGGCTCCACACCACCCTCCATTTCCTCACAAATGGTCTACCTTTTTTTTTCTCTCCAACTACCTAATTCCCCCCAATGAAGAGACCTGGTCCAAAATAGGCCCACAACAAACTAATCCCTTGGCTAACACAAACTAGATTCTTCACTGCTCACTCCCTTTATTGTACCCCCTCTACATTTTTCAAATTCAAACTCAAAGATTCTGATGCTTGTTGCACCTGTGATTCATCACCTTGTAATGAGGAACATATGCTCTTTTCTTTCCCCCACCTTTCTTCCTGTTGGTAGGACATCTCTGCCAAGTTACACAAAATCTTAAAGACCCTTATTCCACTGAATTATCTGTTTATTATTCTGGGACCACATGTCGCAGATCCTCCTCTTGATCTTCCTGATTCAGACCTCACTTTACTTGATCTACTCACCATTGCCCTCAAAGTAATCTTGATCTAGTGGAAATCCAATAACCGTCTCATTCCATATTTGGTGGGCTTGGGTCACCTACCTGAGAAGTACATATCACTCAATCCCTCACTAAAGGCTACACTACACCTCCTAATCCACAATCAACCCTCATAATGGGAAATCTATTCATCTCTAACATTTGTCCACAGTCCTCGATCATTGCTCCTTTAAGCATAATACTTTGTTTGCCTATCACGTGACCCCTCCCCCGTATCTCTCCCTTCCCCTACTCCCTTTTTGTTTCTGTCCCTTCACTGGATTTATATTTACTATGCCACGTACACCACACATGCCCTATCTAGAAACATGTCAACTAAACCGTTAGTGAGCCTTAACTTCACTTTTGCAATAATAATTCTTGACCATTTTAAATGACAGCTTCTTAGTCCATTGCTGCTCGCTTACCCACACAATTCCCTCATCGCAATGTTTTTTTTATTCATATTTCTTGATGTCTCTTGTTTCTCTCAACAAAACCGCTTGATTACTTTGTATTCAGCCAATTGGCATTGTTTTCGGATAATAATATACCTCGTATTATTTTTGATTTTTATTACCTTTCTGCATGACTTGATTTGTTATGCTGTCTCATGCTTTTCTCTTTTGTTTTTTTTTGTACAATTCCCCTTATTAAAAATGTACTGATAAGATGTTTAGAAAAAAAGGAGTTAACATTTTGCCTTGCATTTCGGGATGGAAGAAAAATGCCTTGAAATGAGATAGGAAAAAGAAGGATGAAAAAAAAATAGCAATAAAGTAATTGGTAAATAGTGCTGTAGATCAGAGGTCAACGTAATGATATAAATCAAAAGCTAAGCTGATGAGGTGCATAAAGTAAACTTTTGCCCTCT
The DNA here is from genome assembly GCF_031143425.1 of Pleurodeles waltl. Lineage (NCBI taxonomy): Eukaryota > Metazoa > Chordata > Amphibia > Caudata > Salamandridae > Pleurodeles > Pleurodeles waltl. The sequence continues at coordinate 1,426,073,366 of NC_090444.1, read as the reverse complement.
TGTTACCAAGGAACTGCGTTAAGACAGTATTTTTAATAGAACTGTAGATTATAGCTATCTTAAAAACCTATGAGCTTGTGATATTTTTTTTTCTTTTTGTCCATTTTTTATCCGAGATTTTTTATTTAAATGTTATTTGATATTTGTAAACATATGCGACATCGTGTGAAGGAGAACATTAAATCGAACGAGCGCTGAATCGGAATATAATCGTTGAGGGTACGTGGTCTGCCTTTGAGAGGCAGTTCCTGTAAGAGAGCAATGTGCAGTAAATACATTATCAGACTCGTTTAAAACGTCTGCGTGCATACCGTTAGGGCCGTCGAGTGCAGCTGGGCCGCGACTTCACTATGCACGGTAATGGGTTCTTGTAAATGTGCCGAATTAATCTCATTATGACTTTCTCCCGTGCTAAGGCACAGTGGGTTCTTTTATTGAATGCGCCTGATATCAAAGGAGGTGCCGGCTCTGTGGGAGCGTTAAGGGATGCCTGTCTGAGTCTGCCAATGATAAATGTTCTCTCGCAGTCAAAGGTCCCTAGATTCCAGCTGATTAGTAAGAGTCCCTGTTCTTGTCGGCTGTTTCAAGCAGCTTTAAGTGCTGCTGTGCACACTTGCTGTAGCACGGCTTGTTCCAGGCCTTGGTTTCCTTTATTACAAGAACTGTATTCGAGCGGAAGACTTCTCGGGCACTCGCTTTCCAATCCCTTTCTTTCCACACAGATTGCTTAGCCTTTTGAAAGGTGGTATCAGAAAGCCACGTAATGTATTGTCCCGTTGAATTAATACATTTAGTTGGTCTGCGGACAAAATATTGAGAGATGAAGACCGTAAACCGACAGTTAATTTGTACGTCGCTGTTGGCAGAGTGGTAATTTGTATTGTGATCGGATGGACGTAGCCATTTTTTTATTTGTATTTTTTTTGGACATGTGAACACGTCTGCGCTAGCACAGTGCCGCCACGCTTGCTGACAACTGCCTACATTCCATCTGTATTTATTGCCCCATTTCTTCCTCTCCGACACCAGGCGCTTCTCGCTGTTTAAGTAGGCGGATGTGTAGCCATGGATAATTTAACTAATTACCGAGTGCTAATTTTCCATTATTGTCAGAGGTGGCCTCCTGGTGAAGGGAGAAAAGGGGCATGGGGTCTTTCCAGACCTAAACAAGAAAGATGTCAAAGAAAGACACTTTTTACCTTTCTGGCCTTTACCTGGATGCTAATGCTGGGTGCTCTGGTAAGGGGTACACCTCTACGGCAGGCTGATGATCCAACTGACTACAAGGTGGAGAAATCTGAGGATACAGAAGCTCAACTCATCACTTAGTAAGGTCCAGTCTCAGGGAGTGACGAAGTAAGGAAGGAGAAAAGACGGAAATGCATAGCAAAAAGGAAAGGCAAACTGGCAGCACTGCTACTACACATATTTGGTGCCAAATTACAGCTGTGGAACATAGCTATGAGGCCTAGAATGCCAGCCTTGAGGCCACCAAAAATTTTAGTGGTATTACCTGCTGCATGCTCCTTGCGCCTATCTCTCTTCTTGATCACACCCCAGTTGATCTATTAAGGGGGCATGCTATAGAAAAAAATGACCCTGTCCCTCCATTGCAGGATATTCCTGCACATAGTCTGTGAATTAGTCCATATGGCGCTTTGTACCCAAATTATATGTTGAATTCCTCAGATTAAGGAGCCTTCTCTGCTGCAATAACGTTTTCTTCTCTTTAAAGTTTGTGTTTATAGGTGTGTGGTGGTAAATAATTCTAGAAATTGAACAATGTGCTCGTTTGGTTTTGGATGTCCACTTACTTTTGCTATACTCTTATTTCAAGGCAGCAGATTGATATTTTCATCTTGTTTTAGGGTTATGATCAGTGAGTCACAGTATTTTAAGTTTGAGCCAGAAATTTGTGGCATTCACATATTCAAATCTGATCACTTTCTTGAATGCTTAACAAGTGATGTGACCAGCTAAAGCCAGGCATTTAATCAATCATGATGAGAGATTATCCTCATTTACAGTTCTTACTTTTTCTGTATGTTTTCTCAGTTACCAGTATTCCTGTTGACACTATGAAACTAAATTACATATATCTTGTGTTGCCTGAATCTTTTAGAACTGCCACATGTTAAACCAGATTGACTGTTAGTACTGTAGTTACTGTTTTTCAAAGATTACTTATTTTTTCGATAGCATTACTACAAATGATAGCTGTTAATGGCGATTGGACACAGTGACCATTACAAATGGGATTATGAAACAGAATTGAAAGACCCAGACTTCCCAACATTGTTGCATTGTGCAACTTTCAAAACACTTTTTTTTTTTTTTGCCATTCCCACTACCTGAGTGAATAGCATTTCATAGATATTTGATAATCATAAATTGAAATACTGATCCTGTACTGATCTTTTGTTTGAAGGGAATATCAGTTTTCCACTAGCTCTTCAGGCACTGTGAGTGGCAAGGCAGCGCTTTACAGTGCATTGCAAGAGTTCTTCATGGTCCTGGGCAAGTCTACGTCAGCAGTTTCCTTAGAGTAACATTAATATCTTGGTCTCTGACTCTGATCAAGCTCTCTATTCTCTTTTCCTGTATTCCATATATGGAAGTTCAGTATCCCATACACTGGATTGTGATTAATCTTTTGCTAGGATCATCCTCAGCACAATACCATTGAGGTGCAAAATCATTGTGATGCATTAACCTCTGCAATTCTGTGATAGTATTCTGCAAATAGGGCTGGTTGCATAGACAAACCCTTACCATGAAATAAGTCATTTGTGGTTTTCTGCACCTGAAAGAGATATCAGATATGTCTGGGCTAATTTTATGCGGCACAGTGTAAGGTATGTGCTATATAATATATTTCGTTGAACCAGTTATTGACTGAGAATCATCCTAAAAGCAGTCACTGCACCATTCTCCATCCATTACTTGAACTCCAAAAATACTGATTCATTTTAGCTGTATCTGTTCTGTAATCAATGCTTAGCATACTATAGAGATAGATCTGCCACTTCATTTTAACCTCATGGCCACCAGAAGTGCGTCTGGGACTCCAGATAGCATATTGCTTGATGTAACAATATAAAATCTAACCTCACGTTAAACAAAAAACCTTGCATACTTCTTCAAGTCTTAAGTTGTCAAGAATATCTAAAAAAAAATAACCACATTCTCTCAGCTCCACAAAGTTATATCTTCACCTTAAAAATGCCTTCTAGAAAACCTTCAACTGGGGGTTGTTGAAAAACAGAACAGCCCTCTTTAAATCAGTAGATACCTTGTCCTGTACCTTTCTTGACGAATCTCATTAGAATTTATAAGACACCCTGTGCATACATTTCTTTCAATATCTTTGTATAGCATGAGTACATTCATAGTCTGACCTACTTTATTACGAAGTCAGTCTTCTGTGGACAACTCAGTGTGCCTTCCACTCTTTAAAGGGTTAGTTTAAATGTTAAATTTGCAACAGAAGTCCAACACGTGTTATCTGAACTTACCGAGTTTTTTTTTCTCCAGAATTGTCTTGTTTCATTTTTGTTTGTGTGCCCCATCTCCTGTTTTGTCATCAGCTCTGCTGTCTGTTACTGTTAAGTACTGCCATTTCTTCCCTAGAGGTTGTAGGGCTTAATTGTGCACTCACAAATACAATTACTAGCTATGTCTAAAAAAAAAAAGCACTGCATTTTTGATGGCCAACTGCTCTTTTCTTTACTCGGCGGATCCTTGCATTGCATCTTTTTGGTGTCTTCTGCTGTTTTGTCCTCGTGTTTACATCATTCATCTCATGTTTTCCTGGTTTCTGCTGAACTGTACAGTTAAATTTATTAATTCAGATGAAATAGCAGATCTTTGTACTTAAGTTAAGACATTCTTACCACATCCTCGCCAAACAGATTATAATTTCTGATGATTAAGAGACATTACCCAGAAAGAATGGGCTTTCTAAAATGTAGATGTTTGATATCAACAGACTAGGCATTGACTCTCTTATTCAAAACACAACCACATTGTGATTTGAACTAATCTAAATTCTGTTAACATTAATTATTTTTAAGAGCATGAACGCTTTGCAGAAAATTGCATATAGAAAATATACCAATCATGTTAGCCTCTGTGCCTCTTATGAGCAGTTGACGCCAGGTGATTTAAAAAAAAAACAAAAAAAACACTTTTATTTATAAGTTCATATGAGCCAGATTTGCAAAAAAGAACATTCACCACACCATACAGTGCATTAAGAAGGGAGCAGAATTACAGCGCTATATTCAACAACAGCTGTCCACACAGGGGCAGTACATCAATCTATGCAAAGCAGAGCATCTACCTCATCCAAATAATGTGGTACCTTTCTGCCCTGATTCAAGACCATTCGGGGCTTTCGTCTTCCATGTCAGTAGACACATCACTCAATGGAACACCCCCTCCCTAGCCAGAAACCTGTCTCTCTGGGTCCTTCCTAGTTGTACATCGTCCTCGACCTTCTCATCCCTCCTACTTAGTTTCTTGCAAATCTCTTCCGGTAGTGTCCATTCCTCAACATCCCTGCACCAACTTCCACTGTCCAGGGCACGCTGACCCATCTATGTTATGACCACCCTGCAATGGGCAAGGACCAGCGCAAGCTGAAGGTATTTGTATGCATCTTGTGCCCATTAGTCCTGCTTATATTGCCCAAGAGGAAACACTGAGGGGACACTGCAGTGAGGTGGTGTGCACCAGTTTCTCAAAGATCTGTGGCCAAAAATCCTGCACGTCTGACACCCCCAGGCCAAGTGTAGAAAATCAGCCCCTGGCAGCTCCCTGCACCGAAAACAGGTGTCCATACTGGGCTTGAATCTTTTATGCAACTTCAGAGGGGTTAGTAAATGCAATGCTGAAAGTTGTTAAGGACCAGCTTGAATCGAGCATTGATAGATACCGTATTGAGGAGTGTACATATACTCAGCCAGTCCATGTTCGTTAGTGGTGCCTCCAGGTCGGTCTCCCATGTCGCCAGAGCCCATAACGGGCATCCCGCAGCATCGGTTACCATTGCTTTGTATTATAAGGACACCAAGTGTCAACCAGACCTGCTGGTCAACAGGCTTTCTAGCGTAAGAGAGGGCTCCGGTACCACTGAAAACAGGTTCCAAGTCTCCTAGCCAGCTCGGCCGTACAGAGCCCAGGGGTGACCAGCTATCCCCCTCCCTGTGCAGCCGCTGCCGGTGTTGCTGCAGGATGTGCAGCCTTTCCCATGTGTCCTCTATGCGCCGCCGCATGTCTGCCTCCTCTCGTGGTACACTCGGATCAGCCAAATCACCTCCCTAATTCTCCACCAGTTTCGCATCAGACACCAGTGATCCACCTGCACCTATAGTCACACTCTTCACATCACCCTCAGGCACGTCCTGCTCATCACCTCCTTCAGCACCTTCCATTCTGTGGATCTGGTCGCAATAGAGCCCCAATTAGTCCCTATTTACTCGGTGCCTGTGACTGGGCCTCCCAACCTACCATGTCAATGAGTCACTCTGCCGGGAATCTCCAGAAGGGTGTCTGCTCTGCAGGGGCACCCCACCGTAGTGTGTAAGACACCGGGGACTGGTCTGAGAGGAATCTAGCTAGATCTGTTAATGTAATACCCTCCATCACAGGAGTCCTGCCCCATATTTTATTTAGTTTACTATAAGTGTTTTGTGTCGGAGAATGCCATGTATACATCTTCTGGTGCGGGTGAAGTGCCCTCCAGGCGTCAAACAGCCCCAGATTATTCATCAACTCCCCAAGGGTCCTGGTTGTGTGAGGCTTAGTGCCCTCTCTAAGCTGGGTTCTGTTCAGCACCCCATCAGTGACACAATTAAAATTTCCCAGCTGTAGCAGGGATGTGTACACCTGCCCGGCCTCCAAGTCTTGAAACACATGAAAAAAAAGCAAGGTTCATCCACGTTCGGGGCGTAGGTGTTAAGTACAGTAATCTCCCTGCCATCCAAATTACCCTGGAAGAGGACATACCAACCCTTCACATCTGCCAGCCAATATGTAAGAGAAAATAGCATTCCTGGAGCCACATAAAGCCGGATCCCCCTTTTTTTCCCCCTGAGAGTTCATACAGTAGGAGGCATGATAGAGCGGACTCTCCACTTCTGAGTCATCTGTTCATCCCTGGAATCCTCTAAGTGCGTCTTCTGTAGGCAGGCTGTGCTGATTCCACGAAGTTTTAAATAGGATAATACCCTATACCTCCTTGTATAGGTCCCCAGCCATCAGATGTTCCACGTCATGACACAGTAACTACCCCACATCATCTTCTACCTGATTCTGCCCATCCCCTTCCAACCCCCTCTGCATTATGATGATCCCACCCTGCTGCGTTAACACCTGACAATAAAAAAAAATCATAAAACATCCCCCACCCACGGACAAACATAGTGCAACATCAGGTCTATGTAAGCCCATCCTATTTAAATGCCAGGACTCACACTTCATACCACCAGTCCAAAAGGGACAGGACCCATTCATCCCATCTCCCAGCCCATTCACTTCATGCATCTATCTAGTGGAATCATAATATCAGTACCCTCCACACATCTCAGATCTGTGGGGTGAGCCCCACAGTCCAGAATCCCCTGACCAAAGCTAGAGTTCACTGCAGAACATCTGTGATCTACCACCTATTGGGCAGGTGATATAACACACAGCTCCGAACCTCGCATCAAGCCACTGGGCCCGCAAACCAACATATGCATAGAGCACAAACAGAAATATAGGTCAACATATTTAGTGGGTTCAATTGTGCAGTGTGTTCATCCACACTGTATCCGGGACATAGTCCTCAGCAAAGCCCTGTTCAGCAAACTTCAGCCGTCCCTCCTCCAGGCCCCTCCCCCTCTACTCGGTCTTCTTCAACCTACATAGTACCATCATCCTTGATTGTCACTTGATAAACATCTGAGGGACCAACCCCTATGGGCCCATCTTAGGCTTGCTTACTCCGGGGCCCAGCTCTGGGGTCCCTCCCAGGCTCCCCTGCAGATCGAGGCAACTCAGCCTTGTCCCAAATTTCCAGCCATTCCCAGACCTCCTAAAGGCACTCGAAAAAGTTGGCCTGGCCCTGGAAAATGACCTTAAGTTTTAATGGATATAGGAGAATGTATTTAAGAAAATAATTGCTCCTGCACTTTTTTGTTGTAGTTCAAGTCAATAGCAATTTTACTGTTTTTGAACATGGGTACTGACTGTTCACTAGCCGCTCTCAAGATGCTATCTGTGTCTCAATAGTTCATTATCCTTGCAATGATTTCCCTAGGTGCGGCATCTTGTACCAGGTGCACCAAGGCTCTACGCACCCGCTCCACAACAAAGAACTCTGAAAAGCCCCTCTGACAGAGCTGTCACCCCACCCTGTCCTCCAGGAATGTCTCTGCGAAGGCCCCCTCAGATTTGTGAGGGAGCCCCAGCACACGAATGTTGCTGTGCATTGCACGTCTCTCCACATCCTCTACCCTCTGCTCCAGTCCACCATTGACAGTTCATCTTGGCCATCTGGCACTTGAGGCCAGCGACCTCCCCCTGGAGATTTGCTATATTACTCTCTGCAGTAGTAACCTTGTCTGCATCATTCCTTAAATCTTCCCACAGCAGATTCACATCTGTTGAGACAGTCTCTCCCGTTTGAGCGCCATGCAAGAACCCTGAATGGCAGCCAGTAACTCTGCTCCAAAGGGCCCACCCTCCAAGAGCCCACCGGCGAGTCTTCCCCTTAAAGGCGTGTGATCCACTTGTTGGCTGTCAATTATTGTATTATGTGATGGTATTGGTAGAGACTGTTTTCTCCTTCCCCATGGCTCCACAGGGCCCACGCCGCGGCAATCAGCCTGAGTCCTCATCAGCTCTGTCACAGAGCAGCCCCCACAACTCCACTCTGGGCAAAATGCCCTGCCAGTCACCTGTATCAAAGTAGCTCCCCTGACCAGGGATCCCCTCCCTTCCCCTACCCTCCATGTCCTTAGGGCCATGCTCTGCACCAGTCACGACATTGAACTGTTGTCTGGGGGCCTAACGGGCCTGCCTTGATCAGGATCACAAAGGGTACACCCGTACTCTTCCAAGGTCCCTGTGATGGGCCACCACCCTTTCCACTCCTCACCGACCACATGGGACCATGACACCACAAGCACAAGCCCTGGTCGAATAGAAGGTCCCACCCAGGAAGGAGCAGGTACCAGGATCTAGCCACCAGGATCTAGCGATTTGTGCTAGGGCACGATCTCCTTTCACAGTCCTATCCTTAACCACCTGCAAGCAAAGAGGGAACAGAACCAGGCCCCAGAGTCCTCAAAACATGTCCCGACAGGCAGGCCACGACCTCGAGTCACCAGCCAGCAGTCAACAAGCTGGCTTAGTCATCAGTTGGATCAGGATCAGTGGCCCTCCCAGCATGACCCACGCCGGAGCTGTCAGTCCTCTTCTCAGTGTGCCTTCAGATGTGGGTGGAAAGGTGCTCCATTCTTTGCAGAATCAATCAGGCCTCTTCTCAGAGCCCTAGGAGGCCTCACTCTTCACACTGACCACCTTCCGAGCAAACGCTTCAGGCCTTGCAGACTGTGCTCGCCACTGTCACTCCCTAGTGGGTGCCTCAGGCCTTCCCTGCAGCTGCCATCCCTGAGTGATATTAGCAGTGTCGGGGGCGACCAGCAGCCCGTCACACCACAGCCCACCAGGAATTACAGGCTGACCAGCAGTGGAGCATGGCCAAAAAGTTTCCAAACTAAGCGCCAGCCCTTGATGCTCTCTGCAGTGGGTGCCACAAACTCCTCTGATGCTTATTTTTGGGCTCCCCGTACCCAGAGCGGTCAGTGTCTCTCTTGTGGGTGGGGTTAAGGGGCTGGGGAGGTGACAATGAGCATGATGTATGCGCTGAATGGTGCAGGATTATGGTGAGCGGGCTGGGAGCTTTGGGAATCTACAGCCCACCACCCATCTTCCTTGGACACGCCACTGCAGTAAGGTGAAAATATTAACTTCTCCCACTGGTTTTCTTTGTTTCCTTAAATAGTTGTTTTCCTAAACATGGCAGCATATAAACATGGTTGATATCTTCAGTTTCTAGTACTGTCCAAAAGAGATGTCTGGATTTAAGAAAAATGGGAGGAAACAGCAAAGTGGTAAATCGCGCTCCCACACTGTGCAGTAAGGTTGAACACCTCCCACTCCTTCCACATCCTGCTAATGGGGGGCATATCATTGAGAGGTTCCCCCCTCTTCTCCCCCCCCCCCCCCTGCTGAATTGGGGGCTTGTCCAAGGCATCGCCCAGTGCAGAGTCTGACTGCAGGAGCGGCATTTGCTGGCTGGGGAGAAGGAGCGCACGGAGTGAGGAGAACTTGGAGTGACTGATCCTGCCCCAGTTCACCCCCAAATTGCCCGTAAAGCACTGACCTATTCCCCCTGGGCTCCGGACTGCCAAACAGCGGAGGAGCACCCTGGCAGTAGTGGGTAATCATACTGGATCGAGAATGAAACTGCCTTCTTCGGGGCAGGAGCCCAGTGAAGAGAAAGGCGTGTGCCATTAGCAGTGAACAATCTGGTTCTCACCCCAATTTGACCACAAGTGTTGGCACTGACACGATGGGTGGTGCCAGTCACCGGCAAAGTGGTTAGTGTGAAGTAACCAGTACTTAAGTGAGAGACAGATAAGTATGTGGGCCTCTAATGGCTGGCTGGTGTGCAGTGGCAACCCCACACCATCTGCTCCTGCACAGGAATGGTGAAAGATAAAGACCAGAAGCAGACCTGCCAGGGGAAGTTAGACAAATATACCAGACAGGTGGACCCACTTATGGAAGGGGCAGATGATGCCCATCTGGATTACAAGGAGCTCTGGGCAGCTATCTACCAGTCCAGATTGATACTAGAAATCAGTGAGGTGGGCACAGAGGTCTCCCTCCTGAGACAAGATCTCTGAAAAGTTACGAACCGGGTCACCATGACAGAGGAAATGACATCCGAGATGGAGGACAGAGCACATCATAGTGGGAAAGACCTGAGGGCAGTCAAAGCAATAACCAAAGATCTGCTATGGAGGATGGACGACGCGGAGAGCCACACCAGGCGTATAAATCCTTGATTCGTAGGATTATTGGAGGATGTGGAGGGCACTGATGTGCCAGCCATTCTGGAACACTGGCTTTGTGACACCTTCACTACCAGTAACTTCTTTGCCTGTTCCATCATCGAACGTGCCCATAGAGCGCTGTCTGCCAGTCGATACCAGGAGCTCCCCCACGGGTAATAACTGCGTGGTTTCTGAACTTTCATGATTAAAACATAATCCAGAGGGAAGCTAGAAAACCTGGGACACTCAAATGTGACTCCTCTGCCATCATGTTGTTCCCTGACTATTCTAGAGAAGTACAAAAGCAACAACGCTCCTTTGTTGTTGTCAAAGTCAAACTCTGAGAAATGCAATTTCAGTATATGCTACTCTTTCCTGCTAAATTTAAAGTAATGTTCCTCAATAAAGCACACTTCTTTGACACCTCAGAGGAGGCCTGGACATTGATTGACGAGAGACCAACCCTCCGTATCTCTGAACTGCCCCCGTGGAGGCTGTCGGAAGGAACGGAATCAGGGGCTCGACCCAAACTCTGGCCATCAAAACGTAAGCACTGGAATAGGACACAAAGAAGAAGAACCAGATTAAGAGGGAGAACATATTGAGAGGACTCAATGGTGGCATGCGTCTCTGACTCAGACAGTGTAACAATGAGGCAGGAGAAACTACAAAATTGGAACGAGAAGCTGGAGAATTCACCTTCTTTACCTTCAGAAGGGTGAGTGTGAGGATACTTTCAATGAACTTATGCCACACACTGGATATGAACAATGCTGAGTAACTTGAATTTTAAGGGTTGTTTTAAGGCTGAAGTGCCTGATGGGGTATGACGATGTTTCTTAGACTTCCGGGAAGAGGCCCACTGGTTGCCAAGGGAAGGGCACAGCTAGGATGTGCATACGACACCCATGTGGATTCCTTCTCGCCTTTCTTTTGTCCTCTTCCCCATTCTATTCCATCCACTTTGATTGACTGTGCGAGTGTGTAGTATTGTCTGAATCACTCACCGTAGGAGTGAGATGTACCACTGTGAATAGTGAATGGAGTGACTGGTGGCATGGGGGACCACGTTTATCTCCTAGCTGGGCTTGATGGCCGGCTGAATAGTGTGTATGAGAGTGGTAGTGTGATTTAATATATTATATTGATATTTTAGATTGTGGGGTAAGGGTGGTGGAGCTACAGACCTCTTGGCTCTGATTCAGGGAGGCATTGACTAATGTTGATGCTGATGAGAGCATGTCTGCGAACAGGAGATGGGAGATATGGAGGGGATGTGGACTGCTTTGTTTTATTTGTTGCTGTTGTGGTAGATTATTTTGTTCTGCCTAAGAAGCAGGTGAGACTATAGTCCAGAGACAATACAAGTTATGTGGAGCTGAGAGACAGCTATGCTTTTTAAGGCAGACATGACAAAAGTCAATATGCCTGATGCACTGGGTTGTTCCATACTCACAAGGAACATTAACGGTTTAGGTAAAAAGATTAAGAGAGGCGTCCTACATCAGACCCTACAAACCAGATGTTGTGTTACTACAGGAGACTCATTTGGGGGGGGACCCAGTGCCACTTCCTAGCCCGGGGGTGTTAGAAATGGGGTCTCTAGTTTGCAGTCGGTTTGCACCCTGTCCAAGTAGGAACCCTCTCTCTAGTCAGGATAAGGGAGATACCCGCTCAGATATCCCCTGCTCCACCCCCTTGATAGCTTGCTATGAGCAGTCAGGCTTATCTCAGAAGCAATGTGTGAAGCATTTGCACATAACACACAGTAATAAGTGAAAATGCTACAAAAGGACACCACACCAGTTTTAGAAAAACAGCCAATATTTAGCTATATAAAACAAGACCAAATACGATAAAAAACCAACATACAGTAATAAAAATATGAATAATTCAAGATTTACTCAAAAATGCAGTTCCTTGAAGTCAATAGCTCCACCTGGGGTTATCACGGCGTCGTGAAAAGCAAAACCAACAGTTCAGGCCGGTTGCGGCATTGCGGGCCAGCTACGATGTCAGGAATACGCGCAAACAGTACCTTGGATTTGCAGGGGGTTGTGATCCTCGCGGTGAGCTCCAGAGAGCGGCAGCACTGACGTTGCAGTTTTGGTTCCAGAGTCGGTGCAGGAGGCCCTTGAGGTCACACGCGTTGTAGATCGAACTCCAGGCTGATGAAGTCCGGTGTGCAGGCGTGGATGGCGTCGGGGCTGTGGTGCGAAGTGGACGATGCGACGTGTGGTGCCCACAGGTGACGGTGCAGGCAGCGGCTCATTGATGGCGTCCAGTGGCGTCAGTGACACCAGGGAGGCGTGTGAAGCAGGGCGGTGCGACGTGCTGTGTCCAAAGGTCAAGGTGCAGGCATTGGCATAGTCATTGCTGAAGCGCTGTCATTGGTAGGCCCAAGCCAGCGGTGTGGGACGGTGCTTTGTGACCCTCACGAGCGGTGTCAACAGGCCACATGCAGGCAGGATGCCTGGTGACGACACAGGAGTCGATGGTGCCGGCATCGGTGGACCGGGGCTGCGGTGCGGGATGGGACGGTGCTTCATGTACCTCACGAGCGGGGTCCACAGGCCACGGTGCAGGCAGTGGCGCAGGTGTCAGAAGGAGCGTCGTCATCGGGGATGCCCAAGCTGCGGTGTGAGCAGGTGATGCCGGAGTGCGGGGCCCACAGGTCGCGGTGCGAGCAGCTGCTCGGTGAGTCGTCCGATGACGGTGTCGGTGAGAACAGGGTCACTGTGCGAAGCGGGCAGTGCAACTCCGTGTGGTGTCGGCAGGTCACGGTGCAGGCCAGCGGCGTCGTTGGCGTCGTCGCAGTGGTTTCCCCTTTTGAACAGCAGAAAACACACAGTTCCCAGTGCTGCAGGTCGAGGAAACTGAAGTCTTTGGTGTCTTTGAGACTTCTAACAGGAGGCAAGCTCTATTCCAAGCCCTTGGAAAATGTTATCAAGCAGGACACACAGCAAAGTTCACCCTTTGCACTCTTTTCAGGCAGAAGCAGCAACTGCAGGCCAGTCCAGAAAAGCATCACAGCAAAGGGACAGTACTCCTTCAGCTCTTCTCCTGGGCAGAGGTTCCTCTTGATTCCAGAAAGATTCTGCAAGTCTGGGGTTTTGGGTCTTCTTATACCCAGTTCTGCCTTTGAAGTTGGCAAACTTCAAAGGAAAGCCTCAGGTGTTTGCAAGATCCTTTTTTGTCCAGGCCAGGCCCCAGACGCACACCAGGGCATCGGAGACTGCATTGTGTGAGGGCAGGCACAGTCCTTTCAGGTGTGAACGACCACTCCTTCCTCCCCTCTAGCTCAGATGGCTCATCAGGATATTCAGGCTACACCCCCATCCCCACCCCCTTTTGTGTCACTGTCTAGATAGGTGCAAAACAGCCCAACTATCAAACTGACCCAGACAGACAAGCCACAAACAGACTGAGTCACAGAATGGTTTAAGCAAGAAAATGCCTACTTTCTAAAAGTGGCATTTTCATTTTCAAACAGACAATTTAAAAACCAACTTCACTAAAAGATGTATTTTTAGATTGTGAGTTCAGAGACCCTAAACTCCACATTTTTATTTGCTCTCAAAGGGAATCTGCGCTTTAAGGATATTTAAAGGCAGCCCCCATGTTAACCTATGAGAGAGATAGGCCTTGCACAGTGAAAACTGAATTTGGCAGTATTTCACTGTTAGGACATATAAAACACACTAGCTTAAACATACACTGCACCCTGCCACTGGGGCTACCTAGGGCCTACCTTAGGGGTGCCTGACATAGTAGAAGGGAAGGTTTAGGCCTGGCAAGTGGGTGCACTTGCCAAGTCAAATTGGCAGTTTAAAACTGAACACAGACACTGCAGTGTCAGGTCTGAGCCATGGTTACAGGGATACTAGTAGCCTTTGATTTACAGGCCCCGGGCACCTCTAGTGCACTTCACTAGGGACTTATCAGTAAATCAAATATGCCAATCATGGATAAACCAATCAACAGTACAATTTCTATAGGGAGCACTTGCACTTTATCACTGATTAGCAGTGGTAAAGTGCGCTGAGACAATAAACCAGCAAAAACAGACCTGAAAAAATAGGAGGAAGAAGGCAATAAGTTTGGGGATAACCCTGCAAAAAGGGCCATTTCCAACAGGGTGCTTATGCTGTACTAACACACCAGGATTCACTTCTGGGTCGTGGTGTCTGGCGATTTTCGTTAGGAAGTTTCCCCCCATTGTACAGTGATCATGGGTAGATCCCAATGGGACTTGCACACCAGTACAAGGCCTGTGGGGTAGAGTTCAAGTTACACTGGTCTGCCTATGCTCTCCCCCAGCTTCAGCATACCACACCTGACAAAGTTATGGGCATATTACTGGAAACAGAATCGTCACTCTATATTGTTGGGGGTGGTGGGCATTAATGATGTCCTCTAGATTGAAATGATTAGGTCCAAGTCCTCTCCACATACCACTAGAGACACTCCCTTGGCCCAGTTCATTCAGACACTAGGGCTTATTGACCTGTGACATAGCCACCACCTGATTACTTTTATTACTCTGGTCTGCATAGAGTGTCATACCGCTTGGATTATGTGTTGAGCCTGACGGGTGAAGCAGGGGATGATCTCAGGGGTGGAATATTTAGCAAGAGGATTGTCTGACCATGCCCTTCCCACCTCCTCTGGATCGGAGACCCCGGGTAAATGGGCTCGGTTGGAAACTGAAAGCATGGGAGCTAAGGGATGAGACACTAGCACTGGAGCTCCATGTGGAAACCGAGCTCTATTTGTCTGAAAACAAAGACAGTAGCATCTGCAGTGACCCTATGGAAGGCATACAAAACAGTGTTGTGGGACTGAGCTCAGAATATCATAGCTTTCAAGAAAAAGAAAGCAGTGAGAGAGGTGGAAGCTGTAGAATCCCAGCTGATGCGGGAGGAATTGACAAATGCAGATTCCACAAACTCCCACACACAGAGTAAGATAGAGACCATGTGAGCAGAATATTAATTGCTGATGCACAACAAAGCGCGCAATCGAATCCTGGCTACCTAGCACCGTCTCTATGATGCCGGAGATAAGACTGGGGACCTCCTGGCATAGTTGAGCCGCCGAGAGATAGAAGCAAGGTGAGTGCACCATATAGAGGGGGGAAGACAGCCAGCTTTTTACGATGGGCATTGAAATAGCGGGAATATTTGCTGCCTTCTACGATGCCTTATATGATGTACTTACACAGGCGATGGGGCTTGAGATAGCAGACTACCTCCGTGAAGTGACACTATCGATCCTGACTATATAAGATAGGACTACCCTTGAAGAGGGCCTCTCCCTGGCTGAAGTACAGGCAGCCATAACCAAGTTGAGCCCTAGGTAAAACACCTGGGCCTAACGGTATCTTCACGCGACAGAACTAGCCCCACATCTCCTCAATATGTATCTGAGGGCCCGAGAATATGGGGAACTTCCTTTACACCTGTGCAAAGCCATAATAGTGGTTATACCAAAAGCTAGGAAAGCAGCCTCTAAATGTGGATCATCCTACCCCATTTCATTACTAAATATAGTAACCAAGATACTATCCATGATACAGGCCACGTGACTTGTCAGGATTATAACCCCCATCATACACAGAGGCCAATCTGGTTTCATGCCTGGAAGATCAACTAGGTATGATTTACACAGACTTAGTCTCTGGTGGAGACTCAGATATGCACCAACCCGCATGTCTTTATCTCATTAAATGCAGAAAAGGCATTTGATTCAGTCCATTGGCTTTATATGATGCTGACTTTGCAGAAATTTGGCCCCCAATTATTGAAATGGGTTTAGCTGGTATATCACGCCCCACTGTCCGCATGAATGAGGTTTTCTCTGCAGACTTTCCCATACAGACTGCGCCCAGGCAGGGTTGTCCCATGGCACCCTTTCTTTTTGCATTAGTGTTGGAACCACTGGTCTGCTTAGTCTGAGTATACCACAACTTTTTAGGCTTTCATGCCCCCGGCACATTGATAGATAAAGAAAAGATTTTGCTTGATGCGGCCGATATCCTTCTGTACCTCACACGGCCAGGCGTGTCGGTTTCTGTGACATTCCAGGTATTTGACAGATAAGGAGCCCACCTGGGATACACCATAAATTGGGAAAAGACAGACACGGTTTCCAATATCTGGGGATATAAATAACACTAGATCAAGAGAGGGCTCTAGAGAAGAATCTTCTCAAAGTGCCAACAGCATTCTGGACTGACACAGAACTTTGGAGGAAACTACCCCTCACTATATTGGGAAAATACTCCCGAAATACCTATATACACTTCTAAATACATGCCTTAACATCCCTGAGGAGTTCTTTATGATAATTGATGAAGAACTCAGGCGGTTGCTCTGGGATGATAGTCCTAGGATAGACCTCACAACGCTGCAACAAAATCAATATAATGTGGGGTATTGCCCTTCCAGATGTTCGAGCCTGCTACTGGGTGTCCTACCTCATTGTTATAAACGACTGGAGCCATGCACTAGGGGACCACCCCACCTGTGCACTTCAACAGACCCAGTTTCAAAGGCATCCCTTCCAGCACTATATGGGGGGAGGAAGGAGACGAGTCAACTTTTCCCGTGAATCAAATGGTATTCGAGTCATGGAGGGCAACAAACAAATTCATTGGGTGGGCTGCAAGGGTCGCACAGGAGACCCCACGATGGATGGGGCAGTACTTCAAGGAACTGGGGAAACTCTGGCTTTAAAAACCTGGGATTTAATCGGTATTTTCAAAGTGGATAAGCTCATAGAGAACGGAGACGTTATGCTCTTAGAAGCTCTCCGGAGGGATTACCAACTCCATGATTCAGAGTTTCAAATACTTGCAACTATGACATGCTTGGAGAGCGGATGTTATAGACCTGGACCTCCCGGAATAGGCATCACTGGAGGGTATGCTCTTGATGGGGCAACTGACAGAAAAATCTGTTTCCATGGTATATAAAATGATTCATAACAAGGCGCTGGATAATCTTAAAAAACTAAGAGCCAAGTGGGAATTGGAACTTGGAACCTGTAGGACCTTGATTGTGAGGCAGCCCTAATGCACCCAAAACAAGTGGCAATCAAATCCAGATTAAAAACTCCTCCAAGTTAAAATTCTGCATCTGGTTTGCTTAGACAGAGTGAGACTCCACAAGATCGCTAGGGCAGTGTCCCCAGAGTGCCTGAGGTGTAGGGAGACTTCTTCCATACCCTGTGAACTTGCCCGATGATACACACATACTGGGAGAGAGTGATGCACGAGTTGGGCACGGTTGTAGGAGCAACGCTTCCTAGGGACCCTACATATGCACTGTTGGGTATACCTAATGATGTTGCTATCCCCTGTACAAATCTACTTTTCTGTAATCTGGGATTAGTGGTATCAAAGAGAGAGATGGCAAAGCACTGGGAAGCCCCTGAGCTGCCACCAGTGTTGGAATAGAGAAAGGAAATGGACCTGTAGATGGTGGCTGAGAAGATAACTTACAAAAGAAGGGGGCACCCACGTAAGTTCCAAAAGGTCTGGGGTAGGTGGATTGCATGCCATCACCTTGACTTTGCGGACGAGGAAGTAGAGTCTCCACAGAGACTGGTCCGTTGCCTGGGTCATTTCTAATGGTTGAGACAACTTAAAATCTCTGACATCACTACTTGCTCCCACTGTAACAATGTTGAAAGATCTAATGTATTTTGACTCAACAACACACCTGCAATGTGTTTTTTTTCTTACCTATTATGGGTACATGTTCCTGTCATTTGTATTGTCGCTGATTTTCAAAAATCAAAGAAAAATATTCCCAAAAAAGTATTGCTGGTAGTAAGTGGCATAACTTGAATCTGAACAATTTCACCCAGTGTTGGAAAGTAGTTGTTGCTATCCTGAAACCAACGTTCCCAGAAACTACTTTCCGCAAACCACAGCATCATTATGCAATTTCCCCAGGTTCATGACTGAATCAGGTACTGAAAACACAGGTTAATCCATTTTACCAGGGGGGAAAGATTATTCAGTCTGCTTCTCTGATGGGAAATGCTCATAAAACGTCTGAGATGCAGCCAGTTACAAACCAAACTCTGAGAATTTAATATTTGACTGTTAATCTAGAAATGCACTGTGGCAGAGAAAGCTTTGGTGGATTTTACACTTTCAAACGCAAGTAAAACAAGAGACAAGTATGATTAGAAATCGAATGTCTGAAACAACCATCAATACCCTAAGGTGTCTATAATGTAAAGATTCACCTTCTTGAGGAACTGTGTTGTTGTCCAGATTTTAGGTGTTTGTGATGTTCGCATCAATCAGAGATCTCAAGTGAGATACCCATCACTCATCTCTCTTCTGGATGGGGAGCAGGTGAACCATTTGTGCATTTACTTAATTTTCTAAACCAAATAACTTAGTCAGGGTTTCTAAATGTTTTTTTAATTGGAACTTGACTTAACCATTCTAATAATTTGTATCTGCAATCTGTGAAAACCCTGTCTTAAAATATTTTATTCCTTAAGCATTTTTACCCCTAAAGTTCCCTCAGAAGGAGAAGAAGAATCATGTATATTTAGAAACCGAGGCTCTGAGCCTTTGGTAAATGTCCTCTATCCAAAAATCACCCAGGAGCCTCTCTTGAAAAAAATGCTTTTGAATTCCTAGCTGCTAAGATTTGTTCAGCAGATGCTTAAACAATCTGGATCTTTCTAACAATAGGAGTTAGGTTGTGTTTCTCCTTACCACTGAAATCAGTAACTATGTTTAAATGCCATCATTATCATCAATACAAGCATTACAATGTTTATCAAAAATAATTGTCACAACATGTGCAATAAAGCATTTAAAATCAAGATAACGTGTGTACGTCTATCTTGTACTACTTAAGTCAACACAGAATGCAGCCACAGGACCAACCACTCGATGTCCCTGTACTCCCAAACTGTAGAGTAAAAGCTTCAAAAACATTGGCAAATCTTCCCAGGTCCTGTTTCCTCAGATTTGGGAGACATAGGGTTAATTTGGGGGAAGGTAACCAGGAGAGGCTACTGCTTTCTTGCAGTCCCCAAACATGTTACATTGGTGGTGAGTCTCCCATCTTGAGAGCACTCAAGGATGGCAAGGCCATCTTGAGCAAATGAGCCCAGCTGAGCTTTAAAGGACACTTCCTCTGTGGCGCTGTGAATATCAAAGCAATGACTCCTGCTGCTTCCTTTACCAATGCAGCCACAATGCTTCAATCCTTTTCTTTCATTCTTGTTTTTTTTATTAGCTTATTCTTTTCTCTGTAGGGTGCCTGGTCCCACCCACCAACTGTGTTCGGGCAGTTCCCACTTCCACGTTGCCTGGCTGGTGCTGCTGGTTACTGGCACGGGAGTCGGCATCCTCCTTCTCCCTGCCTGTTCTGTTCGGTTAGGGTGTGTGAACTGTATTGGCCTCCCGACTCCTCCAGATATGGACATGGAGAGTGGAGGCAAGCACACTGCCACATTGGTGGGGGCTGTGGCATTCCCCCTCTCTATTTCTTCATGTTGTGGCCCAGGAAGGGACACTGGGCTTCATTCCAGAGTACATCAGCAGTCTCTTCATTGTCTGCAGGACCTGGGAATTGAGTCCTGGGCACAATATATGCATGCGCTGTCTGTCTTTTTATTGTCTTTGGGCCCAGGGATGGGGTCCTGAACCCATTTATGTATACGCCTGCCCGGGTTCCTAGTCGAACACTGGTGAGGAGGCCCCACACATGCCCTCTTCCTGAACATTATTTATCAAGTTTGCCCTGACCATGGGCACTGGACAACCCTGGGAGGTTTTTTGGAACCTGTGGCAGAGCCCAACACTCTACATCGCACAAGTGGGGATCAAAGGTCAAATGATTTCCTCATGCATATTTCGGGCCTGTTAATCTGATTTTGACAATCTTCTGATCATTTAGCTCCTGGTGGCAAGCCCTAGCCAGCTGGATCAGTTTCAGTAGGCCTCCTAGCCTCCAAAAGGGTACACTTCGCAGGGAGCTGGTTTCACCGGATTCCCATGCATGTTTTTCTCCTTTGCCTGGCTCCTGATGTTCATCTCTTCCTCCTGGAGCACGGACGTTCAGGTCTTCCTCCAACTGATCCTCAGGAAGTGTAAGGGGGCCACCCTTACTAGCCTTGTTGGGATCCACTAGTCCTGGGGTCAGCTGCAGAATCTTTAGTCCATCAGCCAGTGTCACTGTTCAGCTGTCCATAGTGTTGCTGCTGTTGCAGTCCAAGTCCAGGATTTAGCTCTCTGTCTCTCCCTTGTGTAGGGTGTTTTAAGGGTGGGTGGAAAGTTCTAGGTGCCTCTGGCCAATCCTAGGAGAAACCCTACTCCACAGCTTTTTTGGGGCAATCCAAAATTGCCCTATCAAGTAGTCTGTGTGACAGATCTTCTGAGGTCCTCTCCCCCCCTTAGCTGACATCACTCCCCGGGACTTTCCCACCAAAATGTCAAAGTAGAACCCCTCCTGTGTTGGCTGTGATTGTCTGGGCTTCCTCCTTTGTCCATCGGGTCTGGGCTGTCCCAACCCCTTTGCAGTGTGATAGCTAATTACCAGATGCAGATTTTCCTCCATGACCCACCCTCCTCTGGGGCTGAGTGAAGCACTAATAATTGCTCTTTTGTGTGTGGAGGCCTTTTTTCCTTCTGCTGGGGAGAAGAGTAATTAGCTTCCCTAGCAGTGTGGCAAAATTCGTGGAATCTGATTCTGAGTGTGAGATAGAGAAATATGACAATTCTGAATGTCCCATAAGATGTAAATGTATGTTCTTGGGACCTACATATTCATACTCGGCGTGCATGTGCACCTCACTGGACCGAGTAGGCTTCTTAAGTGAAGGGAAACTGCATTTTAAGGCAGCTTTCCTCACTGTGTATGATACAGTGACACTGCAGATAATCCAGTAAACCCTACTGACCTATCTGTGAGTGCCCACTAATATTATAAAGCTTACACCAGGTCAACATCTATCTCTGCAGAGTCCCTACCTGTACACAATTACTAGGCTGTGTACAGCAGTAGTCGCACACATGCAACCCACACATATGTGTGCATGCATTTTCATGTAACAGGCCCAGTGCCCCTTGCTGTAGCTGTATCGCAGTGACCCTATCTTAAAAGGCGAACACTGACAGTAAACACACTCAATCCAGTTACCGCAGGTGAGACTCGAGGAGTGAGACTTACCCACAGTATAGATAAAAACAAACAGTGTTCAAAAAAACAAAAGATCTGGGTGTTTTAAATGGGTGGAACCCATTTTGCTACATTTATGTAGAAAGGGCTGGACTGGAAAACCAAAAGCAGCTGTGGCAAAATAGCCAACCCCTCTCTTCTTCGTCTCCTCACATTCTTTCTCTTTCCATCCATTCATTCTATCTCTCTCTCCCCCATATCTCTCTCTCTCTCCTATATATATATATATATATATATCTATATATATATTTATATATATCTCTTTCTCTCTCTCTCTCTCTCTCTTTCTCTCTCCCTCCCTTCCTCAGGCCTGTCTGTCTGTGTATGTAAAATCGATTAGTCATAGATATAAAGACTTTTAGGTTTACAAAGATGTTAAGATGAATTTAGTGCTCAGATGCATGACATATTCAGTATTGCTAGCTACCACACTGTGCCTATTTTGTTAGACTGTTCCTTTGTTGTAATTAGGTTCAACGTGGTGGCAGAGGACCATAATGTAAACCCATGCTATAATTATGCCAACTCTAGTTCGATAATTATTGCATGTTAACTGTGCAGTATAGTAATAGTTCATTCGTTCAAAATTACTTAACCAAACCAAAACAGTCCATGTAGCTAGCATGTATAATGGATTGCCCAAGGTGATCTAGAGGTTAAGATTCTTAGCCCTCTGATGAACAATAGGCATTTAAAATAAAACAAGATGAAATGGAAAAAAAAACATTGCTCCAAAGGCTGGCTTCGGATGCCTCGATATATAGATATATATATATAGATATATATATATATATATATATATATATATATATATATACATATACATCTTTTTAACTTTATCGTTTTATCATATACACCATTTAAGTCATACCACATTTAAAATACCCTGTACTAGTTTGGACAAAATATAGGGGAAAGGATATTGATGAATTGAATAAAGTAGAATATTGACCATCTTAATTCATTGAAGAGATGGAAACCCTGTTATGTCTAGAGGTGTAATGTAGGCCACGCAGTCTCTGACAGAGTAGGGCTCCAGCTTCATTGGGCCCCCTGTTCAGCCTAAAAGCTGTGGCTATCTGAAATGGTGGTGTATCGGGGCTCTCACCACATTCTGCAGAGGTCCTCCATCATTTTGTATTGCACCACATAATACGGTGCCCACATAGGTAAGGGAAGTGTTTACACAGTGACACACGAATAGGGTACACAGTAAATAACAGAGGGGAAGAGGAAATTATATTTATTTACTCAATACATTGAGCCCTGTTCCTCTGATCAACGTTCTCCCACCCTGCCCCCACCTCCGAGAAGAAATTTACAAATCCATATTACCCTGGACAAATAGCATACTTTCACAGTTGAAGTTCCTTTTTCTCCATGATCTCAATTCAGTGGGATCATAGTGACGTTGTTTAAGTATCCTTTTTGGGTAGCTTCATAAATGCCTGAAGGCAACATGTATGCACCAAGTGGGACACCTACCACTGTCTGCATTTGTACGTCTGGACCGGAGGCGACGATTATGCGAATCTTGATTTCTTTTTATTACTTCCAACAGTTGTTTAAAGAAAACCACATTTTTCTTAACCCTACGGGAAAGGACGTATAATAAACAGCAACCAATGACCTTCCCATAAAACTTTTCATGTATGCTGCCCCTTCGTCAGCCACTTCCTCTTTCTTTCCTGCTTTCTGGAAAGATGAATCTGCATTAATCGCTTGTTTTTAACGCCTGTTTCTATTTTAGGTTATTACTCATGTAGCAGGCCACGGGAGCGCACTCACCCTCCAGTCCTGGCCTTTTCTGTTCTCATCGGGCCTCAAGATTGCAGTGAGGGTTCACTGCTCGTAGAGGACAGTGCACAGTCTTAGATGGGCATCACTAGTCTCTCTGATCCACAGGGGACGGGCACCTCATTTGAACAGAGACGCTCTCCATAAGGATTCGCTTTTCCTCACAGCTCGAGCACCTTAGAAGCCCTGATGCCCCAGAAAGGGGTTGGGATATTGGGTACAAAGTGGCAGACGCACGCAAGGGTCTATAGTTAAGTAAGCCTCTTTGAGGCATTATTTTTCTCTGGTATTGACTGTCGTGCATTGCGCATTTTGGCCGCTTCCGGGCCGGGCCCAGGTGCTATCAGTGTTGTTTCCCCATAAATTAGAAGGGAGGTTGGCCCCAGGGATTACCCCACGTTAAAGTTGTACTTAGGCACACCAAAACCTTCCTGGCCCTGTCCAGCCCCATAACAAGTGCTTCAGCGCACCATATTGCTTCTGGGTTTTCGCTGGCCCTTAGGCCCTACTGTTTAACTCTTGCCTAGCCAATATACTGTGAGCTGTCCTTACGGCACCCACTTTAACACAGCGAAGGAAGGTATTTTTTTTTCTTTATTTCAATATGAAAGCAGATCACTGTGTAGCGACGGAGACAATCCCAGTCCTATCCATAGATGAATTTTGGGAGGCTATGGACGCCTCTATTCATTACGCAGTGGCCTCAGCCATAGACCCGCTAGAGAGGCGCCTCTTTCAGCTGGCGTACAGATGTCCTGTACCCCTCCATTTACCTTTGGCCCAATCCAAGGGTGTTCTAATGGGCTTTGAACAGCCTGTGCATTCCAACCCCTCTCCACCACCCAGTTTGCAGGATTGAGTCAAGGGTTGATCTCTCGGCTTTTCACAGGGTTAAACAATGATGCCGATTCTCTTGGAGATTCAGAGAATGAAGCGGGCCCATTGCGGCCATGGTGGATCTCCCCAGGGTCCGCAGATTCCCTTCAGGATGTAGAGGGAGCCCTCTGGCATGTTGGACCCAGAGGAACTAGTACAGTAGCAGTCTGCGAAATGGTTTCCCTCCGACAAAGTGGGTTCATATGTGGCAAACCCTCTTTGGAAGCCGTTAGAGAAGAAGGTCCGCGCTAACTTTGTGCAGAATGCCCCCATCCCTTTTTGCCAGGCAAGGTATCCTCCACCCCTGAGATTGATTCCCGAATGGCCACCTCCCTACAGACGTTTATTCGCGATCCCCAAAAAGGGATCAACAAGTCCTGGAAGTCATGCCAGGACAAATTACTGGATGTCATTGGGCCCCTCACAAAAATCCACAAGCTGGCCGAGGAGGCAAAATCCTCTGGTACCCTGCTGTCACCTGAGAGTGTTTCCGATATGGCCCAATGAGCAGTCATTTTCCTTGGTAATACTAATTGCACCCGCTCTGCGGAGAGACTCATTTCTTTACTCATTAAAATGAATCCTAAACTCGGGGATCTCGCTTCCACTGAGGCTGGATCAGTGGCGCAAGGGGGGGGTCTCTTTGGCGACCTTTTCATGAAGGAATTATCCAAGTTTGTGGCCATTTACACGTCCCTAGTTAAGGCCAAAACCTCCATTAGCAGGGTCTTCCAATCCCGACTTTTTGTCGGGTCCGGTCATGATAGAGGGCGCTCAGCTGGCCATTTTTACATACAAGGCCCTCACTGGGGACAAGGTTATCACCCAGGGCAGGACCATTCTTGTTCCGTAGAATTCTTCACCACCAGAAGGGGCCAGCGAGGAAGAGGTACCAGAGGGCCTTCCAGAGGCCACATCTAGGGATCCCAAACTGGTGAGTGTTCTTTCAAGTTGTCATTTGCATGTACGGGGGAGGCTGGCACATTTTCTCCACAATTGGGAGGCTTTTACCTCAGTTGCTTGGGTTCTAAAAACAGTCTGCGGCTTCCAGATACAGTTCTGTGGCTCCCCGGTCCAACACTGTCATCCACATCCCCTCATTTTTTTCACAGGAGCAGGCTTCCTTGGTGGATCAGGAGATACAGCACTTGCTCAGAAAGAAGGTTATCAACCCCATCTATTCTACACCCTTGGGGCTTCCTGAACAACGTGTTTGTAGTGGACAAACGGGATGGAGGACAATGACCTGTCATCATCCTGAAGGAGTTCAGTAGCTGGTTGGTCTACTTCCATTTCAAAATGGAGGGAATCCACCTACGTCGCAAATTGCTGCATCCATCCGACTGGATGGTGTGTCTAGACCTCAAGGATGCATGCTTGACAATCTTGATTTATTTCTGCCACATCATTGTTTTTTTACAATTCCAGTGGTTGGGTCTAATCTTCAAATTCAGGACCCTTCCTTTCAGTCTTTCTTCAGCCCCTTGGTGCTTCTTCAAGGTACTGAAACCAGTGGTTTAACTCCAAAGGGCACGGGGATACCACTTGATCATTTATCTCGATGACCTCCTGATGGCTCAGTGCCCGTTTCGGTTGCGAGATTAACTGCAATACGCGATTCATCTCCTGGAGAGCCTAGATTTCCTCATCAATGCCAAGAAGTCACAGTTGACGCCATCCAAACAGACTACCTTTTTGGGTTTTGTCATCAACTCAGTGGACAGGCCTCTGTTTGCTCTCCCGCTAAATCACAAAGATTTGTAGAGAATTGAGAAGGATGCTGTCCATACAATCGAGTTGATTGCGCCAAGTGGCTCAGATAGTGGGGCTCCTATCCTCCTCTATTCAAGCAATATTTCTGGGCCCTCTACGTTACAGGGCCCTGCAACAACTCAAAGGCTTCCATTTACACAGGGGACTTCAGTATTCAGAACAAATTCCTCTGACGGAGGAAGCGAAGACTGAAAGTCTTTGGTGGTTGTCCCACTTGAAAACGTGGAATGGCTGCACCATATTTGGCTCAGACCTGGACCTTATCATAGAATCAGACACCAGCGCATCCGGTTGGGGCGCGTGCTGCGGCAACTCCTTCACTGGCGGAAAATGGACTGCAGACTAGCAGACCCTTCACATCAATTGCCTGGAGTTCATGGTTGGTTCTTTTGCAGTGCAATGTTGGACAAAGGGCTAAGGATGGACCATTTATCAGTAGTTTGCTACATAAATCATCTTGGTGGCCCTAGATCCAAAGTCCTGACAGATCTGGCCAAGGACTTTTTGTCTTATAGCCTGCCCAATAATATATCAGGCATGGCAGAGTACCTTCCAGGGGCCTCCAATCAGATAGTGGATTGGTGATCGAGGGAGTGGCCCAACACGAGTTAGTGGCAGTTAGATCCTCAAGACTTTTCCAAGCTCAGTTCTCATTGAAGTCTTTTCTTGATGGAACTTCTAGTCTCTCGATTGGATCATCAGATCCCACTGTACTCCAGCTGGAACCCAGATCACTGGACTTCAGTGACAGACGCCTTCTTGCAGGATTGGTCAAAGGAGAAGGGTTATGCATGCCCTCCCTTCGCCATGACCATGAGGTTGGCAACACAAGAGCGGAGACAGTTGGCAGATGTAGTCTTGATCACATCAGTGTGGCGATCTCAAAAGTGATTTCCAGTTCTTGTGGAACTTTTTGGGGATTTTGCAATTCCTCTTGCCCTTGCTCCCAATATTCTTCAGGATCCCCTAGGTCAGAGTCACCCACTAGTCTTCCAAGGCACTGTACTTCTCATGGCTTGGTGAATTGCTGGGAGAGATGGAGAGTCCTGGGACTTTACAAGATGCTGAAAGATTATTGGCCACAACTTGGGCCGATGGGACCACAAAGCGGTACAAATCTTCAGGGTCCAAGTGGGTGCGTTGGTGTATTCCACACAAAGAGGATCCCATGGGGTGCGATGTTGTCTCAATCCTCAATTCTTTGGCGTCCTTGGCATACAGTGGCATGGCTTATCATACAGTTCACTCTTACTGGAAAGGTCACTTCCCGATTCAGGGACTCCCGGTGGGAGAGCATCCAATGGTATGCAAACGTTTGTGAGGGATTCGCCTTGCTGTGTCGCCGAAACTTAAGTATTCCAACCTGTGGAATATTAGTGCCATTTTGGATCTTCAGTCATGGGAAAGGAATGAATATCTTTCACGTAAGGAGCTGTCAGCAAAACTGGCAATGCTTTTGTGTCCAATACCTTGTTGTATGATCTCGGATGTGTGAGATCAATAATGTGTTAGAGCCCTGAGCATTTCGAGTCAAGACTTTACCCTACAAGGAGTAACTTTTTATGTTTCCAGAAGAACGAAGACTGATTCCAGAGTGATTTCTTCCCGGCCTTTGACAAAGTCCCTACGTTTTGTGTGGTATGTTGTCTTAAAGTGTATGAGAACATGGCAGAGGATGTGTGAGTCCCCAGGTGAACGTTAACTTTTGATATCCTTGAAAAAACCTTTCAAGGCAGTCTCATCCCCCCCACCATTGCTCGCTGGGTTATGCAGGAAGCAGGCATCAGTGTGGCGCTCTTTGGACCACATTCAGTGAGCGGAGCTATGGCCTCAAAAGCCTTTCCGCTAGGGGCTAGACTCGAGGGTATTATTAATGCAGCTGATAAGTCCTTGTACTGTATGTTTAAGAAATTGTATTTCAAACCAGTAATGGATATGGCTCTTTAGTGGTGGATACGTTTTAAACAAGCTTAATCCTCACCTCAGGTCATGACATAGAATGTAAAATGTCCTAGCTAATGTAACAAAGTTCCAGTTATATTAGGATGTGGGGGCGAGGGTTATAATCTACCATTCATTTAATGTTTTCTTCCCTTCCTGACATGATGGGGTACACAGTTAAGAGCGAGTATCTTGGTTCTCTTGGTTCTTTAATGTGCTTGATTATTAATGCCCTAAATGTAGATATGATGATCTGTTAATGCTTATGTTATTGTTGATTTTTCTTTTCTGGTCACCTCTGTGGATAGGATATATTGTGAATCAATCCCTGTTGGATGGGTTTAGCCAGTTTCCATTCTCTTTTTCTTTTCTTCAGGTAACAAATAGACTGAAGGCGAATATTGTGGACGGTGTTTTCCTGTTGGTGCAAGAGATAGTGCCTCAGGAAGGGGGAGCATATGTGGACATTTTGTGGACTGTTAATTGGTAGCTGATTTTTTCTAGTTATTTCCCGTGGGGTTATGGGAAAGGTGGTTTCTTTAAACAACTGCTGTAAGTAATAACAAGGAAGGAAGATGATGATAATCCTTGCCCCTGTGTACTTAATAGAATTGAAAAAGTCTGTTATGTTAACTAGGACATTTTACATCCCTCCTCACAGGCAGTAGCCATCTCATCTTTTTCAAGATGGCATGAAGGTGTGGATTTGCAAATTAGGCTTAAACAACAGAATGCTGCCAGTGATAGTATATCAGTAAACAAAACACAAGCTTATTACAAAATTAAGTGTATTTATCTATTGAGAATTTAGCAAAGTAGAACTGCATGCACACTTGCATTCAGCCTAACAGATCTTCCTTAATATTTTTGCAGGCAGCATTATTTACAGGCTGAGGCTTGTGAATATAGGTAAAAAATGGTAGCGGGGATATTCATATGACTGAAAGTATGTGAAGAAAAGAAGTAGACAAGAAAGAAATACTAATAGAATCCACACACATGTACATTGTTAGGAAACAAATGTAAAGTTTATCAGGCATGAGCTGGGTAAATATTGTTCAAAACAATATTCCTGTTTCAACCACACAGGAATAAATGGCTGATTCCCATGTGCAGGCTGCAGCCATGGCGGAGAATAGTGCGGCTACCCTAAGGCAGCATGATATGAGACCTATCTTAAAATAGTCTCCAGTCACACACAGAGTCCTTATTTTCAGTGCAAATTTTTTAGTATGTTATCTTACGATAGAGTTAATGTTCAAAATGTCACATTCATGTTATTTCCAGGTGCAACATGTGCTAGGCATCTAGAAAGATGGACTCAGAACATTATCAGAATTTAGCCTGCTTAAAGCAAAGCGGACCATGGAGCCTATTGGTCGAAGAGAATATAAAAGAGTCTTGTAGCAAATGCTCTTGACCTCCTTCAGGCCTTAAGGGAGGAATGTGAAAAGTTGCTGAGTGGGCAGAGGCAATGACTGTGTGCCGATCCCTAGCTTTCTCTTTCCACCTCAGTCTTGTGAAATTTAAATATTTCTGTAGGGTGTGCTATACTCCAGAGAGGCTGGAGGGGGGTGGTGGTAAGCAGTAGTCCAACCTTTAACAGATGTGTGAGTTCAGCAGGTACATAGTTGGATATGTTTTGAGAGTATCCAAGTATAAAGCAGTATTAGATGCAAGTCCACAATAGGTAACAATGTGGCCATTGGACATGGTCTTCAAAATTGCAATCTTTGAACTATTGCATGAGCGGGCAGGCACCAGGAGTACAAGGTCATTGGTGGGGTAAGGCCTCATTCTAGCAAAACATGACCTCACCCGTCACTCGAAATTGGACCCTTAATAGCTAAGTGGTTTCAAGTAATGGTTAACTGTGCTGATGTAAAGGCGGTAGTTTATAAATGTAGAAAATGCCAAAAGAAATATGGGAAGATTTGAGGTCGAGGATCAAACTTCTTCCTGGGCAAAACTATAGGATAATGGGTGTAGGGCGGGGGTTCACTCCATAGGCATAAAACCGAATAATAGGTAGTGAATCTATTTTGCAATCCAAGTGGACATGGTTTATGCTCTACATGTTCATGTTCAGTTTCTGGTAAAACAATAAAAAGATTTGCCAAGCCCTGAGAAGGGAAAAAGGTAGTACCGAATAATATGTGATCATTTGAATCGTGGGGACCCTCTGCTGCCCTATAATCACTTGGAAGTAAAGGCTGCACGATTATTCACACACTTCAGTCGGGTAGCTGGAGCTTTCAGTCCACAATCAGGACCCAAAACCGCAGGTTTGATCAACAGTAATTTCCACTTGGCTGATACTTAATTGAGAAGTAGGTTTTGCATTTACTGTCAAACTTCTACTCCCTGTACTGTGCAAGTTCGACCAGACAGAAATAATATGCGTGGAGTGCAGAGATTACACCGGTATATTGAGCGTGCACAGGGAGCACTCTAAAATCACACATGGCTGTTATCACAGAACCGTCTCCATCCTAGGTATGCAGTTGGGAATACGTTCATTTGTCAAACTCACAAACTGCATTAAATGTAGAAGGTGAGATGGTACAGACTGCTCTTTATAGAAGCCCGACTTTAATTTAAAAGCGAGATGAACACGAGATGGCACATTTCTTTCTAAAATGCAGTGGTGCTCAAATAATTGACAAAGGAGGGAGCCCATAGACGCCTAGCACTGCTTAGGGGTGTAACGCATGCTATTGGAACCCATGTGGTGCATGTGGCCTTCACCTTCCAAAGGGCCCCATTCAGTTTAAGGCCTTTGTATTTCTGTGAAGTATGGGAGTCTTAGGGGCCCCTCACTGTGTTCTGATGGGGGTACGTAGGGAGCATCGTTTATTGTAGCCACTTTCAGAGCTATCCGTGTTGCAACCTTGTTGGCCAGCCACAGAATCGTGAAATGTTTAGAGCCACACTGCGCAGTAGCTCCTTAGGGTACTTTATAACAGGAATTTGGAAACAGAGGCGGCAGTAGACTTGGAAACAATTACATTTTTGCTTGACTCTAACTTCTGCATTTGTCATTACATTTTGTATTCAGTGCCTTATTTTGGTGTGTAAGTACGAAAAATGCATTTTTTTTACTGGCTATTCCATCACTGCCTTTATGTAAGCAGTGGCCAGTCAAAAGCCACCTGTCAGTGCCCGTGGACACCAGGCATGGCAAAGGGAGCCAGCTGGAATTGCAAATTCAAAAGTATCACTTTATTGGGAAGCATTTTCTCAATAACCTACATGGTGTTAGTTTCTCTTTCAATCAGCCCCTCCTTGTTTTTAGTTTAGTTACTAAGAAACAGTAATATTCTCTTCTTTTATTTAGTTGGCTTTTGAAGCTTTAGATAATTATAACATACTCAAGGCTGTTTTTGACAGAACCTTGCCATAAGCAATTCCTGCCAAATGCTAGCTTCTGCTCTTCCCCCGTGGGGCGCATACTATCATCGCTTGTAATAAGATCCCCAGAGAACCCCAGTCTTCACATCAAGCGCAAGTTAGTCTTTTTAAAGAAAAGAACAGACTGCACAAATTTCTCGGAGGACATTTACATGTTTTTAAGAGCTGCTCTACAGTGTGTGCTCGTTTGTCACATAAATATGAACTGTCATGTTTCAGCCTGCTGCCTTAATAGCTTATATCCTTCTATGTGATCCTGTTGACTGACAGTAGAGTTAAACATACAGATCCAATCAAATATTCCGTCTCTCAGTCGCAAAACATGCATTAGTATTAGCTAGTCAATTGCGACTGAAATAAGGATTAAATGATGGTTGTGTCAGTGAGAAGGGTGTAGTCTATATGTGGTTGTTTGGAGAATCGACAGGATAGACTAAACTAAATGCTTAAACAGGATATTAAAGCCTGCTTTCTTATCATTATTCGAGAGTATGTGGCTTGGATTCCCATGTCCCTATTGTCAGTGATTCGGGCATGACTGGTTTTATGCTGCATATGTCTGTGGCTTCATGGGGATGACATAGTGCATACTGTAAAAAGTGCATCTATTCTGTGGAAGCCCTTTTATCCTCTACGGAATCCGGGTTCGTGAGTCGTTGCACGTGAAATGGTTCCCACGAGTATTCACCATAATAACAATATTTATAGATCTGTTTTGTATTGGTTCGTCACCGAACCAATACCAAACACAACTGAAAAAAAAATACAGCAGGATTTAGCAAACGTGTCATACTCATTTGCCTGACAATGAAATATTACAACTTTAAAGGCTTTATATAAACCAGCCCATTAATCCCTAGACCCATGGCTGTACACTCATTTCTGTTAATATATGTGGTTTTATGGCAACCTGGAGGCTAGCATTATGAATGATCCTTTATCGCAACTACTCACATCAGCTCCTTTAAAGCATATAGAACTTTAGAATTCCAATACAATAAAAACACAGAACCCCCAACCCTCAACCTT
This sequence comes from Pleurodeles waltl, assembly GCF_031143425.1. Lineage (NCBI taxonomy): Eukaryota > Metazoa > Chordata > Amphibia > Caudata > Salamandridae > Pleurodeles > Pleurodeles waltl. Next base: position 1,426,041,214 of record NC_090444.1, on the reverse strand, counting down.
CTTTTTTGCTACTGCTCCTGCAGTTAAGTACTTGTGCGGTGAGAGAGAGAATTTTGGTTTGGCTGATGTTTGTTGTCGGTATATTGATTATATTGTTTGTATATTGATATGTTGTAAGTTTTAGTATTTTGGGGTTATCGTTACCAGAATAAATATTTAATGTTATGTTTTATACATTTGTTTTTATTGTCATTTGGGCCATTTGGGATATCAGAGGCTTTAAGAGACAATATATACGGTATTCGCTGAAACTTTAGCGGGAAAAATTTATTTTTGCAGATAATTACTGTAACCACTGTTATCGCCCGAGGACCGCTGAGCTTGGCAATTGTGAGCACGCATGGCATTTAGTGCGTGCCTGGTGCTTGAGCTGGCTGCGCAAGGAGCTCTGAATGTTGAAGGTTGGCATTGGCTTCAGCACTCGCTTGGCCGTCTGCATGTGGCTCAGTTGAGAATTCAATCTTGTTTTCAGCACGTCGGCTCCTCGTGCTGATCGCACTGGTGGAGGAAATGTGTAGCCTTTCTTATTAGCACTCGTGCAGGGGTTTTTGATGGGTCGCGCTCCCTTACGAAGGAACAGATCAGAACTCTAGGTCTGCTGTGAGGCAATGTTGGTGGGCCAGGGCAACGTGGAGGCGTTGGATGCGATTTCTTGTGCTGCTGGTTGGCATAAATCCGCATTGATCAGGATCTACCAAATTGAGCAGGACACGTTTCAGCTGAGTTGCCAGAATGATGGCAAAGATTTTGATCTCAGAGTTAATGAGAGAGATAAGATATTAAGCTGCACAGGAAATGGTGGGAGGTTGTGTTTTTGGCATCACTATGTTTGTAACTGTGTCTAATTCTGGTGGGAAGGTGCCCGTTTGTTGTACTTCATTGTAGAGGGCCAACAGTCTAGGGACTGGGACTTCCCTAAAGGTAGTATAGTACTCAGTACGAAAGCCAGCAGTGCTGACAGTTTTCCCAGAGGCCATCCCTGACAAAGGAGTGGTTATTTCTGTGGCTTTGAGAGATTCGTCCAGCATCTGAGCTTCCCTCTGGGATAGTCGGGGGAGGCATAATTTTTCGAGGAATTGTGTGGAGTAATCAATGTCCTCTTTAGGCAGGGCCGCATCTAGTTTGTGATAGTATTGGGCAAAGGTTTGTGCCACTTCTATTAGCGTGCATATTGTGTTGCCTTTGTCAGCAATTAATTGGGCACAATCCTAGTAGTTTGGTGGTGGGAAGCAAGCCAATACAGAAGTTGGCCATTCTTGTCTCCCCAGCTGTATATTTTAGCTGTTGTGGCATGCCATACATGTTTGGCAACTTCGAAAAATTAGTGGCAGTTTTTGTTTCTGAAGAGGTGAAGCTTTTGGGCAGTCTCCTCGTCTAGATCTGCTGCAATGGGTGTCTCCAGGCAGAGGGCACAAGCCTTTAATTGGGTCACATGAAATGGCATAGGCGAAGGTGTCGCTTAGTGAATCCTCACAGGGTCACCTTGCTGGCAACCCAGAGGTACTAACAGAAGATACCGTGCTCTTGTTGCTAAAGTAAGTCTGAAGTTCTCAAGGGTGTGGACGTATGATTTATCTTGCAAATACCAGGCACTGAGGTGCCATATCGGGTGCAGGTGTCTCTGGAGGAGCCAAGATGAAGGAGAGTCGGGACATGGTCAGAAATGCCTCTTGGTAGAATTTGGACATGGGTGACATTGCGGCAGTCTAATGCGCCCATGAAGATTGGATCTGTTAGTGAGTGAGTGTGGAGTGCCGCAGTCGTGTGTGCGAATTGCAAGTGCCTCAGGTGCCATATCCATCACACAGGCCAATCGAGATGGCCCATTCAGAAAGGTGGCGAGCACCAGCATGTCGAGATGTGTGGGGGGGGTGGTTGATCCCAAGACATCAGCTTCAGGGACTACATTAAAGTTGCCTCCTATCAAGGGCACACTCTGCAGGAGATCTAGCAGGTGGGCAGCAAGGTTCTTGAGAAAGGTGTAAAGGGCCACAGGAGGGGTTATATACTCACAAGATTGTTGGTGCGTCCCTCGAGCATTCCAGTAAGGGCCAGAGAGTGACCAAGAGGGTCCCTCACCTCGCGGGACACCACCATGGGAAAGGGTTGTCGCAATAATATAGCCGCCTCTCTTGATCCCCAGGTATATCCCATGTGGAAGACCATATTGTATCCTTTACTGGCTAAGAAAGGAAAGTGATTGCCCATTAGGAAAGTCTCCTGGAGCAGCAGGAGAGTATCAGTGTGCAAAGTTGAGAACTGCAGTGCGTTTCACTTGGTCTAAAAGACTGTTAACGTTCCAGGAGAGGATACGGAACGCTGTCATGGCATGAGCGTTTCGGATTGGAAGTCCCCCCGAAGCATCTTTTGCCCCTCTTGAAAATCTGGAACTAAGAAACAAGACACAAAATCAACAAGCATTTGCAATGCAATGGGTCTTGCATTTGTTGGACTTAAAGCTATTAGCATTGTAAATCAGACTTTTCTTGCCACATAAATTAAAAATGAAAAGTAATACAGTTTTACATAAGCAAGACAATTTAAAGCGCCACTGCATGAGCATGAAGGGGCACACAAAATGAAACAGTAGTTACTCGCAATCAAACATATCAGCATTTATGCAGTTATCTATGTAACAGGGTCGATGTCATGCAAAGTACTCAACTACTGCCCAGTGAGATCGTGCTGCATAGGAAATAAAAAGAAAAAGTGGTCCAGAAGCCAAGTGGAAGACATGGAGCCTTGTGTGTTTTCACGGTGCTCCTGAGGAGGGCTAAACACCCTACATTACACAAATGTAATCAAGTGAATTTTAAAAGGCAATCCCACGAACCAACGAAACTGATGGACGTGGTTAAAAGCCCACAGAGAGATTACTACAGGGGCCAGAGCGCTTGCATGCTCGACCCTAAAAGGGGAGTGGTGGACTCCTCCTCTCTAAAGGATAAATATCAGCAATCGGGTTTTGTTTGAACAGTATTTTAGCTAGAGATAGTTTTCTGTGCCCCCGCAGATAGGTTAATGCTGGAGAGTCATAATGTAGGATTGCTGGAAAGATCAGTGTCTGCCTCATTGGGAATGCCTTCACAGGGTGTTTGGCGTTCCTCCGTGTAGGGTGACTGATGGGTCAGCAGCAGGGACGGAATGCCCTTTTGAGAATGAATAGAGTGTGAAGGGGGTCACGCTGTCGCTTTTGTGAGCAGGTCCGTCGGCACTGCAGCTTGGGTTTCGGTACATTGGTAGCTGATGTTGGAATGTTGGAAGTTTGTGTGGGGCTCACTGCAGGTTCTCAGCAGGGATGATCCTTTGTGAGCCTCTGCCAGGCCATCTCATGGGTATCAAAGAAGTGGGGTTTGTTTGCGTGGATCACTCTAAGCCTTGCAGGAAAGAGGAGATGATATTGGAGTCCCCGTATTCTTTACTTCTGCTTGACCTTCATGTATGAGTGGTGTCACTGCTGGATATCACAAGTGTAGTCGTGAAAGAAGAGGACTTTGGCATCCCCACAGCAAAGTTCTGGGCAAGAGCGAGCCTCATGAAGAAAGACATCCCTGTTGCAGAAAGTTAAGGATGCGAGCTGCTACTAACAGGTCTAAGAGTTGCACCAAGGGATGGCCAGTGCACGGTGGGCTTGTTCAACTGTGAACCAGGGCGACAGGTGGTCAGATGGTAGCCAGGTTTTAATCCAGTTTTCCAAAAAGTCAGCAGCTTGCTGCAGTTCAGTGCCCTCCGGTATGCCGATCACTTGAATGTTGTTGCGCTGGTACCAATTCTCTGCGTGTTCGGCTCGATGGTGGAGTTCCGTTGTGTGCGAGAAGGATTGTCACTTGGGATTTAAGAGTTGTTTCTTCATCTTCTGCTGTGGAGAGCTGGTATTCAGTCTCTGTGAACCTTGCTGTAGCTTTGCAGAGGTCTAGACAGAGTAAAGCAACGTCTTCACGTACCTCGCCAATTTTGGATTGGATAGCTTGGAGTATGGTGGCAAGGCCGCCAGTGAGGGCAGTGGTTTTCCCTCCTGCACCTTTTCCAGTGGCGGCAGTGTTTGGGACCAGTGGTATATGGGTGCATACGAGTTTGTGAGGATGCTGTACGGGCCGATTTGTCCTTGCCCGTGGCTTACGGTCTTGTCGTCCAAGGCTCAGCCTGCTTGCTACTTCCCAGAGGTCTGGTGCTGAGGAGATTCGATCTTTCCTCCCTGAAGCTGTCTTTTTCCCAGATTCATGTGAAAATGTAGGCCCCCTTCCTCTCCTCTCCGCGGCACTGCGTCTGCCATATGCTTCCAGCCTCTTCTGTGCAGCAGTGAAGGGGTGGGCTGGGGTTATTTCCTGCAATATGTCCCCTTTTACTTTATAGGAGATGGTCTTCTACTAGCCCAGCTCACAGCCCCGGGTGCCTCAGTTCCCTCTCATGCAGGGTTAAGTCAAGGCCTCTCGCTCCGTGCGGGGCCCACAGCAAGGCCTATCCTCCAACTGGGTGGGGCCCCAAGGATGGCACAGAAGGGAGGAGAAGAGGCTTTAGGGGGCCCGCAGCCACCAATCCGTCCGGGAGGCGTGTGGCAGGCAGGCAGTCAGTCCAGCTGTAGACAGGCCTCCTTTTATTCCTGTTCCCTTCCCGTCATCTTGCAGAGGCAAATAATGGCGTCTCAACGGGGGAAGAGGGCTGAGCCAAGGGCAGTCGTGGGCCGTACTCACCAGGGAGGAACCTCAGCCCGATCCATAGGCCTGGCGCTGTGGGTGAAGGGGAAGGTGGGTGGTGTGGGAGAAGAAGCCCCCCACCCACCCTCCCCAGAATCCTCGGTCTGGAGGCCCCTGCAGGGCACCAGAATCCAGGTGCTTCCCTCCGTGTCAGCCTCTCGTTGCGGAGCCCCTCTGTGTGTCAGGCAGCAATCTGCGTGTGCAGGCCACCATATTGGAGCAGCCACGTGTACTTCCAAAGGAGGCAATGTATGGGGTTGCCCTGCCTCCGAAGACAGAAATGGCACAAGAGGAGGGCAGGAGGCACTATGGGGCACAAATTAGGGCATAATCGGGGTACTTATGGCTGTCAGTGAAGACATAGGGGTCTGGGAGCTCTCTTAGCGTGTGACCGCCATCTTAACTTCCTTGGCCACGCCCCTTTTGTGGGTGTTCTTCGTTTTGAGGTTAGAGTTCTTACTTATGACTGAGTTGCTAGCCCAGCACATACAGAATTATTTGAAGATTGTTGGACTGGTGTTGGAAGAGAGTTTATTGTTGAACTATTGATTATTCTTATATATTACTGTTGTCTTTAGCTATTCTGAGAGGTTTGATTAAGGGTCATCTCTTCAGAGAATTTTCTGTATTAGGAAAATAAGTGAAGAAAAGTCTAATATGGGTGATGAGACTGTTGGAAGAGAGGATGAAGATGGTTTTGGAGAAAACGTCTACTGAATTGGGCACAAGGCTGGAAAAGAAGCTAAAAGCTATGATGGAAATAATGAGACTGGTTTGGAAGAAGAAAAATGTTGGTCAGCAGGTGAGACTTCCCATTTTAAAAAAGAGGAATGGTGATTAGAAAGAGAAAGCACCTTTACTCAGGCAAAAAGAAGGAAGTCCTCAGTGACGGATCATGGTGGCTGTGGCATGGAGGTGTCAAGGACACATAGTGGGCAATACAAAGGCCCAGAGAGAGAATCTAAAAATATTATAACAGGCCATAGGCATTCTACGGTGCTATGTGGTGAGCCTTCAGGTAGCTCCAAAGTTGAGGTAAGTTGCTTGTCGAGTCTGGGACTGATTAGTCAGAAGGTGCAGAAGTTATAAAGTCTAAATAGCCAAAGGAGACAGTGAAGGATACTGATATAGATTTATTAACAGATCCTTTGGGGGAATTCAATGTTTGATCCCTTTTTAATTAGACACCCACTTTAACCAGAGTGGATGCTTTTAGAGCATGTTGATGATTACGTACACTCCTGGCTCAGGAAGTAAATTCCTAAGGAGGTCAGGGTCAGACTGAGGTCCAAGTGTTCAAGACCTTCATTGGAGTACAAGGTTATGATGACCCCTCAGCTAGATCCTAAACATCTGGCTTTTATTGGAAAAGGAGGCTGTGATCCCCTTAAAAGGTTAGTCAAAGGATTGGGTATGTGTCAGGATTGCCTTTTGGATGTAGTTGGACCATTAGCAAAATATTCAGTATGGTGGAGGAGGGTTATGTGAACAAGGGAAGTTTGGATATTGATGAGCATCGTCCACAAAGCAGCAGAGGTAAATCCAGCTAAATACACACTTATGAAAAAAGAGAAGTATTTTATTTTCTGCTGCTACTAACACTAAGAATAATATGACATTCACATAAAAGTTGCACAGTCGTCACCCCTTCCCCTTTGAGGTTGGAACTCTAGTGTTTCTATGGCGAATCCCTGTCCTACTCTCGCCTCACATTAGGAGTAGATGTTATTCTCCATTCTGGTGTCCGATTCCTCTCCGGTGGGGTAAGGGAGCATGTGGCTGCAACAACCCTGTTGTAGGTCCCTCGCCAGGGTGATGGTGCGCTGGTGCTTCCACTTTGCCTCACTTCTCCGCCGGGAGGTGGCAGATCAGGTCGCAGTTCTTGACTCCCGGTGACCCCGTTGGATATACGAGGTGACTGTATCTCACAGCACACAGACTCCTGCCCAATTGTCACAGTGAAATCTTTCATGCTAGCCATTCCTGGCATACGGGTTGCTGTCCACTACCACACAACGCTACGGTCCATACTGCAAGGCAGTCTTTTTCACGCAAGCCCCTGCTGGTATGTGGCGTTGCCAACACGCCACTGACACGACTCCTGCCTGATAGGCACAACCCAGCTCACTTCACTGCGGTCATTTCCTTGGTTGTTGACTGTCTTGAATACAGGCAATGGCCTAATCAGTGCAGCAGCCAGTTCGCATTGTAGGGTTTTTTGCAGGGCTTTAAAATCGGGATGATGGTAACTCTTTGTTAAAGTGTTTTCTTGCAAAGGGTCTAAGAGTGTAGTGACAAGGATTTTGTCTGTGGCTGAATGGTTTGACGCTCTGATTTTGAGATGGATTATTGCCTGGTTCAAAGAATAGACTTATGGCTTGTCTTTTGAGTCTACAATCTCTGGGAACCATATGGTGCCTGACCATTGGTGTTGCTGTATGTTTGCGAAGAGTCCATAGGAAGTGAAGAATGGGCAAAGGCAGAGAAAAATAACGGTGTGTAGAAAAACTCACTGAATATCTGCGAGGAGTTTGGCCTGATGGTATTTTGCAAGATGATACATTGAAAAGGAATTGGCATGTGAGAGGTAATCTGTGTTGTTGTTGACATTAAATTGTGTAGGGGTAATTTCTCCAAATGAGGTTAGGGAAAAATTGAGCGTCCTGGCTCATTCATAAAAGTCATTTTGATAAAGGGAGTGACAAAGGTAAGGGTCAGGGAGACACTATTTGGAAACAAATAATGGATCGTCAGGTGCAGAAGGCTATGAATTATTGTGTGCAATGTGCAGTCAGTGACAAGACTAGGGTAACTTGGAAAGGTCATGGTGGTTGTGCCTGAAAATCCCTGGGTTTAATTGGGTTTAGATTTCTTAGGTCATCTTGAGATGTGGTGCTTAGTGAGAGGTATGTTCTCACACTCCTGGACTAAGCATCCAAATGGGTCTGTTTCAAGTATGTTATGTCTATAAAAACTAAGAGTACTAACTGTGTAGTTTCGGATAGTTAAGTCGTCACATGAAGAGGTGCCTGATGAGTTTATCACAAATAGTGGTGTGCAGCTAATTTCTGTTTGAAATGTGTAGATTTCTAAAGCCTCTTGGTACTTAGCATATTCAAGCATCATTGTGTTCTCCCCAAAAGGACGGATTTGTGGATGGGGATATAGGTTTGTGAATGATGATGTTAAGATGGCCATTGCTGATGAGAGTAGTGTGTTGGGAGGTTTTGAGACAAAGAATTGTGGCCCACAGGACGTTTCCAAAGAATGTTACAAGGAAGACTCAATTTCACTGGCTTGGGGGAATGACAGTCCAACCAAGTTAGCTCAATTTGGACGAGTGCTAGAACGAATTTGAAAAGGTTTGTCTCTTACGTTAAGGTCAGAGAATGTGTAAATGCCATCAGAACCACAAAGGAGATCTGATGAGAGTAAATTGTGGGAAGCAATCTGTTTAGATAGCTGCAGAGGTTAGTCAGGAAACCTCATTGTGTGGCTAAGAGTTTTTAACTTTTTCTTCTGCCCTTGAATGTGGTGGATAATCATGAGAGAAAGGAAGCGCATGATAGTTGTAGAAAATGGTGTGAAAACATGATATCCTTGACACGAATTTTCTAGTACTATGTAGAGGCATGATTACATTTGTGTTAAGAAAATGTATATGGGCCTTAATTTTTTCAAGATTATTAGAATATTTTATCAACCTAAGTGTATGCAAATTTTGCTTTTTTTTTTTTTTAAATAGCTTTGCTCATTTTCCCAATTGTGGGGGAGGATGTGTTTTAGTCAGTGCTTTGTCATACAGTTTCTACACAATGTTCATATTATACATTCTCCTAAAGAACTCTTCATGTCTCATTGCTGAACGTGTTTAGAGAAGCTGGATGTTATGTGGCAGTTTCTTCCTGGTGTCACATTGATGGGTACCTTTTTGAGGGTGTCTTTTGTCTGCAGAAAAGACTATGGGGGTCATTCTGACCCTGGCGGTACAAGACCGCCAGGGCCACGGATGACTGAAGCACCGCCAACAGGCTGGCGGTGCTTCATTGCCCATTCCGACCGCGGCTGTAAAGCCGTGGTCGGAAAACCGGGTCCGGCGGTTTCCCGCCGGATTTCCCCCGGTTGGGCGAATCCTCCATGGCGGCGCTGCAAGCAGCGCCGCCATGGGGATTCTTACCCCCTTCCCGCCAGCCTGTTTCTGGCGGTTTGTACTGCCAGGAACAGGCTGGTGGGAACGGGTGTCCTGGGGGCCCCTGCACTGCCCATGCCACTGGCATGGGCAGTGCAGGGGCCCCCTAACAGGGCCCCAGCCTGCTTTTCACTGTCTGCCTAGCAGACAGTGAAAAGCGCAACGGGTGCAACTGCACCCGTCGCACACCTGCAACACCGCCGGCTCCATTCGGAGCCGGCTTCTGTGTTGCAGGCCCCTTTCCCGCTGGGCCGGCGGGCGCTACCTTAGGTAGCGCCCGCCGGCCCAGCGGGAAAGGTAGAATGGCCCCAGCAGTCTTTTGACCGCGGGGTGGCCGAATGGCGGTTCCCTCCAGACGGGCGGCGACCGCCGCCCGCCGGGGTCAGAATGACCCCCTATATATTTCATTCATAAATGAGTGATCAGAATCTTTTGTAGCAGCTCACAAATTATGTTTATAGCTTTCTTGATCTCTCTACGACACACGAGTGGAATTAATGGCATAATTATGAATCGTTATTTTTCTCTTTGATGCTAATGTTCGCATCTGTGCCTGATAGTGTTGACACTGTTGACAAAGTCCAGTTTCACTATATTCAGTGTATCATGATGAAAACTGATGATCCAGGCATAAATTAATACAGCCTAGTGTTCATCACCAAACATGAATGTTCGTCAGATAATTTTCTTAAATCCGTGAATGATACCGAATTATCTAATACAGTGGTTCCCAACCTGTAGTCTGAACTAAGTAGAGAAATGATACTCTGACTTCACCCGCGATTATTTTCTCAACAGTGTTATTCTCCTACCTATCCCTCTGGTAGTTAGTCAAGATTAATATAAAACTACATTATTTGGTAATTCACGGGGCCTTCATTCAGGAGGGCATCCTGGGTGTCAACGTGATATTGGTAGTCTCTTAATTACTGCTGGATGTGTATGGGTTAATTACGTAAGTATACAGCTACATTCATTTCGACTCTCTAACTTTATTTAAGTGTTGATTGGTGTTTTAGTTGTGAATGCATGCAATTTCGGGTGAGGAAGACAGTCAATAAACAGATGAAGGTTCACATAACAAGCATTTGTTTGGGTGTGATAGCATTCATATCGCACACATTCACTCTCACTTTCTTGTTCTCTCTCTCTGATTTCCCCACGAAACAAAAAACAGTTCCACTCAGCAAAAAAAAAAACTCTCTTGGAGCCTCACCTTTCAAGTGGTTTGCTGTGGTGTCCATTAACAGTTACATCATGGAGTGCCAAATGCTCAATTGTATTGGAGAACTGCAATGTCTAGAGTCATCCACAGGGATATCAGTCGCAATGTAATAATGGTTTGCTGCCCTTCTTCTGGTTGCAAACCCTTTAAAGGTTACCAGCCTCCAAGTTGGTAACAGATTTGCAAAAGGAAAGGGGGAGGGGGGTTGCTGGATTCTTTTTTTTTGTGAGTGTTGAAAACATTTTCAGGAAGCCCTACTTCCACCTCTCAAAGAAACCGAACAAGGAATACTCTTTTTTTTTTTTGTGTCAAATCAGCCCCTTTCCTTTCATGAAAATTGACTGCTTAAAAAAAGGTTTCTCTATTGAAAAGCATTCGCAGACTTGGTGGTCTACTCACCCTTGTAGTCGACCATCCGTGCTGTATTGACGTAGGTCTGAGTTCAACTTCCTCATATTCCGAATTTTGGGGGCGACCTTGTACCTAGGTGGATTTACAAATTGCACACTGGAAATTGCAACCAATAAGAAATACATCTGGACCTTGGTTTCTCAAATTTCGAAAGATTCTCAAGGAACAGTGAGGAAATTGCAATGGCCCACTGCCCCACACTCTGACTATTGAGGAAATTCTCAAAGATATCAATGGAACGGGCTCCGTCTTCCATGCTTGCTAATCTGTACCTATGCTATCTTAGTCGTGGGCACTGTGCCTGAGCCTTGGTGTTGATTTTGTGGCACTCCATCAGTGCTAACTGCAGCGGGAGCAGGTTGAAGCAGAAGCAGTTATTGTGAAGTTAGGGTGGTGGAAAATAAGCATTGGGGTAGGTTGTCACGTGAGTTAGGCGGGAGAGCAGAGTTAAGGATTGGATGGGTTACAGGAGGATCAGTGTTGGGGTGACTGAGAGAATAATATTGTAGAGGGGCTCATTTGGTTCTCGTAGTTCACTATCTGTAGATTGCCACGATCGCAATGCCAAGATTTCTACTCTGCTCCTCCCACTACCATTGGATAAGGTCTTTTTATGTTTGGTTCTGTTGAAATAGAGCCTCTTAAGGCAATGCCATACTGTATCTCGTGTGCTTGTGTAGATCCAGGCATACACATCAACTGAGCACAAACACATAACGTTTTCTGTCACAAAAGTGACTGGATAGCTCTATTTTCAGAAGCAACGTTATGAAAGGTTCAAAAGCTATCATTTTGAGAATTGTTAGATTTGATTTGTACCATATAAAAAGTCCTAGTTCTACATTTTCCAGAAAACAGCAATTTGAGTTATAAAAGAAAGAAAGTATTCATAGAGAAAAACACAATAAAAAGGCTGACGATAAGGTAGTTAAAATCTTCAGCACCCCATGTATCAGTACTTAAAAATGTGTGTTTATTGCCTATTCATATTTTTTAGTGAATTTGTCTGACGCGCCCGGTATGTTTATACACGTTCCATCGAGGCACCAATGATAATAGTACAGCTTAGAAATGCAGGGTTGTTGCTGAAAAGATACAGCTCATTTTGTGAAAACACATTTCCTTCACATCTTTACAGTAAAGAAAATAGGGCTGATAAGGTGTCCATTATGGTGCTCAACTATGCATGCGGAAACCAGCTACAGGAAAGATGAGCGTAAATGCTTTTAGATTAAACCTATTTTCATGTCCAAAGTGCAGCTGATGCAAACACCGCTATGTCTCATATTACCTCTGGGTAATTCAGAAAAGAAAGCCGTGAAAATGGGATTTTGTCTGCTCATTCCCAGAAGAAAATATGCCCAGATTGGTTTGTAATAGATTTGTCTCCCTTACTCTGCTACGTCGGTAGGTTATTAACCGGTAGCTTTGTGAAGCCTGCTGTGTGTGTGTTTTTTTTTTTTAATGGAGATCAGTTCATTAGAGCTCTAATCATAACTTGGGTAACTCCTAGAGCCCCAGCTTTTCTGTTGTGAAATGAATATGCTGCTGCAGTGCACGGGAACAAAAACCCTCGCCTCCCCTGCACCGACAGCGAGCTTTCACAGCGGGAGACATTAATATTTCAGCAGTTGCATTGGATGCTGCTGAACAATAGATAAAACGTAATAATTTTTCTTTTGCCAGTGATGTCATCTTATCTTGGGTTCATTTGCGTTTTGTAGCCGAGTAAATTTTGTCATAAATCATTCATGATTACATGACAGAAGTAATACATTACCTGGTTGCCTTTTCTGCAAGTAACACCAGTAATTCAAAACGATAGACCATGCAAATGTATTTTGAACTTCCTGTTGCTTTGTCACCTGTGTAGCATCTGGCGATTCCTACCTTGCCTTGCTAAAAACGAGATCACACTATCTTTTCCTCCCTGATTGTGTGCTAATTGTGATCATCTGCTTCCTTCCTTTTTCTCTTCTCTTTCATCTGCGCTGGACAGATGTCCTCTTCCGATGCTGTTCAGCCTTTGACTTCCTCTCCCTCTCTGCAAGCTGCTTCTGAGAAGAACAACTTGGAGGTATCGTGCCGTTTCCTGGGTGAAATCTTTTAGAAGGCAGTATGTTTTAAGTTGGCACACAGATGCTTTGAAAATGTGGTTTCATTTATTGTGTGGGAACATTTCTCTGGGCTTCAAGGAGCATTTGTTTCCTGTGTCTGATGCCTGTTGCTGTGGTAGTGCAAGTTCTCCAGGCCCATCCATCATGATGTGAAGCAAGAGAAGGATTTACTCCATTGTGCAACAAGGATTGGCATTGTTGGCTGCCAGCCTTTTTGCTTTGTCAGTACTTATTTTGTTTCATCATTGCTATCGTATTTCTTTATTGTTGGGGGAGCAGCTGGGCCTTCGGCAGTATACACAAAAAATACCCAAAGCCAAAAAGTGTTTTGTCTCAAAAATGATACAGCTATTTTAGCCTCTTACATATAGGGAATTACTTTATGTGTAGATGTGCTTCTTGTATAACAGCAGGATGCCTTCACTCACAATGATGTTAGTCCAGTAGCAGCTCATGGCGCGTGACGGGGTCGCGTTGGGCGGAGGGGGGAGAAATCAGTGAAACTTACCTGAATGTGCCTCCATCGCCGCCACCATCTCACGCAGCTCCTGTTTCCTTTGCCACAGGCTCCCTGCCAGCCCTGTGGCCAATCTGAACGCTGCTGTCATGCTGCTGGCATGACATGCTGCTGGTCTGAGCCCCAGCCAGGGCTCTCCTAGGCAGTCTGGGAGAGTCTGCCTGCTCTCTCCAACCCGGCGACAGAGCTTAGTGCGTGTGTATGTTTGTCCAGCCTGAGACGGGTGGCCAAACATACATGCGTACTGAGGGGGAGTGCTGAGCACTCCCTTCTGTGCTTGTCACGGCCTGTGACCCCGCCCCTTCTACAATACAGTGGTAATAAACACAGTTTATTATCATTGTATTGTAGACGTTTGGCAGCTGCTGTTGCTGGCGGGAGTGGTGGGGGAGTGACTCCTTTCCGCCCAAACAGAGGAGCCGCCCATGAGTTAGTCAGTGTCTCAAGTGGGATAACCATTTGTCCGATGCTCTAGTGGACAGAAGGAAAATGGGAATGACTCAACAACAGACCAATAATGAGACTACCATAACAAGAGGAGCCCCTGTCAAATTGTTTAATTTATTTTTATTTATTTTTAAATTAAAAAAAAAAAAAAAACAGGACTGTAACTCCGCAAACAGGTTTTAGTATCGCCAACTGCATATTGGGGGCTACCTTTCGGTGTTTTACCCCAAAAATATTTTCATTAGAAACACACTGATGAAAGTATACAAAGACTACATTAATATAAGTGTACATTTTCTAATCAAGGTCACTGTTGTAAATACGCAATAAATGTTGATAATGAAATGCACTTTTTTATATGTGGATAGTATTATATAGAAAAGTCTACTGAGTGGGCATCAATGATCCAAATTAGAGATTGTGCCCAATAGGACATATAAGCACTATTGTTGAACCAGTGTAAGGTTGAAAGTTTTTGCTCTTTAGGTATCTGTTTTGTTTGTGAAATTGTATAGACCAGGTTCTATTAGTGTTTTTTGAGACTCTCGCGTATTTTTTTCTATTCAATGTCAGACCGATACATGAAGAGGGCTGGCTGTAGGTCCATACATCGTTTAGTAAGATCAAAAGGTCCTGTTAAACTCCAGACCTAAAAATTATTAACTTTAATGTAATGGTGACCCTGTTTCTTGTATTTACTTATTTTATTTAGGGAAGTTAATACTCTCACAAGTATAACTGTGGCAAATCATGCCACCCATAATGAACCAGTCTGGCATAGCAAATTAATTGTGTCCCGTAAACATAAGATGTGACTCTTGAGCAAAGCTAGAAAAAAGAACATCCTCTTCTGGTGCAAGTCAAGTAAGAAATAAGAGGCAGGTCAGAGGAAAAAGGATAAATGGGACTAACGATATACTGAAGAAAATGAAGCCAAATTGAATTCTTTGCTATTTCTACACCCCTGGGGTAGTAAGTATCATGCTAACTGGTTGATCAGTTGGCCTAACTCCAATGTTTGGCATTTTCCAAGGCCCTCCTGATGTCATTCATCATCACCAGAAACAACTCATTAATTTATTGATGACTTGCACCAGGAGGCCACTTACCACTCTCACTTTTGCTGGGCGTCAGGAGGATGTCGCTAACGCCAGTGCCAGTAATTCTTTCTTAATGAGCTTCAACCTGTTTCCTTTGTTGAGACAGTCTTCTGGAGCCAGGGGGACATACCTAACCTCTCCAATGTCACCTCGTGTCCCACAGTGGATGCTTTTTACGTGGTATCCCTTTCCATTGCACACACAGCTCAGGACTGCAGTCACTATCAAAACTGCATTTTCTTATTGCACCGCCCATTGGCAGCCTATACTCTGCAAACTGATTTGCTGTGCTGAATCAGAAAGTAAAATGTATTGATTTAGAAACTTTGCAAAGGTGTCAGGAAACATCTAATCCACATTAAACGTTAGTACACATTCGCAGAGCTCGCCACTCCTAAATGTTTCATGGCTTCCATACATCAGGGAGGCTAGCCCTCTTCCTCAGAATTCATAATTAGAGGCATCCTCCTGTCACATATGACACTGTTGACTTGACAGCCTTGATCTTGGAGGATAAGTCTTGCAATTTTGTCTGCTCTTATGAAACATCCGCATATGGTCGCAGATGTCTTGACAGCAGATATTCCCTTCCTTTTACTTTTACTTGTGGTGTATTGGAAAGTTCCACTTGGTTTTGGCCTGATTTGGTGAAGACTAATGTTCCGTGTCTCTTGTGTTTCTTAAGGCAGATGGTATTGCGGCAAAAAGTACTTTTCTCCCTCTTATTTATGCCTTCGATCTCCCAAGACATGCCAACTCTGTGTATATTGGTGCAAGTCACTATACATTGTCTGCACCTTAAGGGGCCTCAGTGGCTTGGTAGTCCTCCACAATCTCAGGCATACTCTTGGGTGTGAAGAGCAAAGATTCCCATCAGACAATCCTAAAGTTGTGCTATCTTTGTAGACCTTCTTCACCTGTCTAGCCCTCATGACTCAACCTGTCTGAGGCTCCCTTGCCAGAGAGTCCCAAAACCTACGGGGTGCATAGCTCACAGCCAGATCTGCGTTCTTTAGGCACCAGCCTCTATCCTCTGAGATGTCAGGTTTTGGGATTATAATTCCCATCTCTGCTCCACATACATTCACTTTGGTGAAGCGGTCACCGACAATCAGCATGAAGAAGACTGGCACCATGTTATAATCTGTCACTTTGCAGTGGGATGTTGTGCCTCTAGCTCACCATGGCAGCTTGAGGCCCTGAATAGGCTTACCTAGTTAGAAGGAAGAGCATAATCCCATTATGCCCCTCATGAAAATGGTGCAGTGACTGCTCGGCGAGAAATATTTGATGGACCTACTTCTAGCCAGACGATATTGCAAGCTAGCCCCAGAGCAGTAGCTTACCATTTTACCCCAATTTTTTTTTTCACATGTTCACAATTGTCACAATTAGTTCTACATATCGTGGCCACTAGACTTTGGTATTTCTGCATTACCCAGCCCATCTATTAATTTCCTCCCCTGTTTGTTTTCCTTATTATTTAACCAACTTTTTTGCTTTTTAACATTCAGGATTACACTAGTACTGCATATTTGGTTACAGAAGATATTGGATTTGACAAGGGCTCGGTCACAACAGTTTTTCAGAAACGTTTATGGTGGCAAGATGCACATTAAGTGTCTGTCCGTAACGTGCTGTAATTACTGTTTATCTGCTAATGACTTCATTATGAGCGGTCTGGAATTTAGGGGTAATAATACCACAACTTTTGTTACCGGTATAAGGTGTATCAGTAGCACTGGGTCCTAATATTAGCTGGGAATCACAGGTTGATCCGTTACGTTATCCTATGTAATGGAAGGTAACATGCAGTACTGGTGTTCCCATAATGACATCTGTTTATAAGCAAAAGATGTAATCATTGCTATTGATGACAGGATGACCTAGAGCAGTGGTTCCGAGTGGGTCCGCGACTGCTTAGAAAATTAAATGATATAAACAGATTAGGTCTCTTGCTATCAGTAATGACTCGATGGGGGGTACCCGGATTCCAATAAAGTTTCAGTGGGGGTCCCCGGCTCCAGTAATGATAAAGTGGGGGTCCACAGAAGTCAAAAGGTTGGGAACCACTGACCTAGAGGATTTGCCCTCTGTATATCATGCAGGATTCATGCACCTTGAAACAACAGATGCGGTAATATCACACAATCCGTAATTCTGTTAAGATATTTTTATCTCTGTGTTATTAATAGGTCACTCATAATGAGGGCCTGAGGATTTTGGGCCTTATTTATAGATCGGCGAATGGGATGGTCTGTCACAAACGTGGTGGATATTCCGAGGTCATACAAGTGCATTGTTGCCTAGGGCACTTGTAATTTGGCGTACGGGCTATCTGCCACATTTTCATGGGGTGTCCCAAATATAAGGACCTTAGCTATTTTTAAGGATCTATTGTTACTGTCTATAAGGAGGAGATTTTGGACCAGAGAAGTTTAGCTTTAATGACAATGGAACAATTCTACCCACCAGATATGTAAGTAGCTGAAAATCCCACTATTAAGAAACTGGATTGTTTGCTATAGTGTAGGACATTGCACAACCTACCTGAGAAAGCATGCCTTAACTTAACTCGTAGGACAGCCAAAGAGATCATTTTCTTGCCAGAGTAACTGTAGGACTGAAAACTGTGTCTTAGGGTAGGTCTAGCTGACGTCTGTCTCTCTCTCTATGGAATATTGCCATCCATTGGAGTCATGGAATTGTGGGTTTTTGGAGTCTCAAGCCCTTGGCACACAGTCCACAGTGCACTGCCCTTTAGTTGAATGAGAGCAAAGAACTTGCCAACTCAGTTCTAAGTGTGTGTTAATGGAATCATCAGAATAGCTCCTCAAATCCCTGAACAACTGTCTCTTCACATTTTGTCTAAAGCACAGCACAAGCTAAAATTTGGAGCCAGCTGTTTTTGTTGCTAGGAATATTGTTGTTCCAAATGCTTCATTTAACACCCAAGCTGTATCAAAACAAAGTCTGAAAATTTTAAAAATAAATAAATAAAAACAAAAATGTGACACAAGCAATAAATTGCACATGAGGAGCAATCTATTTAGTCAGATATCCTCCACAGCTATCTGACTTCGAGGGTCTTATTGTGCACACACAAATAATTGGCCAGGCACGTACGCTTATTTGGCTTCTTGTTGCATGTTCTCCTCATAAAACTTTAATAACCTTCAAGCTCTCCACCTTGGTCACTGCCAATCCGAGATCATTGGGCACTTTTTGGACCTTTGTTGAATGCTTTGGTAACTTTTGACACTAGGTGACATAATCAGGTTTAACTGCTGATCCTTGTCTTGCCAAAATGGCATTTTACATATAGGAATATATATATATATTTTTTCAGTACCATATTAATGTTCAAACCTGAGAACAATCAGCCAACAGATAGCAGGCACAGCAAACCTTATGGCAAAGGCAAAGAAACAAGTTACAACACCCCCTAGTGCACACCTCTCTCCACGGGGTAGTCACAAGTGCCTGCCTTGTGACATGATTTTAACTGTCCTGCCTCGGAATTGGTACCTAGCATTATAGGTGGGACAGTGTCATTAAGAAATAGCAATCTCAAGTATTTAGAGCATGTCAGTTCTCGGAATTCCTTGGACAATAGGGTTATATATGGTCACCATAGGTCTCTGTAAGAGTCCCCATGGCAAGTCATTACTAGGGATAACCTTTCCATACCCTGACTATGCCACAGTAAATGCAGCCAGCCCACATGTGTAGGGACTGTGGCAATACCTCAGTGTGCAAGGATGATTTGGTGGGCTGCTCCTTAGTGCTAAGCCGATGTGCTGACCTCTGCAGGATTTGAGCAGGTATGAGAGTGTGTTGGGCAACCCCAAGATTGTATAGTCAGGAAATCTAGGCAGTTGTCTCAAAGTGCACAAAGGTCATTAAGGGCCTGTTCCGAGAACTGCATGATTTTATGGCAGTCCCATAATATGTGAAGCAATGTGCCAGTGGACCCGTATTGTCGCTAACAGTCTGTGATATACGTAGGGTAACGCTTCTGTTGTTGTCTCAATATTTGAGGAATTGTGCGCGATGTGAGGAGCACTGTAATGTACCTCACCTCACTCCTTGGGTGTTAGGTATCTGCCCTGCTTGAGTTCCCAGTGTTTCTGCCCTGGGGTTTTGGCAATGGGGAGGCAGGGAATAAGATGCTATAGAGTTCTCCGATGATATGCTTGTCTGTGATTTTTGTGAGTAGCCACTTCTCAAAAGTTGTTAGGGGTCTTTGTGTTCCGGCCCGCATACTAGGTTAAGAAAGCCGGCGTCAGACCAATATGCGGCGGAGCCATTCCGTCTCTGGAAGCGCAAAGTCCTCACATAGCTCTACAAAGGGGAGAATGCCATCTACCCTAGAAATGTGGCCTATAGATCAGCAGCCACTTGATTGCCAATATTAGAACGTGGTATGATCAAGTCATAATGTGAAGTTCGTTTTACCTATTTAGGGTCTCAGGGAAGAGTGAAATGAGGTCCAGCCTTTGCATACTGCCACACTATCCCATGCGTTCAGCACTGACTTGGTGACCAGGGAAGAGTAGAGGCCCCAACCCGAGCAAGTTGTGATCTCTTCTGGAATGGAACCTTTAACAAGTGTGTGCCTGCGACCGCTCCGATTCAACTCTGGGCTATTCTGCTGCATACCGGCTTGGTAATAAGCTAACAGGTTTGGGATACCGAGTCCCCCCCTTCCGTAGTAGGCCGATAGTTTTGCTCATGATTCATTTGTGTGCGTCTGCCCATATGAAGAATTGCTCTACCTATTGTAAAGCTTTGATCATTCCGGCCGGAGGTTAGATCAGAAGTGTTTGCAATAGAAAGAATTTGGGGGAGAGTAGTCATTTTGAGCGCTGCAACCCGGCCAAACGACGAGAGATAGAATAACCGCCATTGAGCAAGGTCATGAGTGATCTGTTGAAGTAGGTTTCAATAGTTTAGTGTTGCAGTTAAACACCAGGTAGGGGCTGGAGGTCGAAGACCACTGTTTTGGGAAGGAATGGGAGAGTTGGGCTTCTGTATGGGATGGGACTGAAAGGCTGAGGGCTTGAGATTTGTGGATGTTGATCCGGAAGCCAGCCGCCTCCCCGAATATTCCTGCCTCATCCAGGAATGCTGGAAGAGCCACCAGAGGGACATCTAAGGCCACAATAATGTCATCCACATACAGGCAGATGGTGTGGTCCTCCTTGCCGAAGCGACCCCAGTGATGTTTGGGTGATCACGCACTCTTTCGGCAAAGGGCTTCTTGTATATCGCAATCAACAGGGATGACAGTAGATGCCCCTGCTGCGTCGCCACACAAATGGGAAGGAGGTTGATGTGTGACTGTTCACTCTGACCGCCGCTCTCGGGTGGGCATAGTTGCTCAATATCCAGTTGCATAACCTTGATCCAAAACCAGAGGGGGCAAGTGTCGTCACCAGGTAGGGCCAGTGGTCACATCTATGGCTAGTAGCAGAATTTCCTGTTTGGTGGGCCTAGTCTTGTCAGTTATATGGAGGATTTTCTTGGTACTGTTGCTGCATTGCCGCTATCAGGCCAGGCATAAGCGAGTTCATACGCGCTGCCAAGGAAAAGAGCTTGGCATCGATGTAAAGGAGGGAAATGGGTCAGTAGGAATAATGGGAATAATGACTATGGATGCTTCCATCATAGATGGGGTCATAGTAAGAGGAACAGTGATTGAGTTGAATAGCTGGGTCAGTATTGGGGCCAGCGTGTTGCAGGAGATCTTGTGGAACAGCACTGGAATGCGGTCCGGTCCTGGTGACTTGAGGGGTTTCTGTTGGACTGTGACTGATACCACTTCCTCTATGTGGATTAGGTGGTCTAGCTCGTCTTCTTGTGCGGCTGTGAGCTGTTGTGGGGTGTGTGTGCTGTGAAGGTATCTGTGGGTAGGGACTGGACTGGGTAGAGGTTCCCATAGAAGTCCTAGAATTGGGAGACAATGAGTTTGTCGCTCTCGACCTCTAAAACGTCTTTCACCAGTGCCTTGACTCTCAGGTACTGTCACTGAGCATGTAACCTGTTAGCCAAGAGCCGCCCACATCTATCCTCCCCCGCCCCCCCACGTAAAAGGAGTGCTTAAAGAGGGGAATGGCGTATTCCGCTTCATCAAGGTCCAAACCCACAAGTTGTTTTCTAGCTACCTCTAATTGTTGCCACACCATGGAGGCGCCCATGTGGTGGTGTATACACTCTAGTTCTTTGACTTGCTGTTGTAGTTGCTGCAGCTTGTCTCTGAGTAATTTATTGTCCGCTGTGGAGATCGTGAGGCATTCTCCCCCAATCACCACCATTAGGGCGTCCCAAAAGAGCAAGATGGAGGTGTATGTTGTGGTGTTTACTGTCAGGTAATTATGAATGGCTTGCTCGATTTGCTTGGTCACCTCGGGTCTATGGAGGAGGGTCTCCCACAGGACCCAGGGCTGGTGCGTACGAGTCCTAGGAGGGAGTGCTAAGTTTACCAACACTGCTGCATTATCTGATAGAGAGCGCGGCTCTATGTCAGTCGTGGTGATCAAAGCCAGCAAGTCCGTAGTCCCCAGGATATGGTCAAGGAGGGCGTAAGATTGGTGTGTGTGAGAGTAAAATGTGTAGTCTCGGGACTGCAGATGACAATCTCTCCCTAGGTCTTGCAACCCAATTTCCTGCATCCATGAAACTCGTTAATGAAAAACCTCCACTCGTGGCGAGATGCAGAGTGATCCTTGTCATTATAGAATACAAGATTAAGAACTCCCCACCCCCCAAGCAAACCAGCTTTTCCCTAGAGGTCATGGTTTCTGCTACCACTCTGCGGATGAAGTGTTCTTGGCCCTTAATAGGGGCATAGAGGGAGCCAAGCACAAAGGTATACTCCCAGACTTTCACTTGGTAGTCTAACAGCCGGCCCCTGATTTCGACAATATTGTTCTCCACTTTCCCTGTAAAGGATTTGAAACCAGAATGGCTATCCCTACAATCTTGCTGGCTGCCAAGGAGTGAAATTGCTGTGGGTTGTCCCGGGACTTAAGACGGTGCCAGTCCCTTGATATCAGATGTGTCTCCTGGGGGAGGCAGATATCTGCCCTTGTTTGTTCTAGCTGTGATAGAATGGCCCATCTCTTTAGTGGGTTATTGAGACCCTTCATATTGAGTGTAATAACCTGTAATGTATTGTGTGTTGAAGTGTGGCCATGTGATCGCTCTGGTGGTCGCTGCACTTGCAGTCTCCCTGGGTTTCCCTGTGTACTTTAGTAATGTAAAGCCCAGGCTTGTGCAACGGTTGCTCGGGAATGATGCCCTTTTAAAAATGTGAGTACCCCACCCTTAAACCCACCCCAGCTAACAAAAACAATAATACTGTCCCTGCATGGGTATGAGCTCGATCAGGAGCTATCATCATTCCAACGGTTCTTGGAGTTCAGAGGTCCGTGGACAGGTTCAATCTTCCATTCATCTCGCCCGCCCTCCTCGCGTGCCCTTGGAGCCCCCTAAACCATTAAAAGCACCCACAGTGCCCACCCCTGCCTTAGGTTGTCTCCATTTTAAGATTCAATGGATAATGTGTCCAGTACTGGTGGTTATTCTTGCATGATGGTTTCGGTGTCTGGCTGCAGACCCCTGATTAGGGTGAATTCCTCTGCCACCTGGAATGCTTGGAGTCCCTGCGGTCCGCTAGGCCGGGCTGGTCAGCTACATCAGCGCCTCTCTCAGTTCCCAACAGTTCACACACAGCAGTTAAAGAAACAATTACTGAAGCTTCCCCTCCTAGCGGAAGATATATGAAATGGGTCACCACAGAAGTAGGGGACACCCTTCTCTTGAAGGTGAGCAGTCACAGGGCAAAAGTCTTGTCTCTCTTGGAGTGTTTACGCCGAGAGGTCCTGATATAGCATACGGATGTGACCTCTCACTGCAGTGGATGAAGCTCTCATGCCTTGCGAAGTATCTATTCTTTCAAAGGTAAGTCATGGACACACACTGAGATAACAGCCGGGCGGGAGTTTGCCAAATGAGGGAGGCCCACCCTGTATGCTCTATCCGACTGAATGTCCAAAGACTCTAGGATCTGGGCAAAGAGGGCTTTCACATAGGACCCAGTGTTGTTCCCTTCTTCAGCAGTCATAACGCCGTTTATGCGAATATTGTTGCATGTTGACCTGTTTTCCAAGTCTTCTGCGTGTGCTTGGAGATCTTTTTGTTGGTCCTTGAGGCGGATGATCTCCTGTTGGAGTTGTTCAGTTTCTTCATATGTTAGTCGCATTGTCCTCTAGTGTGGAGACTCTATCTCTAATCTCAGCTAAGTCCCTGTGAACTGACTTTAAGTCTTGGGACACGTCTCTTTTGACTGCCTGGAGGTCATCTTTGATAGATGTGAAAAGAGCTTCTGGAATGAGTAGGTCACTGGGCCCTCCAGTTCGTCACTCTCTGGCTGCTGGTCTGGGAGTGCAGATCGCTGGTCACATGCCCTGCCGACTTCGTGAGCTTCTCCTTGAGGGAGCGGTCATAGTTGGCGCATGCTGTTGCCATGGCCGTCCCTCCAACCACAGGCAATGTCTCTAGTAAGGTCATGGAGCAGGTACAGGTCTGACCTTTTGCTTTTCAACATTCAAGATTAAACTAGTACTGTATCTGAGGTCACAGGTGATCCCCAAACGTGCGGGTTGGAGAGTAACCTCCCAAGGATGCTAGGTCTATCAAGTTCGAAGGTGTTCTGGTGCTCTCTATATAAGCCCCTTCAAGATGAGAGTGGGTAGGGTTCCTAAACTCGCAAAAACTGTGTGCCAAGGACCTTCTCAGTAATGCAGCCAACTCTAGCCCTCCACCTCCCACGACGACTTAGGGTAGCCCTCCACTGTGCCCTGGCTCATGTCTCGTGTAGCTCTGTTGTGCAGAGTTATCTTTGCGGCCGTGGGGTAGCAAGGTGTGCTAGGTTGAGCCCTCAGGTGGGGTTTGTATGAGGCTCTCACCGGGCCTGACATGGAAGCTGACAGAGTGCAGGGATCCTGAGATCAGGTGTCCAAAGTGTTTCCGTAGGGCTGCTGGATGGCAGAGGCTATACCGCGGCTCCTCTTCTCTCACTGACAATCGGCAATTCAAATGGTGCTGTTGAATCCCACAAGGGCCCCAACTCACAGGTAAAGTTTGTGTCCTTAAGGCCAGGCTCATTAAAACAAGGTGACATCTGAGCGTCTGCGGGGCCCCAGGATAGTGATTCCTGTGCTCGCCACCAGGAGGGCCAGGCCTATCACTGCGGGCTGCCTTGCAAGTGTCTTTCAGCCGGTCGTGCCCCCTGTACTGTCAGGATTTCAGGGCCGGTGAGGGGTGCTGTGCTCCGGGCCTGCCGTCATGTGCTGCTTACAGCCCCTGTGACAACAGTGGGTCGTGCTGGTGTTTCCTGGTACGTTGACGCCGACCAGGTGCTGATGCTGAGCACCCCTGTGCTCTGCTGAGTTGGGGTGACGCAGCGCAGTGTCTATGCGCCATTTGGGCAGTCGTGCGGTGTCGCACGAGGGAGACCGAGCAGTGACTTGTGCCGAAAGAGTAAGGCTGAGCAATCACAGCCCCCTACTCTCTCTGTTTTCTGTTGCTATCAGCAGTCTCAAATTTGTGGCACCCAATTCAGTCTCAGTGACTCCCCAGTGATGTCCCGGACCTGCCCCAGGCTAGGCTGGCAAGATAGCTGGTGTTAGGCTCACCACCACGGCCGCACAGAAGGTGAAGCTCAGAGCTGTGTAGAAGGGTGTTCCCAATGGCTGTGGGTCAACTCCAACTAGCAGCCTCCTTCTCAATTCATGTCATGTTCATTGTTGGGTGCATGCCATCTTTGCCCCCGTGTTGCAGCGTGGTCTCTGCATCCGAGCTGCCGCCTACTTCAGTATCAGTCTGGAATTGTTGCAGTATGTGTGCGCTAGTTACAGATGAGGCAGAGTGGGCTCATTGCAAGCCCCAGCAGGAGGATTAAGGGGGATCAGCAGACAGCGGGGACGGAGGGCAGGACAACACGTCCTAGCCATCCGCTATCTTGGCCATGCCCTTTGAGTACCATATCAATACCTATTTTGTTCTCCTCTTTCCAGCTAAAGCATTTTTTTATTTCAGACAAAATATGTACCTAATGTCCAACTTCTAAATGAATGGCCAGAACTCATCAACAGGAGAGCACGCTGGAAACTTTGTTCAAAATGGTTGATGACCTAGTTAAAGATAACACAGATTTTTAAACTCAAGAATGCTGACAGGGTCTTAGTAGCTCCAAACATAATGAAAGCCTTTCAGAGCTAGCTTCATGAAGGCCGAGAGGTGGTTACTTCCACTTTCAAACACTCATTACTTTCACCTTTTGGTTTTGAAGGGGAATGGAGAACTTACCACTTAGGCAATAAATTGGCATACTTCAGATGATCCTAGCTCCATCAAAGCCAGATAATCGCTCCCCCAAACCTCAATAAAAATAATCCTTGTTCCATTAAACTGTTAGATAGTTCATAGCTCTGACAGTCTGTTCTTCCACAAAACTTATGTAAATTGTCAGTGTTGTAAAACAGTTGAAGTAAGACATTATAAACAATAACTTCTCAATTAAATTACACATTAATATTAAACATGTCAAATATAGAATTCAAGAAAGTGTAAACATTTATATAAGAAAATCAGTTGGAGAGCGTATATGAGCCCCTTACAAGTAATAAGTCCAGAATCTTGTTTGTTCCAACAGACAAGTTCAGTAAATAAACCTGGGCCCAACCTCTGGTAGCTATGACAAAGAGCAGGCAGGTTTAGCTTACAGAAAAGTGTGTAAAGTGTTTAGCAATACTAAAGAAATAAAAAGTCAAAGCACAATTCAAATGTCCCACATCCAATTTTTAAAAATAAAGAAAAATATAATAGGAAAAAAGACACCAGAACAACTGAAATCCAGTTAGGTGACCCAGAAGATATATGAATGTTTAAAGTTTTAGAGCAAAAAGCACCAAGAAAATCAAACTGCCAGTCAGAACTTACTGTTTGTACCTTCTAGCGTAGTCTCTGAAATGGAAGTCAGAGTCCTCCAGAGAGGCAAGGTTGTCGGCTGTATGCCGCAAAGTCCTCTTATGGTCTGATGGCCATTGGAGTAGGTTATGCTGCAGCTATTGGTTTTTGTGAGAATAGCTCAGATGGGGAAAACTCAAATTTCACGACTACTGAAGTACTCCTGTTGAGCAGATAGTTTACCCACCTCTGCCCAGTTGGACTTTTTGTGGAGCCCAAAATCTTCTGTTAGGCAAGCCTAAAGCTTTTTCTAACCAAGTCCATTACAAATCAGACATCTTTGCTGTGACTTCCCCCTGATGCTCCAGAGGTCTTGAAAGTCCAAAGATCTTAGTCACAACTTTTCAGACTTTCAGTTGCAGCTTCTCTTGGTTGTTTTTAAGGCTTCCAGGATATCAGGGACACCAGGAAAAAAAGCTAAAAGCAGATTATGTCCCTTTAGCCACACAGGAGGTCAGCCAACTGCACTTTGGAGTCCACTCCTCAGTCCTGGTTACAAGTGGAACCAGGTTTAGTCCCTTATGTCCCCACATTGGTCACAGACTTCAGGTCAAGTCATCCTCTAGTTGTTCTGCAGATCCAGTTGTGTTGTTGTCAAAGCTAAATAGACACAGGTAAAGTCAAGTTTCAAAAGGAGCTGTATTCATGAATTCAATGGTCCACATGCTTAGAAATAACATGTCCAATTTGGAGAAGTTCCATCAGATCTTATATGCATGAAAACCACAAAGGTGTGAAAATACATTGTCCAGTCAGAATAACAGAAAGGTAATTTCTTCATCAGTACATGGCATGTTGTTGATCAGAAGATGCATGGTGTTGCACATATATTAGGCATCTAACCAATCACAGTAAAACAACGTTTTGTGATGGCAGCGTGATACAAGATGACCACAAGTGTGACCTTCACATTACTCAAATGGTTGGGCCTTTCCAAGGCGTAAACAAAGACAATTTCTTCACAACCCCTCTCCAGACCTATGTGGACATTCAGATGTCTGTATGATGCTAGGCAAATGAAGCAGTGCATGTCCGGTGAGGTGTCTCTTTAAAGCAAGCCTTGCATTATAAGCTATTAGTTTAATAAAGGTCATCTGACCTTTTGCATATGTTTTGCAAGCCTGTTCGTTATTGAATATCACAGGGTGAGGGCAGGCCTGGGAAAATACAAAATGAATTATTTAGCCAGTTTCCACATTCTGATAATATGTGGGTGAGGTGCAGCTTTTGTAGGATTCAGTAGCCGGTCGGTGGGAATAACTCTTAAACACTCCTTCACCAATGAGGAGAAGTTACCCGGGGCACCTATTCCCCCTTTTGAAGCACCTCCTGTTTACCCTACCACAGTCTACCCACAGTGCACTGTTCTGAGGCAATATCACTATAGCAGCGCCCTTCTGCATATTGATGTTGCTGGTGTGCTAGCCACTGGTGTGTTTAGGTAAACTAGCAGTCCCCTTTCGCTCAACTACTCCAAACTGGTGCTGGGACCAGGCTGCCTAAAAATTGTACACGAAACAAAGACTTCTCTTTCCCATGTCTACTTTTACTCTTGCTAATGAAAGGGCAGACCTCACTCTTGTTCCTTTCAAGGTATACTGAAGTTGCTAAGCCCTCCCCAGCTGGAGTCAGACACCTCACAGCCAGGTCTTCCTGACAAAAGGCCTAAGCCATTGTTTCTGCTCTGGAAGCAGTGTTCACACTTTATTAGAGGAAATACTGGCAGGCCCACCACTGGCAGGGCAATGATAATTAACCTGCTGGAGGTGCAGCGAGACAAAGTCCAACTTTGTAAAAATTACTTTCGCTTTCTATCTATTACAAATCTGGCCTCACCAGTGAATTGGATTTTTAATAAGCAAAAGCAAAATAAGTATTGTATGTAAACTTTATTTTCCTCATAGTAGCACCTACAGCATTGTGCAATACAAATGCTCTTGAGGACAAGTCACCATAGGTACATGCCAGCACTAAATGTTTTCATGTTAGTTTATAATACTAGGCACCCTGCCTTGTAGACTAAGGCCTAATTTGGGGTGACATTTAATATTTAAAAGTAGGGTTGTTCCCTTTCAAAAGGGGTTATTTTGACCGTTTCCTGCAGGCTCACGAATGTCAGTAGCCAAGCTACACAGGAATGCATGACGTCATTTTTTGTCAGCCTAGTGGATGGCACAACATATGCTTTTGTCTTCAGGTGACATTTACCTTTTCCCATGCCATTATTGTATATTCCTGCACAAAATATTACTACCTTGCTGGAAAGTTAAATATGACAGTAATGGATAAACCAATTTTCCTGTGCTTAGGAGGTCAGAGCAAATTCACTGGGGACTGAACAACAGTCCCAAGTGTTCAGAGTTAAAATACAAACTTTAAAAAAACACAGCAATGCCAGTCATCAAAAAATGGTGGACATCACACAGAAAGAGGGTTTCTCCAGTATTGGATCTTTGATAGATTCACAGGCTTGAATATTCCCTGTTGTTGAAGTAGGAGACCCACGTTACCTTAACAAAGCAGTATCTATATGTTTGTATATGTGATATTGTTTTCACACACAATATCATAGGCTATAATAGGAATTACTTTGTCAGTTTAGTAGCCTATTAGCCTATCTACCTCCTTTGTAAAAAATAAAAAATAAAATAAAAAAAGGACATTCTAGAACACTGCCAACAGAGGCTGAGGCCTGCACATTTTCTACCGCACATTGTGTGAAGGGAGTCCCCTTGAGCTCTGCTCTGTGTTTTTTTTCACAGAATTTTCCTAAAAACGTTGTTTCTAAAGAAACATTCTTTCTATTACCTACTTACTCTTGACTGGATAAGATGTCCCAGACATCTAAAAAAGTGTTTTTTCAGGTATTGTGAGACCTTTGGCGAGAAAAGTCTCCTTATAGAAGATCCACAAAAGAAGTGCATCTATTGCCTTTATCTATAGCATAAGGTGAAAGAATGTTAAATTTGTTGCACCTTTTCACAAAAAATTCTGAAGGACCAGGAAGGTAGGCTCTTACTGTGGTTCCAGAAGTAGAAGACCACAGTGCAATTTCCTCAAAGGCCACAACTTCCAGAAGGAGAAAAATAGTGGAGGAAAAACTTTCCTCAGAACCCCGGTCAAAGGTCAGGAAAAAATCTAAACATATTGATGCAGACTAAGAGTCCACCCTTTGACCTCCAAACATGAAAGGCCTATTCCTAAGATTAGTTCTGAGCCTACTTCCCCTTCCCGGAAGGGATCTGTATTGAAACAGACTTCCCAATCAGTACTGTTGACGATGAAAGCAAAAAAAAATCTGTCACATCAGAGACAAAAATACCTTCAATGACGCGATCAACAGCGTCTACAACTAAAACGCTGACGGTGACCTCAATATTTACAACGACAAGATCTCCCATGATTATAACATTGTCACCGCTTTCCACCATGATTGTCACCACAAAAATATTCAAGCGCCAATTGACGGATGCTCTGTCGACGACAGCCTTTTTGAACTTCCTGTCGTTGAAGACACCGACTACGAGTGGGACTCGCCTACAAAAACCTCTTTGACAACACTGTCGACAAAGACACCGTTGACGAAGAAGAGCTCGTCGAGGGCACCACCATCGTCATCCCCATCGACGATACCATAGACGCCAGCAAAATCGATGACAATTCAGTCAATGAACTCATCAATGAAAATTGCAAAGATGCAACTAATGACGATACCGTCGGTGACACACACAACCACAGACTTGCGGTCCACGGAACATGAATTAAGGACATTCCCGTCAGTGGGTATACTTATAGAAGGTATGGAAACATCTAGGAATGTCGAAAAAAAAATTTTTCCCCCCACTACCCTTAATACCTATAAAAGAAAAGTAATTCAAATCTACCATTCTGTCAAGGCATACTTGACCAAGTAAAGTACTGCCCTACCCACTATTAGACCTCTTGGATGAGGATGATGAATCAGAAGATGAAGGGCCTTTTGGTGTTGCTAGTAGCCCGTCTCAACTACAGGTTAAATGGCAGGATTGTGGAGATGATGAAGAGTATCAGGAGTACCTCAATGCAGGCGAACAGGTGGAACCATTCGATCAAGAGTATCAGGAACAGTCTATTCCAATGCCTGTGTCCCTAGTAACAAAGTTACAATCTGTTACAAGACTCCTACCGTCAATTCCTGCCACACCTATAAGTGAAGAGGCACAACCAGTACACCTATTTCAACCCCCAACGCCTTTACGAGGTCCCACTCCGTTACTTACAACACCGGTTGTCCCTGCACAAGGAGTGACAACTTACATATCACACCCCCTGGAGGATGACATAATATCACTGGGGAAAGATAGAGAGGAAGGGGAAATAAGGGACACTGCAACTGAGGAAGATGAGTGGGACAACTACCTCATTCCAACCCCCTCTCCACCTGTGGCGACACTAGTGGATTCCCCCCTGGAAGATAGTGGGGGATTCCACAACTTAATGAAAAGAGCATCAAAAAGGTTCAAACTGCTGCTGTTAACAAGGGAGGCAGACTATACGACTTCAAGGAACCTGTGAAGAAGTCGGTAAGAGCGATGCCAATAGTAGATTTCATCTGGCAGTAAGGACTGAAAGCCATGAAAAAGCAGACAACTGTACCTCCAGTTATTACCCACGTTTTCAGAAGAAATATAAGGCACCAGACAATTCTCGAACTTGCCTTATTGGACAACCAAAACCTGATTCAGTGGTATGTCACTGCAGCGGCGCTCAAAGAACCCCTCTGCACTGATATCATCTCCTCCTGATAGAGATAGCCGTAGGCTACACAGCATTGAAAAATGTTTCTCAACGATGGCTGCCACTACGGTAAAAGCAACAAACTTGCAGGCTATCTTAGCTCATTATGACCGCCGGATGTGGTCGGACATGGACCATAAATAGACCTATTAACTGACAAGGCAAAATTAGAAGCACGCAAAATTCTACAGGAGAAGGAATGCATATCGGCGGAGATGATAGACTGTGCAATTGATGTGTCCACCACGGGATTTAGACAAACTAGTGGGGGTTGCAGGTCTTCGCAGACAGGGATGGTTGAAATCCACCTTCTTCTGCCCAGAAATACAAACAGAAATTCTAGATATGCCGTTTGAAGGGGAATCATTGTTTGACAAGCATGTGGATGATGCCTTGCAATCTATAATGGCTGACACACATACAGCAATGTCCCTTGACATGCTCTAGTACTAGAAACAGCCCTTTTGAGGAGCTAGGGGAAGAGCAAACTATTTGTTTCGAGGAGGCTACCAGCCCTACGGGCAGTACCAGCCTAGTCAGATGCAATACCGACCTCAGTATACACAACAACAACAATACAGACAACCTCCAGCAGCTGCATATAGACATGGTTCAGGAGGAAAGTTACCAGCAAGAGGCAAGGATACTAAAAAAGCAATGACCGAGCAAAGGTCTACCTAACTAACATCTCGAATTGGAGGGCGAATATCACATCATTTCCAAAAGTGGTCCAGGATACCTGCAGACAGGTGGGTTCTAATTATCACTTCAAAAGGACATTCCTTAGAATTTCTTGAGAGGCCTGCAAACTTGATCTCTGACAGCTCAACAAATTCCTAAAAAAGTTAACTTTTCACACGGTGAAGCTTCAAGATCTAATACAACTCTTGAACAATGGGGATCATATGACATCCCTCGATCTACAGGATACATATTTTCAAGGCCCGGTACATCGAGGCCATCGTAAATTCCTACGATTCCAGGTAGCTGGTATCCATTTTCAGTTATAAGTACTTCCATTTGGACTAAAGTCTGTTCCCAGAATCTTCACAAAGATGTTGGCTCTGGTAGCAGTACATCATAGACAACAGGGAGTCCAGGTATTATCATACTTAGATGACTTGCTCATAAAAGCTCCTACATCACAACAAACAGCAGCAGCCCCAGCCACCTGCCTTTTGCTATTCAGCAAATTGGGGCTCACAAAAAATTACCACAAATCCCAACTGAAACCAACAACAAAACTAACGTTCTTGGGAGCCATTCTAGAAACACTAAAGAACAAAGCCTATCCCTCCAAGGACAGACAGGCAAAAATCCATCGGCTAGTAAGCAAACTATACAAAAGAAATGTGGTTTCTGTTCGGATGTACACATCATTCATGGGAATGATCTCCTTGTGCATTCCTCTGGTCCCAAACTGTTGATTACATCTATGTCCACTACAGGATCAGATAGACGACCAATGGCACCAGACACAAGGCTCATTTGAAGATCACATTCAAATAAAACCGGCTTTGAGAACAGCAATACTTTGTTGAGCTCAACCTGCAAACCTATCCCAAGGACTCGGAAATCTACAAAAAATACCCAGCTTCACAATAACGACAGATGCGTCGTTGGAAGGCTGGGTGGCACATCTCCAGGGCTTACAGATCAGCAGGAGATGGTCCACAGAAAAGATAAACCTTCATATCAATTAACTAGAACTCAAGGCAATCGCCTTAGCATTAAAAGCTTTCCTCTCCAAAATAGCTCACTCATCAGTCCTCATAAGAACAGGCAATACCACCATGTTCTATTTGAAAAAGCAAGGGGGAACCCGCTCCCAGGCACAAGAGATATGGAACTGGGCACTTCAGCATCGCATAGACATCAGGACAGAACATCTACCAGGAATATCCTATCTCCTTGCAGACTCCTTGAGCAGAACCATCATTCCTTATCACAAATTGGGAGGTAAATCAACAGATTCTGGACTATCTATTCCATCAGTGGGGCAAACCACATGTGGATCTGTTTGCGACAAGGGAGAACAAGAAATGCTTGTTCTTTGCAAGTTGGCACCCCCTAAAAGGATTGTGGGGGAATGCATTTTCTATACAATGGTCAGGAATATATGCCTACACTATTCCACTGATCCAGTTGATCCAAAGGCAATCAACAAGAGAAAGAAGGGAGCCTTGCAAACTTCTCCTCATACCTCCCAGATGGCCCAGGGAATTCTGGATCACCGAAATCCTACTCCTTTCGGAGCAACCTCATCTACAACTCAGGGTAACGCTATTGTTGCTGACAGTGAACCAGTGCCAGATACAGCATCCAGACCCGACATCACAGCACTTGTCAGCATGGATCCTAAATTCAATGAGTTCTCCTCTGCAGTTATCCCATCGGAATGCAGGGAAATTCTTGTCAAGGCAACGGCAGACACAACCAACAGAACTTACGAGCTCAAATGGAAACGATTCTGTCTTTGGTGTGTATCCTCCAACAGCCACCCACTCACAGCACTACCACAGCTACACCTAGCAAAAACCGGACTGCCTTTTCCTCAATAAAAGTACACCTGGCGGCATATTTCTAGATTTTGGTGCACCAATAATGCACTGTCCCTGTGGTATTTCAACATAGTCCCGGGGCAGCTTATGAAACCACCATTTGAGCCAATTCATAAATCAGATATCAAATGTCTCACATGGAAAACGTTGATATTACTAGCTCTCACTTCTGCTAAGAGAGTAAGTGACATACAAGCGTTTACCATCAACCATTCCTAAAGTTCACTGCTGACAGTCTTATTTTACGAACAAGCCCCAAGTTTATTCCAATAGTTCCATCAGAATTTCACTTAACAGAACCTGTGGTTCTCAGAACTTTTTTCCCGAATCCTCAGACACAAACTGAAAAGTTTGTACACTCTTTAGATGTTAAACAATGTCTCAAATTCTACTTACAGAGAATGTATCACATA
The DNA here is from genome assembly GCF_031143425.1 of Pleurodeles waltl. NCBI lineage: Eukaryota > Metazoa > Chordata > Amphibia > Caudata > Salamandridae > Pleurodeles > Pleurodeles waltl. The sequence goes on along the minus strand of NC_090444.1, from coordinate 1,426,007,730 downwards.
AGAAAATCAGACCAGTTGTTTCTGGCTTACAGAGGTAGTAAAAAAAGGTCTCCCGGTTACCAAACAAACCATCGCCAGATGGATAGCGGCTACTATACAGTTTTGCCACACACAAGCTGGAAAACCTTTGCAGGGCAGACTAAGAGCCCATTCCACTAGACCTGTAGCCACATTGACAGCTCTTTTTGCTGGAGTGCTGATTCACCGTATCTGCAGAGCAGCAACATGGTCAAACAGGCATACATTCACAAGACATTATTGCCTGGACGAGAGCCGTAAAGCAGATGCAGCAGTAGTTCAGGCAGTACTACGCCATCTCTTTGGATAGGGTGAGTCTCTCTGTCCCCCCCCCCCCAATCCACTATTTGTGTTTATTATAACGTACATAGGTTTTATTTAGTGCTTTGCTTATTAATCTGATTCACGCATGTGAATCTGTGAAAGATCCAATACTGGAGAAGAAAATGAGTTATTTACCTGTAACTGAGGTTCTCCACTATTGGTTATCTTTAATAGATTCACATGCAATACACCCTCCTCCCCTCAAAGTCTCCCCTTACTCATGAAAGGTTAAGATCACACTCATGCAAGAAAATCTGAGGGTGTCAGCATGTGCTAGGAGTGTTCTAGAGGGTGCTGTTGTCTGACTGGTTATAGATCAAATTTGGTCCTTTTTTTTTTTTTTTTTTTTTTACAAAGGAGGTAGCTAGGCTACTAAACGGACGAAGACATTGCTATGATAGCCATTGATATATATATATATATATATACACACACACACACACACACACACACACACACACACACACACACACACACACACACACACACACAACACACAACACACACTGCTTTGTTAAGGTTCCATGGGACTCCCACTTCAACATCTGTAATATTCAAGCATGTGAATCTATGAAAGATACCAATACTGGAGAACCACAGTTACAGGTAAGAAACTCATTTTCTTTTCTTTCAAATGTGCAGTAATGTAACACAGTGTATAATTTAAAAACATTGTGATATGAAATAGTCACCTGGTACTTTACAACACTGAAACAAAACGATAAAATGTAGAAACAACTATTTGGGTGGATGCATCATCAGAGTATTTGATTTGACATTGAATTAAGACTGTTTCACGAGTAACACTAGGAGTCAAAGTTCTTGGCCACATTTCATTACTCGCCTCCCCTCAATTCATACAAGCAACCAAAAAACCTTGAGAACGAAAAAAATACCACTCTGAGGAAGGAGAATATGGAAATGGCAAGCAGTAACACTGTGGTGCTTTCCCAGGATGCCTAAAGACTACTGCAGGAGGCAACATTATTGTCAATAATGTAGTACAGTCAAGTCAAATCAACTTTATTTGGTCAGTGAATTCAACCAGAGCACACAGAGATAAAATCAAGGTGCAATCACAGAGTTCAGTACGTGATGCAAGGATAATACCTCTGCAATTAAAGTGGTAGAGTTACAAGAATTAAGATACAACACGACAATAAATGTATTTGATTGTTAAGAGAAACATGATTAAAATGTATCTAAGGCCAGAATGCACAGAGGTGCCATCTGTAGGTGCAGAACTACCCATGCGATTTTCTTGCCTTGAGCACCACCCTCAAAAAAGAAAAAACAGTAAAGACAACCTCCTCTGATCCCAGAGATTGTAGAAAGTGCAAGACTTCTGTACAGTGACGCAAGGACTACTAAATTAAGAGGTTTTAAAACCATGGGCATGCAAGAAGAGTAGAAGCCACAGAAAAACATTACGTGTAAAGTGCTTTTTGGTGACATTTGATCACATGGATAAGGCACAAGATTATGCGACCAGTCATTGCACTGAGAACAAGTAACCAGTCTATAAAATATGTTAAGGCTAAACGTGAGCAAACTAAAGTGCTGATAGTGCTGGCATTATACAACAGGAATGAATGAATGAATGATCCTAAGAGGCTCAAGCTGCAAATAACGGGTAATGGAAAAGAGTGCAGACACCTCTCTTCCTCCAGAAATGTATAGCATTTGTCCGTAAGTGTTTTTTTGGGCATTGTGGGCAAGGAATGTGAAACGCCTTCAAATACGTCCCGCCCACCCAGTGCCACTGCAGTCTTTTATAGTCTTGGGGTCTGAGCCACTAGGACCTTTCCAACAGATCCTTTTTACACTTCTTGCCTGCTCCTTAAATCACAAAAATATCTAGTCATCCCAGACAATTGCACCGCAATTGCACCGCAGGGAAATAGTCCTTTCTTACACGCTTGCAGCCTTGCTTGATAAAGAAGACCGACACTACTGATTTTTACAAAAATATATCCAACAGCTTGGGAGTAATTAACACTTTTTGGGTGAAAGTAAACTAGTGACCTTACAGTGGCCATATTTTTGATCAACTTTGTTACAGATACTCTCAAAGCACCAGCATTTTTTTCTGCTACTCATTATTAGAGAGGTGATCATCCATCACATAATCGTGGTGCCCAGAAAATAATTTTCTATCCAAGTAATGTTGTAACAAGACAATATCGAAAATCCCCGATAGACCTCTTTCCCAGATTATCGTGTTCGTAACCAAGCACGTAATGAAAATGTCAGCCGTGGTAACAGGCATGTGCCTTTGTCTCGCTGACAGAACTGATGGAGTCACATACAGCCAAAGACCAGCAGTGAAAACTAGTTTTCTCTCATTGTTGCCATGGCTGCCAATGCAGTGTATTTGCATCATTTTATTACATATGTTTCTCTCCCCCTTCTTTATCAATCTCCCAGTTGGCCACAATTAGCCGGGAATTCCCTTTCCTTTTCCAGAGATACTTGCAGTTCATAAAACATTGCTTTTTTAGTTTGACATTTAGCATTTCATCCTTTTATCTGAAGGCGGTATTGAAATGTTTTTTTGTTTTTTTTAAATCACTAGAAACTTAGCAAGGGCCATGTGTTTTCTATTCACAAAACCTGTACCAAAAAAGAAACAGTACTCTGGATTCTGAAGAACGGCATTAATTAAACTACAGGTTTAATATGAATGCTGCTCAGTGACTTTTGTCTTTGCAAGTACCATGAAGTAGGACATTCATCACTGCTTCCCGTTTTCAATGGCGTGTACCTTTTAAGCACCAGAAAGTTTTCGTTCTAAAAATCTAATTCTGTACATGTTTTAAATTAAATGCGCCTTCCTTCTTCATTAATCCTTTTTTTTTTTGGTGTTCACTTTTAAATATTTTAATAGCTCCTAGACTATCCAATCATCTCATAACATGTCTCGCTTAACCTACTATATGTGCCACTGTGTAGATTTCGACAGCGGAATAGTCAAATATCACACGTTATAGCACTTTCCTGGCATAGTATGTGTAGAGCTTTTTTTTTGTTTGCATAATATCCATAATTCTCATGCGTTATTGTGATGAATTGACCCACACCGGCTTAATCTCGTACAGGGGACTAGGTCTCACACCTCGGTATGTATCTGTGTATTAGTGCTGCTATTTCAGTTATGCTGTCTGCCTTGAAAATGTTAGTTTCTATAGGTCAATTTTTTCTACTTATTACTTTAATTTGGTGCTTGGTGTGGTTGTTTCTGTCACTCTTGTTTTCCGTGTTGCTTGCCTCTTTGACTGCTAACTTCTGGTCGTTGATTATCACCAGGGCTGTCTTCATTGAGGGCTGACTTTGAGAGTTGCCTCCAGTCGTTGTAAGTAGAGGGACAAGAGGTATGCGGATAATGATATGACTTTATTTTTAGAATATTGTAGACACGCCACGTTTCCTCAACAACACTGTGTAACGTAGGCATGTCAAAGCATCCTCTGCAGGATCATTACTCCCCTTGTACTCCGGGTGATATTGTGGGTAATGTGGTGACGATACTCTGTAGTTGGCGTTGAACATGTTGCTCCCGTTTCTGCCTCTAGACTATTTATTATTGAGAGTGTTTAAGTGATATTGTCATTCTTCTTTTCTTCCTTTTTCGCTATATTGTCATTCCCAACTTATAATGAAAGATAAACAGTCTGGGGGTATTTTAAAATGACAAGAGGATGGCTTCTCATGACAGCTAGAAAAAAGAAGTGATTCTGCGATCTAAAAGGAAGTGTTGTATTGGGCTCGAATGGGAGGGTGTGGACAGAAGGGTTACATCGAGTGGGATAATGTAGTCTTGCTCTGTCAGGGCATACATCTACTAAGTGCTTTGTTTCTCGCCCTCACACATACAGTGTGCCAGTCTGTCTAGGATATGAGTCATGACCCATCTGACTGGAACTCATCCTTTGGCCTCTCTGCCCGCTAGCTAGATGGTTGCATTGTAACTGACAATATCATTAGGCCTATTCTCGCAGCCTACTCTTACCTGCTGTGCCTCTGATAACGCGTCCTTCTATATCAATTTTATACACATTAGGACTCATTTTAGGCCAATGAATCTTGTGACCCAGTGGTGAGACATCGTAGGACGAGATAACTGATCAATATGTCAAGCAATATGTCAATAATTTCATCAATAATTATCACCACAACATAATTTACTTTGGAATAAGGCATTTAATCAAATTGTCGACGCAACCATGACCTTTCAGCCATGAATAACCACACCTGTTGATAGAATTTTATGAATCTTATTCCCTATTGATTACAATCTACAAGCAGCAGAGTTAATTTCAAAATCAAGAAACATGAGTATAGTCACAATATGACAAATATGATAAGATTTCACTAATGCAAGGATTACAAACATAAGACTATAGCACGGAGTGAACATAGATCATAACACAGCAAGTGTCATTTACATCAAGTTTAGCAAGGCGTAGCGTCAGTCATTTGTCTAATGCGTCAGTCAGAGTGAACTCCTAACCTAGCCCCTAATTAGCATTAGCATGTTGGGCTTCATGCAAAACATTTTAGAACACAAATTTAGAAAACATTTAGCTATGGCCTCTATTCAAAAATACAGCAGGTGGTACCTAGAAAGGAAATGCAAACAGACAAATTGTAATTTGCATTGTCATAATTACCCTCAAGTAATAGGTCAGCACACAGGATCAGTCTTCGTCTTCAGGACATCAGTCAGATCGCCTTGAGTCTAGCTTCGTCTAACAGACAGGGGACACTTCCCTCATAAGGAGGAGAAGTGTAAGGGCAATCTATGGGCAAGGATAATTTTATTAAGTCCCCAATCACCAAATAGAGTGACAGAGTTTCTGGATGAAATCTATAGCATTCCCTACCTAGTTCTCTCGTCCCTTCTGTGACATGAGTTTTTATCCCTTTTTCGTAACACCATCCCCCAAAATTCTATTGGTCATTTACTATACCCACTATCTTTAACCTATCAAATTATACATTAGGTAATTCCAATTGTCACCCCACGATAATTTAGAACACTTTGATTGGTCTTCATAATTGACGTCTTCAGAGGTGGCACATCCTGGATTAGTTCATCATTTTGGCACATTCCTCGGGTCATAAATTCTTCTGTCCATGGTCAAATGTCCTTGAATATTTCTTTTAATCTACTTTGTTTCAAATTGTTTAAAATCCATACAAAACCAGCTAGCATGCGGATGGGAACTAAACCAGTATAGCTACATGAAATGAAGAAAAGGAACAAATGTAGGGTCATGGCCCTTTGTGAGTCAGCACACTGAAAAACAGCGAAAAATGCTTTTAATATGAGAGCTAGGCAGCTAAATCCACAGCTCACGCTAACTTAAGGCCTATGGGTTTTAATGCATTATTGTAAACGCTAATATAAGCTCAATTAATTATGATGCAAGCAATCATTTTTCATAACTGACATTAGTTTGTGTACGCAATGGTAATTTCATGTTTCATTGTCATAATTCAAATGCGCATTAAGCAAATTACTATTCATTTTCGTTTTCTATGCGGCATTTGTTAGGCATTTATATTTATATAAGCATTACACTTTAATAATTGATACATTCAAACTATGCTCTCTCACCTCTATTTTCTTCTGGATAAAGTGCGTATGATAGTTTCTCCCGTGGTAGAGTGTCTGTTGCTTTTGGATGTCACTAATATAACAGACTCTGTAATGAACTCCACCGGTCCACTTGTTACACATACAGTTACAGTCTCAATAATATGAAACCGGACACTCCTTAAATTGTAGTTATGCACCTTTGTGGCTGTTTTTCACACTCGCTGCAATAGCCCATGTTTATGCTCAGCGACGTTTGCTGCACCGTGTTTGACGCATGTCTTTGAACCTCATGGACCTCACTTCATATAGGCTGCACTTTATTCAGCACCCTATTACCAGTGCACTCTGTAATGCAACCAGGAGCATGTTGCAAATGTAAGCTTTGTCAGGGGTATTAAGCATTATATAAATTCTGCTTTTTTATGCTTCCTGTATTATGATTACTCGGTTTATCTCATTATTTTTGTCAGGCATGTCACGTGGTACAAGTATGTGATTTGAGGCCACTGTTGCAACATAGGTCTGGCATGCTGTTTAGATTATTCAGTAAGTCCAGGTACAGCCACTCTCCCACTGAGAGGTCAGGCTTTGGTAGGTTTTCCTTTCAAAGTCCTTATAAATTCATACAAGTCCACATGTACATCTGTAAACAAGCATATATTGACCGGGCAAATATCCAGTCCTTTGTTTAGTACTTCTATCTCATTTGCGTTCTGTGTGTGATCTGATAAGTTGACCACTAACTTTGGATCACATTCGGTATTAATCAAAGAATTTGAGGTAATGCTGCCAGTTATATCATCATATGAATAGTTGATATCACTAGTATTTGGATGATTATTTTTTTATTCCTTCTCTTGACCCCTGAAGCTCTGTGTTCTTCCATCTAGTCTTTTTTTAAGTAGGTTTAAAAAAATAAAATAGAAAATGGTACATAAGTGCCATAAATGCAGTATATTAGCAATGGTCTTACTAAATAATCATTACAGTACAAGAGAAGAATATGAACTGTGCACAGAAGCAGAGCCCAGCCCAGTCCATCCCATCCCAATCAACCCTCCTTTTGGAACAGTACAGCCATAGTTCATCTCATAGAGTATTAAGCCATGTTGCCAGTTAACAGATATACGCACAATTTAATGTCATTGCTTACGGGCAAAGGTGAGCATGACCCGAAGAAGGCAAATGCATTACACTGGAGCCTTTGTATTAATAATTTCCAATACAATATTTAGTACAGGAGATGCTTCATATAGTTCCAGTAGGTCACTTTAGCGGATCCCATGCCAGACATACCGCTCAGTCTCAACATAGTTACTGACCCTGTGTTCACTCTTTCAACTGTCCAATGGGTGCATTAACAGATAGTTACATAGGGGGTCCCAGACATCTTTAGGTCGTAATCAAGGAGGCAGCATCTCTGCATACAAAGCCAATTGATCATTACTATAGATTAGGTCTGACAGCCTCCATTCCTTGAATTTAGGTGTTCGCCCCTACCACTACAGAAGGCAACACAGCGTTTTGCAAGAAGGAGGACTGGCTCCACAAATGTCCTAAAGAATTTCTCGATCCCCCCCCTGCATGACCTAACAAAGCAGTATGTGAGGTAATCACGTTAGTTGCTGCTTGGTGTGGTTATTTCTGTCACTCTCGTTTTTCATGTGTTGCTTGTCTCCTTGACTGTTAACTTCTGGTCGTTCATTATCACCAGGGATGTCTTCGTGGTGGTCTGATTTTGAGAGTTGCTTCCAGTCATTGTAAGTAGAGGGACAAGAGGTATGGGGATAATGAAATTACTTTATTGTTAGAATGTTGTTTACATATCATGTTTCCTTAACAACACTGTGTGACCTAGGCATGCCTAAGCCGTAAGCTGTTAGGTTTAGGCAGTAAGTGGGGTAAACTTCACATCACTTGCAAACATTTCTCTCAGTGCGACGTTTGTCTCAGCCCAGTACTTCGGGTTGGATCCACACAACATTGCATGATGCAAAAAATCAGCCCCAACCATAATGCTTCATTTGCATTTGTCATCTGTACACACCCCATAACGGTGCAACCTCACCGGGGTGTAACATACTCTGTGGAGGAATTTATAGTGTATGATACGCAGCCGGCTGCTAGAGGCAACTCTCTCCGTTTGAGCACAGCATTAATTCCATATATTATCAGTAAGGTCAGAGCCTGTATCTGTTTGAAAGCAAGTCTGTGTCTGCTGTTTGATAGGTGGTATCTCTAATTGGGCTGCACTGTATAGGATAGAGACCACGTGTTGTGGGGTTTCTATGTGAAGTAGTGTGTGCAGGCATCTGGTCTTGGGGGGTTCATCAGAAAAGTGCGGTGTGACTGCCTTCACATTTTATCGAAGCTGGATATAGATGAATATGTCTAGACTTGTAAGTACCATCTGCATATAGATCTCCCCATAGTATGCAGCCGCATCTTTAGAGGAGTCGCCTGCATGTGGCATCATGTTTAACTGGGAATAATGAATGAAACTGCAGTGGGAGAAGCGGGCGTATAGTAATTGGTTCCCTGATTTCCGTGCTAGTTTTAACCATGCAGCAGTAGGGAAAATCCAATGTGGCACCTAGATAAGACTTTGGAGGAGTTGGGGCCATGTATCCCTCCTATATTGGCAAGTGTGGCAAGTATGGAGTAGGCTTACACCAGTGGATTGCATAGTGTGCATGGGCGCAAAGATAGTGATATTCCGTATCTGGTGCTCCAAATCCTCCCTTGGAAAATGGGAGTGTGAGAGTATCCCACTGGATACGAGACTGTTTGCCTGCCCAAGCTAATCTTATCTGTGTACAGAGTTTGTGAGAAAAGGGGCGACCCGGCGGATATGGTATATTTAAATACAGATATAAAAATTTGGATGATCGTTTTCATTAGTGCAATACATCCCGCTAGTGATGGAGGCAATAAAATCCAACGAGTGATGCTGCCTGTAATTGTTGAAAGTGCCACTCCATAATTTGCTCTCAGACTCTCTTCCTTATCATTAGAGATTACCACCGCAAGTATTTAACGTCAGTTGAACACCACTGCAGAGGATAATCCGGAGTAAAGGACTGCAAAATGGGATTTAATGGGAAGATATGGGATTCCTCCCTGTTAATCTGCATACCAGATAATTCTCCAAATCGAACACATTTATACAATATTCCGTTAAGGCTACTCTGTGGATTTTTAAGAAAGAGGGTGTTGTCATCAAAATATAATGACAAAATATGTCTGGATAGATACCAAATAGCATATTCCCTATGACACTGATGCAATTTGGCAGCTAAGGGTTCCACTGCAAGCGCAAATAATAATGGTGTTAGTGGGTAACTTTGTCTTGTGCCTCAGGAAATATACAGCAGAGTGGAAACTGACCCTTCGATCCTCACTCTTGCCTCTGATTGGGAGCACAGTAGGGACCACCCATGTCAAATAAGAGTGCGGGAACCCCATCCCCTGGAGTGCATCCATTACAAAGCCCCATTCATGGGAGCCAAAGGCTTTGGTGGCACCTAGAAGGACCGCCACCTCTGTCAGGCCTGGATTAATAGGGCAAATATGTTCTCAAGTTGTGGGACGTGGACCTCCCCGTTATAAATCCTGACTGAACTGGCCTCACAAGGAATTGCATAAGCAAGGATTGGTGAGGATTTTAGCTAATATCTTTTTTTTTTCTATAACCAACTTTATTGTTTTTGTTTACACAATAATATGTCACTGAGCAGATTAAAGCAACTCCTAGTGTTCTAATACTTCACAAGTCCGTTGTGGTCCAACTTTGTCATGTCAAGAATCAATTGGCAAGCCCGCCACATCAGAACCCACATACCAAATGAACGTTTACACTTCTGAGCATGCGGCCCCAACCATTTGGACCAAACCTTATCATCCCTTTTCAAGCAGCCCCTCGCCTAGTACACCGGCTGCTCCATCCGAGCACACCAGCCCATCCCCACCTCCATTTTGACAGCGAAGGGGGAGCGCTCTTTGCCCCCTTTGCAGCAATATCTCTTTTGGCTATGAGCAACGCCGTGCCCAATAACTTATTTAGTGTCTCTGAACAGACAACTCCTTCCATCACCCCCAAAAGGACCATCAACTGAGAGTGCCGCAGGGCAAGCTTCATCGCAGTGGAGAGTTTATTCAGGATTTGTTTCCAATATCTTGTAATGATGGGGCAAGCCCAAACTACATGGAAGAAGTCAGCTGGTGAGTAGGAACACCTATTACATTGAGTAATTGGTCTTAGCGTTGCTCGGTGATGTCTGGTGGGGGTTAGAAATGCGCAATGTAGGTAGTATGTTTGTACCAAGCGTAGTCTGGCACGCTTGGTCTGGCAGTGATTGTAAGAGCTCGTGGTGCCATCAATGCATCCCACTAGTCCTAGTCATCCAAGGTCCGATCCAGGTGCCCCATCATCAGATATAGGGGCATCCTTAGGAAAGTGTACCTTCAGTGCGTGTCTCAGGTGTAGGAATTTGTGAAATTGAGTCTTGGCCAATGCCTATGCCTGCTGGAGTTTTTGAAAGGACATCATATGGGAACCCTCCCAGATGTCACCCACCAATGGGAGGCCTATAGCATCCCATTGTGAGGATCCCTCTAGCACTGCTACTTCCTGCAGCCATGTGCCACGCCATAGGTGTATGTGTTGGGTGATTTGGCCCCACCAGCCCGCATGTCTTTGGTCCGAATGCCACCTGCTAAGGACCTGGCCCATCACCTCCAGAATGGTCGTAGGGATGGGGCTGTTGTACAGCATATCCATGATGCATGGGAGCCCCATCAGTGAGAGCTCCAGACGATACGCCGGATCGTCCAAACCCCCTGTAAGCCAGTATTTGATGGTTAGTATCTGCATGGTCAGGTGGTAGAAGTATAAGTTGGACATGCCTGGACCACCCTCATATGTACCTCATTAACGTGTGTCCCAGGAAAGGTGTTGCCTGCCATTATGCCAGACAAATGCACGGGCCACTGCATCCATCTCTCAGAACCACTAATGTGGATGTTGAATGGGGAGATTTTTAAGGTTATAAGGAAGCGAGGAAGGTATACCATCTCATAGAGTTGTATATGGCCCATGATGTTCAGGGGCACGACTTGCCACTTCCCAAGGTCAACCCTCATCTTAGGAGTAAGAGGGGTGATATTCACTTGCCAGGTCAGGGACGTATCTAGGGCCACTCTGATGCCAGGAAGGTGAAGCTAAGACGCCGGATGGGGATATTTGATTGCCAGTCTACGGTGTCATGGGAGCCCGTGAGAGGGACCAGGAGATATTTTTTGTGGTTCACCTTGAGGCCCAAAGGCTTCCTTGAAGACCCACAGCAGGTAATCATCTAGACCACTCACTGCTGGATGAGATAAATAGAGGAGCACGTTATTAGTGTATAGGTCAATGTGATCTCCTCCCCCCATTCATTGCCACCCAGTAAGAAAGGCATCACAACGGATTAAGTGTGTCAAAGGTTCTATGGTCCTATGTCAAAGGCGAAGAGGAGTGGGGATAGAGGACAGCCCTGTGTTGTTCATCTAGCGATAGCGAAGGCCTCCAAAAGTACCTCATTAACAAGAACATGAGATGTTGGCGCTCCGTATACGGGTAGGCATAAATTTGCATTGATTGGGATGGATCAGGTGATGCAAAGCTGTCCTCAGGTTGGCGGCCAAAACAGTAGCGTATAGTTTTGTGAAGTGGCCCATCCGTATCCATCACTTTGGGAATCACCCTCCCCACCAACGGTCTGCCAGCGAGCCAGTAAAAGAGTTTGCTATTCTTATCCCCCAGCCATAAAGGCACCCATGGGAGGCACGACAATTTTTTTTTCGGTTCTTTGAGGAAGTGAGTCCTAATTTCCTCCCTCACTAGCTCCAGGGCACGGTCCAGCCTCTTCCCAGTCCCTCCATCCAGGTTGCGCTCCAATAGCAGCGTTTGAGCCTCAAGTTGTGCTGTGTACATCTCCCTCCTTTTTTTCTGCTGTCACAGGAGAGCCTTGGCATAACCACGGATAGTAACCTTGCCAGCTGCCCATTACGTTACATTGGACTGGACCGTGCCCGTGTTATTCTGGAAATAGTGTTCAGTCTTCCTACAGGGCCATTGGAATAGGTGGCATCCTGTAACAGCTATGTGTAGAGACACCACATAGGCCTCTGAACGGGGTCAGAGGAGCCAATGGTCAGGAGTATTGGGGCATGGTCAGAAACACCTCAGGCAAGTATCTGTGCTTGGGTAACTAAGTGAGTATCGGTAGCAGGCATGAGGATCATGCCAATATGAGCATGTATGTGGTGAGCCGCAGAGGTATGCATGTACTGTCGATAGTGGGGATGCCAGCTCCTCTACACCACATAGGCCAAGACTCCACACCCATTTATTGATCAGAGTGTATTGCCTGCAGCAGACCTTTGACTTGGGGCCTGTGACATCCTAACCCAGGTCGAGGACCGCATTCATATTGCCTCCAATAATGGCAAAGCCTGAGGGCATCTGAGTTATTGTGCCTGTGAGAATGGTAAAGAACGACTCGAGTGCAGTGGGGGGGTGGAGGGGGCATATTGACTGAGTAAGTTGATAGGGTGGCCATCTGCCATGCCTGTCAAAGCAATAAATCTCCCATGGGGATCAGACCACATCTGGTGTACTGCCGTAGAGTAGCAGCGGTGCAGAAGTATCACTACTCCCCTGGCCCCACACATGAAGCCTGCATGATCCACTCGGTCACATCCATATCGGGCAAGGGATGGGCATGAAGAACCCATCAAATGCGTTTCTTGAAGGAATAGAATGGATGGTAAAGTCGCCGGCCGTTTAACTTTATCGAGGAGTCCATTGACGTTCCACAACACTGTGGTGTAGGGGGATATCAATCAGGTATGGGAGTGGGGATATCTGTCTGGGGAGGACCACATTTTAGAAGGCGCCTGTGACTCACTGGATGGACCTGCCGTGTGAGTTTGAGTTTGTGTTTGTAGGTCCCAGCTATGCAAGACATTTCAATTCTGCGTGACATCAAAATATAAAACAAACAAAAGTACAAAAATGCTAATGAGTATTAACACCCCCCACCCATACTTCCTTCCCCAACTGAGAAGCATCTTTCGACCTAAAATGAGTCTCCAACAATAGCTCAAAAAAATGAGAGGAGTAGTACAGTATGGAGTGGTGGACCCCTCTAGAAACAAGGACCTTATACCTGCCAATGCTGATTAGCCTATCCAGGCACCACGTCGACCTATTGTGACCAGTTAGATTGGTGGCTTTTGACTCAGGCTCCCTCCCCTGGGTAGGGGCACCTGAACTCTGTGGACTGGATTGCAGGAGCTGTCCTCATGCTGGGAGACCAAGAGCTGGGGGACCTTGAAGCATGTTAGGTCCGTTGGTGCTCGCGGTGAGATCGGTAGCTGGAACGCCTAGGCAAAGTGCCCCCAGACGCTGTAGAAGTGCAGGACGCGGCCCAGCAGGGGGAGGAGGATGCATCTCCTCTGTCGCCCATTCCCAGGCAGACTCGGCGGTGTAAAAAAAAAAATGGCCCATGCCTGCATGCAGGACCTTAAGGCAGGCTGGAAAAAGGAGCATATATTGCAGGTGTAACACTGTGTTTCTGTTTAACTTGTACAAAGTAGCGTCTCCTGGCCTAAACCTCCTGAAAGTAGTCTGGAAACATGAGGATCTTTGAATTTTGGAAATGTAGTCAATCTTGCATCCTCCCTCAAAATGTAGTTGCGTCCCGGAAGTTAAGGAGTCAGGCAATCAGCTCCTGGGTGGAGCACGTGGTGAAGGTCTAGTGTCTAGTGCTCTATGGGCAAGTTCCCCAGTGAAAAAAGAGAAAAAATATCCCCAGGGGAGATTAAAACCCTTCAACACACACCACACTTGTATCAACCACTCTATCACTCCAGTGATTAATCTCGAATAATGGGATCAATTAAAAAACAAATACATAATAAATAATCCCATAAAAATGCGGAATGATGTCACTCCTTAAAAAGTCAACAAAACACTGTTACAAAACAATTATCTTAGATAAAAGCCATACATAAAAAGACAAAATAGACATGAGGGAGACAAAACACAAGACATCCGTCCTAGTCTTTTATGTGTGAGCTGTCCCGATTTTGGTATATGCAGGCCAATTGATTTATGCACACAATCTCTATTCAGATTTTAGCCCATTCCAATGGGTGCAGCAGTCCAATTAGGGTAGATGCGTTTCGGTGGTCATACAAAGGTTCTTCCACCACCTTCTTCAGGACAATTGGATATACTCCCAACATATACTTGTTCAAATATATACTGCAAGGGTTTTAATCTCCCCTGGGGGTATTTTTTCTCTTTTTTTTACTGTGTTAAGGTGCCCTGTCTCCTTGGGGTGTTAGATTTAGGATGGCCTTCTCTCTGCTTTCTGGGACTCGTTCCACAGTGAACCATGGAGACAGTTTGCCAGAAGGCACCCATGACTTGAGCCATGTCTCAAGGAAGTTGACAGGTCGGGAACCCTGGGCACCTTCCGGGGGCCCGATGATGCGTAAGTTGTTGAGTATCAACCGATTCTCCGCGTCTTCTGCGCGTTGTAGTAGTTCGTCATTGTAACTGAGTAGGCGATTCACCTTGGTCTTCAAATCTCAAACCTTGTCCTCCACTGAGGACACGCATTCCTCTGCTTCAGTGATAAGTGCTGTGGCGTTTTTAAGGTCCTGTCGTGTTATGCCATGTCTATTCTAACCTCCTCGATCTTATGCTCAACTGCCACGTGCGAAGGCTGAATTGCCTGTAAAATCTTGTCTATGTTCCCTGTGACAATGAGTGGGTTTTCCATAGTGTCTCTGTCTTGGGCTCCGGCCGGGGTGGTAAACTTGTCATTGCAGGTTTTGGAGGATGAAGGCTTTACTTCTCTCTCCTTCCCTGTGTCCTGAATCTCCCAGATGGTGGGTGACAGTGCTCTGTGGAGGACCTGCCTCTCAGTACGTAAACTTAAGGGTGGTCGAGTAATGGGTGACCTTGGAGGGAGGGAAGCCGCATCCCGATGGTCTGATTTCCCTGGGCTAGCCCCCCTCATTGCACAGGAGAGGACTGCTGCTGGCTGTCCACAGCGCCCAACAGTGAAGCGCAACACAGATGGGGCCCACACGGTCTGCGAGGGGCAGAAAATAAGTCTTTGCGCTCCCTGAGGAGCGGAGTCCCCAGAGTTCAAAGTCAGGAAGGCCCCTGATGAGTCAAAATGCTTCCGGGCAATGTCTTTGAAGAAGAGGAAGGGCCCCCACCTCAGGAATCCAGACGATGATCCACCATTTATTATGCATGCGGTAAGAGGGAAAAAAGGGTGGTACAGGCCGCCAGCGCTGCCACCCTTGCTTGGTACTCACTTATAGGCAACACAGTGCGTCCACCCCCAGCCGTGCGGTCAGCTGACGAAGTGTTGTTGCACATCCACCAGTCGGGGGCCCCTGGTAGGCAGGTTTGAGTGTGCCGCAGCTCAAGTCCGTCAGGCCGTAGGGGACGCGCCAATGTCCGGCCCCAGCAATGACGGCAATCCTTGGGGACCCCTGTGACACGTCCCTAGCTCCCTCGCGTGGCCCCAATCCATGAAACAGAAGCAGAGGTTGGGTGCCCCATGCTCCCAGTCAGGCCCCGGGGGGAGCATCCACCACAGGGTCAGCACCATTCATAGACACGCCCGGCCAGGCAACCCACCTCTCTGTACCCTTGCGGGTGTGAGTCTGTCGGGCCAGCGCCACACCTGCACCCAAAGCCCCTCTTCTGCTGGCTGCTTGCCCTGGGAATGATGTCAGTCCCAGGGGGTCCTTCGTCTCAGGCCAATAGGGCCGAAGCTTTTCTGCGCGGCCCCAATCCAGAAGGTAGGAGCAGTGGGCGGGCCCCCCGGTGGGAGCCCTCACCACACCCCGACACCACAGCCTCGCCTGCCCCTCTCTGCCGGGACACAGGCACCACCAGCAGAGGGCTCAGGTAAGTCAGCGAAGCTCCCCGCATCTGGGGGTGTCGAGTCTGCAGTTGCAGGAGGCAGGGAGCGAGGGGCAGCACACTGCTGAGAGGCCACAGAAGCCACCTGCCGCTACCATTTTATGGTGCTGTCACCCTCATCTCAAGAAACTCAGACCGCTCGGTATGCAGAAGTGGTGCAGCATCTCCCTGCAAATCCACCACATCAGTGGAAAGAATTGACATTAGCAGTGCAAAAATGGCAGGCAATCTTGCAGCTTTGATGGCGGTGGATGGCGGATAGGCTCGGCGCACTCGGGAGCGCGACTGCTATCTTGATGCCCCAAAGCATGCCCCCTATCTAATATTGTAACATTGCAATTAATCAGTGATAATGGCTGGTAAGAATCACTCTTATCTGGTGGCTCCCCACGTTTGAACAAGCCAAAATCATAGCTTCACCCACAGTTGGGGGGGAGGAGCGAGCCAGACAGCTGTTTTTGTCTCTTGGTAGACCGCTTTTAAGACAGGTATTAATAAATCTGCATAGGCTTTTATAAAAGTCTGATGGGAAGGCCGTGGAGCTTTGCCTGCTTGTAGCCGAATGATTGCTTCTCGCATTTCGTTGTGTGTTAAGTCTTCTGCAAGGAACTGCCTCTGAGCATCACTTAACCACCCCAGGGCTACATCTTTCAGAAACTCATTTGCATCTACAGGTGTCGTTCTTCATGTTTTATATAGGGTGCAGTAGAACTGTACAAAGGTTTGGAGAACATCTGGAGTATCCCTATATAATTGCCCTTCTTGAGTCTTCACTTCCAG